>NC_058130.1:86289262-86413050 GCF_016433145.1 Gracilinanus agilis | reverse complement strand
GAGAGAGAGAGAGAGAGAGAGAGAGAGAGAGAGAGAGAGGAGAGAGAGAGAGAAAGGGAGAGGGAGAGAAGGAAAGGGAGCAACAGAAGGAGAGGGAAAGAGAGAGAGAGGGAGAAAGAAAGGGAGAGGGAGAGGGGAGGGGAGAGAGGAAGACGGGTAAAAGTCAGGCTCACCTGGTCTGGCTGCTCATCCTTGGGTCTCTGCACAAACCAGTGCACCGTGGCCTGGGGTGACTTGGGCCGGCATTCCAAGAAGGTACTGTTGTGTTCTGTGCCATATACCACGGTGGCCTCCATGTTCCCCATGACATCCCCTGGAGAAAGGCAGTTGGGAGACTCTACCTGACCTCCCAAAGCTCCTAACGTAGGCCCTTCCTCCAAGGAAATGCTTCCCAGGCCGCCAGTGTACAGGATAATTCAAGAGAGCCCGTCTTGCCTTCCCCAAAGACGCACTAGCTTAGGAGTTAGAACTGATGGGAACTCTTTGTACAGCTTTCCCATTCGTTCTCTCCTTCTGTGGGCGAGGCGAGGCAGCTAGCTGGCATCGCCCCCATTGTAGAGATGGGGGACGTGAGGCCCACGGAGGGCCACAGAAGTGAGGCTCAAGCTCCTCGTGGGCCGGTGGTGCTTCAGTTTTATTTTTCTGTCGCTCACGCCGAGCTTGGCGCCTGGCACAGAATACATACTTTTAAAAGACGTATTAACGGGCAGTGCCGGGAAGGAAGGGGAGCTGTGATGTCAGACTGAGCTGCTAAACAAGCAGGATTTCTCACTCGGAGGGACCCTCCCCGTGGGTTTGGGGCAGACGCCTCCCTTCCTGCCTGTACTCACCTCCGTGGCTCTGGCCCAGGCACTGCAACGCCGGGTTGCCGTGTCGGATGTCCTGCCGTCGGAATCGGCGCTTGGCAGAGCTGGGCTGGTACCGGGTGCAGGTGTTGCCGTCCCAGGCACAGTAGGGATCTCGGGCCAGGCAGCACTCGGCACAGGCGTTTCCGTACGTCTCACACTGATGCAGCCGAAGCTGGGCAACACCGAGGCGGGAACCCACATACAGCATTTGCTAGGTCAGGATCGGACAGAGGGAGAAGAGTCAGTCTGGTACCCCATCCAGAACAGGCTTCCTTAAGTCATGAAATAATGGCAGTGGGGTTAGGAGAAACTTAGAGACGCAAGAAAGGGTACGAGGCTCCTGAGAATCCATCCTCCTCAAGGAAGTCTTCCTGGATTGATCGGATAGAAATCAGTGGTTGCCGCTATTTCTCGCTAAAGACACACATCGTGTGGAGTATGTATACTCCAAATGGTGCTAAATGGATACATAGACAGACGAGGCCCTCTTTAAACATACCTGATATATGGAAATCCCGCTTCAGGGGGCTCAATGGATGGAGAGCCAGGCTTAGAGATAGGAAGGTTCTGGGTTCAAATCTGGCCTCAGACACTTCCTAGCTGTGTGACCAGCTGGGCAAGTCACTTAACCCCCATTGCCTAGCCCTTGCCAGTTTTCTGCCTTGGAACCAATATACAGTATTGATGCTAAGTAGAAGATTAGGATTTTTAAAAAAAATAAGTAAATTGAAGGAAGAAGGAAAGGGCATTCTTTGTGTGAGACGTAGCACTGTGCAATGGAAAATGCACTGGGTTTGGAATTAAATGGACTGGATTCATGGGTACGCCCCTTCCTTTATCTGGATCTCAGCCTCCTCCGTCTGTAGCATAAGTACTTTGGTCTATAATTTCTTGGCTTCTTTATTATTCTAAATCCCGCGAGTGTGATTTGTGGCTCTTTAAGTAATGTGCCCTTAAAGTGTGATTTGATAGACATGAATTTTAAGGACTTGTTTCCTCTTTGAAGGCTTCTCAAAGCTCTAAAGGATCTCCACCCTCCCTCCTCCAACTCCAACTGGTCTGAGCAACACAACCCAGCATTTGGTCATACTTCGTACTTTTGTTCTTTGATCGTTTCCTGCGTATGGGGGTTTTCTTCCCAACTGGGCTGTGGGCTCCAAGAGGGCAGCATAGTTTTCAAAAGCTCAACATGGTATGAGTTTAGGAAGGAAGATAGAAAAGATAAAGGAATTCAAGAGAAGGGGGAAGGCTGAACTGAGGGAGAAGAGGAAGGAGCCAGAGAAAGGGAAAAGCAAGAAGGAAGAGGAAGAGGAGGGGAGAGAAGAAATGGTGCGGTGAAACAAGAAAGAGAAGGAAAATGTTCCTCTTACCCGTTTGACAGAGATCTCCATCTCGATGATGGGGGTGGGTACCTAGGGGCAGAGGAGGCGTTCAGCATTGGGACTTAGCATCAATCTCCACCCTCCCCTTCACTCCATTTCTTTAGTCCCCTAACCCAAATATTCAAGCTATCCCAGAGGACTCTACTTCAAAAGCTGGCTCCCAGCCTGGAATCAAATGAGCACTTCTGGCCTTTATGAGCCAAGCTCTTGAAGTGAAGGCCAAGCAGCCTTCTCCAGCTGTTGTATTTAGGAGAAAAGTCTCTACTGCCAGCCAACCTCCTTCCTGATGGACTCTTTAAGTTTTAGGCTGAGGGCAGTGTAATTTAGCTAAGAACATTTAGGTTAGTCATCTCCCCAGGGTCCTAACTCCTCAGTTTCTGACTCGTTTTAACCCAACCCTCTATCCCATATGTACACACCATCTTCCAATAAGCATCTGTCCAACCCTTCCCCAACGCTGACTTCTCCAGGATACCACATGAGTATAATACCTTACTGATCCTCAGTCTCTTTTGCTAAATTGCCATCTACATGTGGCCTGTGGATTTTCTCCAAGGCTCTGTCCTGAGTCCTTTTCTCTCTTTTGTACTTGCCTAAGAGGCTCATCAACAACCATGAGTTTTAGACTATATTTCACTGTCTTTCTTTTTTTTTCTTCTAGATCTCTTCCACAAAATTGGCTACTTTGGAAAAATGTTTTACACAAATGCACATGTAAAATCTATATCAGATTGCTTACATGTCTCAGGGAGTGGGAAGGAGTGGGAATGACGGAAAGAATTTGAAACTCAACATTTTTTTAAATGACTGTTAAAATAGCTTTTACATGTTATTGGAGAAAAGAAAATATTATTTAAAAACGACTAAGAGTTTTGGCATTGTTTCCATGCAAATACCTCCTCAACATATATATCCAAACTTTCTTGACATCTCTACCTGGATATCCCACAAGTATATCAAACTCAATGCATCCAAAATGGAACTCTTTATCTCCTCCCACTAAATTTGACCCTCTGTTTTTGATAAGAGCACTCATCATCCTTCTAGATATCCAGCTTTACCTGCTCAGAGTCATACTCTAATCTTTACTCTTCCTCATTTTCTATATCCATATCAGGTGCCAAGCTTTGCTAATTGTGTCCACATCAAATCTTGCATACATCCCCTTCACACACACACACACACACACACACACACACACACACACACACACACACACAGTGCTACCATCTTAGTTCAGGTCCTCAACTCTTTTGTAGTGATATCCCAATGGGTCCAATTCTCTCAAGTCAATCTTTCATCCAGCTGCCAAAATAAACTCCATGAAAAAAGGTCAGACCTTAGTCCTTTCTACTCCCCAATTCCCCAATGCCTCTTGGATTAAATGCAAACTTAACCTGGCACTTGGAACCATCCACAATTTGGCTCCCCATTATCTTTCTTAACTTATTTCCTTCCACATCCTTTCACATACTGTTCTAGTTAGATGGGTCTATTTCCTACCCCTTGAGCTGGACATTCCATCCTCTACCTCCATGTCTTTCCGTAGGCCAGCATCGATGAACCCATTACAGACTGCATGCCCAGACTGCACCTTCAAGCCGCCTGTGAGCTCCCTGTCTTTCCCCAGAGAGAGGAGGAAGAAAGTGCTCATGTTGGGCAGCTGAAAAGAGGAGTGAGTCATGCAAAAAATGTCCTCAGTTGGGCAGCTGGGTTGCTCAGTGGATTGAGAGTCAGCCCTAGAGACAGGAGGTCCTAGGTTCAAATCCAGCCTCAGACACTTCCCAGCTGTGTCACTTGACCCCCATTGCCCACCCTTACCACTCTTCTACCTAGGAGCCAATACACAGAAGTTAAGAGTTTTAAAAAATTTATTTTAAATGTCCTCAGTTGAGGTGAAGGGGCAGCCCCCTCTGGCACACTGGGGCACACGTGCCACGTCTTCACCAACACGGCACCTAGGCTGTCCCCTATGCCTTAAATGCACTCTTTTCCCATCTCTGTCTCCAAGTTAGAGTTACTTCTATCAAGATTCAGCTCAAATTGGGCAGCTAGATAACTTAGTGGATAAAAAGCCGGAACTAGAGTTGGGAGGACCCAGGTTCAAATTTGGCCTCTGACACTTCCTAGCTGTGTGACCTGGGCAAGTCATTTAACCCCAGTTGCCTAGTCCTTACCACTCTTCTGCCTTGGAATCAATACTAAGTATAAGATAGAAGGTAAGAGTTTAAAAAAAAAAAAGATTCTACTCAAATAGAGTAGAGATTACCTCTTGCCATAGTTCTCACCCACTTTATCTACTATTTACTTATCTGTTTTCATGTTGGATCCCTTAGTAATCCATAAACTCCTTGAAGGTAGGACCTATTTTCTTTTGTGTCTTTTAACCCCTGGGGTTTAATATAGCCTCTACATTTTGTTATGTTCAGTTGCTTCAGTTGTACCTGACTCTTTGTGACCTCTTTCAGGGATTTTTTGGGCAAAGATAGTGGAGTGGTTTGCCATTTCTTTCTCCAATTCATTTTACAGATAAGAAAACCAAGATAGTAGAGTTAAGTGACTTTTCCAGTGTCACAGAAATAGTAAATCATCTAGAGCTAGATTTGAATTCAGATCTTCCCACTTCCAGGAATGGCACTCCATCTGCTCACCTCTTAAGGGAAGCTTAATAAAGGCTTATTCAATTTAACTCAACTGAACTGCTATATTCATAGTAGTTGGAGGACAACATAATTCTTCCTCATTCATGAGATTTAGAAAACTGTCCCATAAGGTCAGCAGAGGTGGAATTGTAGGATTTTTGACTTAAGAGATAGAAAGGACCATCTAACCCAACCCCTAATTTTACATATGAAGAAACAAGCCCAAAGACAGAAATGACTTGCCCAAAGTCACACACAGAGAGTAAGGGAAACACCTGGGATTTGAACCCAAGTCCTCCAACTGCAAAGCTATCATTTTTTCCATGGTACCAGGCCACCCCACTTTATAGATGAAAACCACAAGGCCAAGGGAGTCATCCAACCAAAAAGTAGCTGTCGGTACTTACACCAGACCTTCCAATCCCTGTTCTCTTCACTGCTCTCTTCTGCCCTTCCTGCTTTGACACAAAATAGTTATTGGACCCTAAGAGAGTCAAGGACCTGAATTTTCCCATCCTTGCCCAACTTGCCTCACAACACTGTTGTGAGGTAGTACAGAAAGAAGAGGTGAAAATGTTTGATTGTGAGCTACTTGTAGGCAAATATTAAGTCTTGTCTTTCAAACTCAAGGCTGGACACATAGAAGGCATTTAGTAAAAAGCAAAAAACATGACCTGGTTAAAAAGAATATGAGATAGGTTCAAACCCGGCCTCAGCCACTTCCCAGCTGTGTGACCCTGGGCAAGTCACTTGACCCCCATTGCCCACCCTTACCACTCTTCCGCCTATAAGACAATACACCAAAAATTAAGGATTAAAAAAAAAAAAAAGAATATGAGATTTGTTGTCTAGGTCAGGAAAACCTAGATCTGGTTGTGGCAGTCCCAAGACTTACTTATGTAACCAGCCTCGACTTGATGACTTCTCATGACAGGGAGCCCACTGCCTCCTAAGGCAGCCCACTCCCCTTGGGGATGGCCCTATTAGGAAGTTTAACCTTAGATCCAAGGCAAAACCGCCTCAACTATCTCCACCATCTTGCTTGTTCTTAGCTGTACCCTGTGGGGCCAAACAGAATTTTTCAACTCTCTCTCCTCTGTGATACCTTATAGACCCTTGAAGACTTCCACTCTATAGCTTCTCTTCTACAGCCTAAAGAATTCCTAGTTTCTTCAACTATTCTTCAAATGGCAGACCTTTGATTTGTAGATTCCACTGTCTTCCCATTAAAAAAGATGGCGCACTTGTCTTTCTCTAGGCAGCTTAGATGACCTCTTAAGTACCTCAGCATACCCTTGATCTATCAGAACAGGAGTCAGAAAGACCTGATTTCAAATCTACCTTCAAACTCTCACTCTCCACATGATTCTGGGCAAGTCATTTAACCTCTGTCTGCTTCTATTTTCTCATCCGTAAAATAGGGATAATGATAACATCGACCTCCCAGGGTTATTGTGAGGACAAAAAGAGATCATGATTGAACGACGAATGATGAATATTGATGATTAATTAAAAAGAATATTCTTCAGTTTATTAAAATGTTTCCTAAGAACTGTGGAAGGAGAAACACAGAAGAAAAACAACTGCTTGAACACTTGGGCTGATGGGAATATTACTGGGGATGTAGACACTAAATGATAACTCTAGTCCAACTGTCAATAATATGGAATTAGGTCTTGATAAGTGATGCATGTAAAACCCAGTGGAATTGTACTAAGGGGGGCTAGGGGGATTTGGGGAAGAGGGAAAGAACATGAAATATATAACTAGGGGAAAATATTCAAAATTAAAATTAAAAAATAAAATAAAATAAAATGTTTCTTAAACTATTCCACTCAGAGCCAGACACAATACTCCATATGTATCGTTATCAGAGAAGACGACAGTGGGCCAAGCCCTGGCCACCATGTCTAAGACTACACTGGCTCTTTTGGCTGCCATAACATACTGTTGACTTATATCAAGCTCATGGTTCACTAAAATCCTCCTGACTTTTTCAGATAAGCCTCTATTTAGTCACATGCAGGAAAAAGTGATTTGATTTGATAGGAAGTAAAGTTGATTTTTTTTTTAACTGGGAAAGTCACTTAACCTCTCTAGGTATCAATTTGCTGATCTGTAAAATGAAGGAATAAGATAAGATAAGATGACCTCCAAAGACTCTTCCAAGCCCAAATTTAAATCTATTATAAATTTACATTTATCCCTATTAAATTTTATTTTGTTATATTTGGATCATCATTCTAGTCTGTTAGGGTCTTTTTGGATGTGTACTGTCATCCATCATGATAGCTGTTTCTCCTAGCTTTGTATCAGCTTCAAATTGGATAAGTAGCCTTTTATTAAGTCATTGATAAAAATGTTAAACAGGGGAGCAGGTAAGTGACTCAGTGGATTGAGAGCCAGACCTAGAAATAAGAGGTTTTGGGTTCAAATTTGGCCTTTGACAATTCCTAGCTGTGACCCTGGATAAGTCACTTTGCCCCATTGCCTAACCCTTACCACTCTTCTACCTTGGAACCAATATACAGTATTGATTCTAAGATGGAAGGTAGGGTTTTAAAAAATGTTAAACAGCATAAGACCAATGAGAGATCCTTGAGGCACTCAACTACAGACCTTCCCAGTTGATATCAAACCATTAATGACTATTGGTTGGCTCTAATCATTTGACCTGACTTTGCTATCATTTAGCTTATCTCTCTCCTTCTTGTCCACAAGAATAACACAAGACTGTCAAGTGTCTTGCTAAGGCTTAGGCTAAACTGTATCAATGACATACCCCTGATCTACCATAATAGGTCTCAGGAAGACCTGAGTTCAAATCCAGATTCAAACTCTTACTCTCTGTATAACCCTGGACAAGTCACTTAAACCTCTACCTGCCCTTCTCTGCTTCTGGTTCCTCATCTATGAAATAGGGATAATAATAGCACTTCCCTCCCAGGGTTATTATGAGGATAAAATGAGATTTGCAAACCTCTAAGCACTATATATATGTTTTTAACTAGCTATTACTATTCTTATTTTTATTTTATTTTTTCTTTAGAATATTTTTCCATGGTCACATGATTCATGATTCCCCACCCCACCCCACTCCCACCTTCCCTTTCCCCTCCTGCAGCTGACAATCATATTATCTTATTTTTGAAAGAAAATGATGTTAATTTGGCATGACCTGTTCTTGATAAACTCATGCTGACACTTTATGATAACCACTGCTGTTTCTAAAAGTTTACTAACCATCCCTTTACTCTTTTGAGACTATTTTTTCCTCCCCTTTCTTCATTTTTCTTTTAAGGGATGCATTGTTGGGTGACATAAAACCAAAAACATATTGATACACAAAATATTTTTTAAAAATATTCTAGAATTCCAACAGAAATCAAAGTCATCCTCTCTGGCCTTTAATTTGCAGATCCCACTTTCTTCCCATTTTAAAAAAATGGGGGCAGCTAGGTGGCTCAGTGGATAGAGAGCCAGATCTGGAGATGGGAGGACCTGGGTTTAAATATGGCCTCAGACACTTCCTAGCTGTATCACTCTGGGCAAACCACTTAACCCCAGCCGCCTAGCCTTTGCTAGTCTTCTGCCTTGGAACTGCTACTTAGTAAAGATTCTAAGTCAGAAGATAAGGATTTTTTTTAATGGCACATTTGTCTTTCTCTAGGCAGGCTAGATGACCTCTCAGGCTCTTCTAGCTCTTCATTCTGTGTTTCTGAAATGATCGTGATAATGGTGTCCCCAGTACTCCTCTGGGGCTAACCCCAACCTGTCCACAGCTTACCTTAAACACCTGCATCTCTTCCAGGATTACCTCCTCAGGCTGCGCAGATTTTCCAGTCTGGAAAGCTATGACCTTGAGTACAGAGCCTGCATCTAAGAAGCAAGAGGACAAGAGTGAGAGGAATGGAAAGGGAGAGAATAGGAGGAGGAAGTAATAGGATAGAAAAAAGACTCAAAGAAGGGCAGCTGGGTGGCTCAAGGGATAGAGAACCAGGCCTAGAGATCAAAAGTCCTGGGTTCAAATTTGGCCTCAGACACATCCTAGTGTGGGATCCTAGGCAAGTCCATTAACCCCTATTACTTAATCCTTATTGCTTTTCTGCCTTAGAACCGATACTTAGTATTGATTCTAAGATTTAAAAAGAAAAACAAAAGAAAAAGGCTCAAAGATTCTAAGCTTGGTCCTTACCACCAGAGCTATAGAGGCCCAGATGATGCTGAGGATGAGGTCAGTGTGGCACTTGAACCATCCATTTTGGACCTTTTAGCTCCTCAGAGAAGTCTTCTTTGGGGGAAGAAGGTGGAGGGATTGACCCCTGGCTCAGAGTCTGCCCTGCTACACCTCACCTACCTCCCCGTCCTAATTCTCCCTCCACCACAAGTCACTAATGCTCATGTCAAAGGAAGGTCGGGTATCTGAGGGTACAGAGGAAGTCATCCTGGGATGAGCATCGGTGCTCTGGGATTTTTGGTCCAAGTTCAACGACCTATGTGCGCTGTGAGGCCTTAGGGATAAAGCATCCTCTAAACTCCCGCCGGGTCCCACAGTCTTTGCTGTGTTCATTCACACGAGACGTGCTTTTGCAACAAAACGTAGGCTGAAGGAATAACTTGCTAATAGTGGAATTTTAGGCGACGGGAGAGATGTTTAGGGAGGTGATCAGCAATGCCAGCTCTGGTGGAGATCTAGCAGGGGAGTGGGGGTCTCATCCCACCTACCTGTGCCCAGGAAGATGACATCATAGGCCCCATCCTCAGCCTCTACTCGGTCTACTACAATCTGGAGAAGTCGATAGGGCTGATGAGTCTTGACAAGGATGGGATGCCCGTGATGGGGCAGCACAGGTCGGAACATGAGTGGGTGGGCCCGGGTGAACTGCAGCACATCGTCCGGATAGTCTTTGGTGCTTCCAAAGGGCCGGCCAGGCTGGGTCGTGGTCTTACTGGGGCACTATAGCATCAAGGGTTGGAGGAACAGGGAGTAGGAGGGACACACAGCAAGGAAGAGGAGAGCAAAGAGAACAGAAAAATGAGATGGCTGCTCCCTTCTCCAGCCCTCCCCGTCCCCATCCACACTTTTTATCTCCCAAACGCCTTCCCTTACATGAACTTCTCCCCAACCCTGAGGTTCTTTCCTTTCTCTCTCCCTGTAGTGTAGGTGTTGGAAAAGCAAAATGGTAGATAGCCTTCCCCTTTCTAAGTCAGCTGACTGCCCCCAGTGAGCATGGAGTCCAGATTCTGTTCACGGAATAGGACTAGGATTGGGGGAAGCTTCGGAGCCTGGGGCTATTCCCAAGGAATAGAAAACCGAGAACGACACCTGGAAGGTGAGGGATCTAAGACCATTGTCAGAATGTACCCAGGACTACACCTGAGACTGGGGCCCAGGGCCAACCTCTGAAAGGATGAGTGCAAAATTTGCCATCCTAATTTGGGTCCAATTTGCCAAAGTACAGTTTTGTTAGAGTGGGGAAATTCATCCCCCCCCATCCCTTCTTTCTTTCCGGTGCCTTCTCATCAGCCCTCTCCCGTGATGCCCACGGGCCTCAACTCACCACTCCCGGCCGAGGGAATGGCACCTTGCCCCCGTAGGGTCCCCACTGGTGCTGGGGACCATCCCGGTGGGCAAAGGGACCATTGAAAACCTCCCAGATGTCAGCCATGTGGTATACACAGACAGCAAAGCCCTGGAACACAGCACTGCCAAGGAAACACAGCAGTGAGTCAGGGAGGGCTCCTACGGCTTGAGTGGAGAAAGGTCTTGAGAGTCTTAAGAGCCGGAAGATGAGAGGTCCGGCTTGGAGGGAGAAAGGCGAAGAAGGCCGTGGTCATCGGAGAGACGGTCGTGGATCCACGAGCAATTCGACAGAGGAGGGAGCCTTGTATGGGGGAAGGACGCCTGGATTTGGAATCAGAAGGCCTGGCCTTCCACTCCGGGACACTGGAGGAAGCTGGGACTATCCCGAGGAAGAGAAAACCGAGAATGACACCAGGAAGGCGGGGGATCTAAGAGCATGGCCAGAGTGTAAGGAACCCGGAACCTTATCTTTATGATAAAAAGGCTGGACTAGATAATGGGTGCCTCGCTTCAGGTCCCTCCGGCTCGATCTTATGCCTCGGAGGGACGCCAAGAGAAAGACAGAGGGACAGAGTTGGACCCAAAGCCGAGAGAAGAGCCAGGGAGAGCCGGGCAGGCTGGTGAGGAGGTGGGCGTCTCACCTGAGGGTGCTGAAGAGTGCATAGACCTCCGGACTCTTCCCGTCCTTGGGCCACAGCAGGAACACGTCCTCTGGGAGGTGAACACGGCTGGGTCACGACAGGCTCCGGGGTTCGATCTCCTTCCCTGCCGCCTCAAGCCCTAACTATGCCCCTTCCCGACCAAGCCACCAAGCGTCTTCCTCCAGGTGCCTCCCCCGTCCGTGCCCGCTGGCTTACCCAGTTGGTCAAAGTAGGTGTCGCTGCCGCCGGGGGTGGGCACAGAGCAGATGAGCCTGGCCTTCAGAAAGGTGCTCCACTTGTTCACCAGCACCCGCTGGCCCCCAGCGTCGTTCTAGAAAGGAGAGGCAGGCTCAGGCCAGAGCCGGGGCCCAGGCCAGGAAGCCACGGGGAGACGGGTCCCCCCAGGCCGGAGCCCCCAAGCGTCGGGGTGTCGGGGAGGGACAGACGGTGGGCGCCCGGGACGTAGGCCCAGAAACCTGGGGTCTCGCCCCGACCTCAGCCCTGGCGCCCGGATCTTTAGTTTCCCTTTTGAGACGGGAGGGAGGGCGAAACTTGTCCATAAGAAACTCCTGGGAATAAGAGGACCCTCGAAGTGGGCAGGAGCCAGGACCGGTTACTTGCTAGGTGTCACCTCCGAGGCTCCCCACCCGACCCCAGCCCGCCTCTCACCACACAGAGGCGGCCTACGCGGCTGACGATGGCCTGACCGGAGCCCCCATCAGGAGGGGCGGCTGCCTCGGAGAAGAAAAAGTACACTTTGTCGTTGTCCCGGTCGGCGTTGTCGGGGATCAGAGCGGCCCCCACAAACCTGGGGTCTGGGAACGAGGGGACAGAAGAGGGGCTCAGGACGGACGTCAGCGAGAGCCCGGGCCGGGCCCACTCCCGGAACCCAGGCCTGCCGTCCTGAGGGCGGCCGGAGCCAGGTTCTTCTCCTTCCCCCGGAAGCTCCAGGCCGTCCCGGACTCCATTGCTGAGCTACCCCCCACCCCGGGCCTCACCATGCAGCAGGCTCTGGTCCGTGTCCGAGCGAAGGGCAGGCCGGGCACCACCACTGCGAAAGAGCACGGCTTCTCGGCCCAGGAAGTCGGCAGTGAGACCCGTGTACAGCTCCCCGCCTGGAGAGGACGAGGAGTCAGAGGGGAGGCTGAGGGAGCCCAGGTGGGTGCGAGGAGGGGAAGGGCTTCCCTCTGCCTCTTGGGGCCGAGCCAAGATGGCGGCCGAGTAGCAGCGAAGGCCTGAACCTCTCCGAGGCGCCTTCCAAATCAAATCTGCTTCTGTGCCTGCCCCTCTCTGCCCTTTCTCCCCATCAGGACCAGGCCTGTTGCTCTCCCAGCTACCGTCCATGGCTGCTTCTTTTTTAAACACTTACCTTCTTCCCAGCTGTGTGACCCTTAACCCCCATTGCCCACCCTTCCCCTCTTCTGCCTTGGGGCCAATACACAGCATTGACCCCAAGAAGGAAGGTAAGGGCCTAAAAAACAAACAAACAAATAAATAAATAAATAAATAAAATAAAATAACAAAACAACAAAACAAAACAAAATAAAATAAACCCTGACCTTCTATCTTAGAATCAATACTGTGTATTGGTTCCAAGGCAGAAGAATGACAAGAGTTAGGTAATGGGGTAAGTGACTTGCCCAGGGTCACCCAGCTAGGAAGTGTCTGAGGCCAAATTTGAACCCAGGACCTCCTGGCTCTCTAATGACTGAGCCACCTCGTTGCTCCACTCCACAGCTACTTCTTACAGGTTAGCACAATCCATGCCAATGAATGACCTTCCTATTGACCACTTCTGAACTTTGGCTCAGGTCCCGTCCCCAAGATGGGCCATCGAATACTGGCTCCTCACCCACCCCCCACAACCACCAGTCCTTCATTTCTGTGCTCAGGGTCTATGGAGGGGGCAGAAAGAGAAGCAGGTCCTGTCCTCAGGGAGCTCACCGGATGGTTAGATAAAAGTCTCAAGTGACAAACAGTAGAAGCAAGTGAAGAGATGAGAAGGTGCGGATCCCATTTCAATGCAGTGTTTCTGTCCTTGGGGTGAGCCTTGAATCCAGGGCACTTGCCTTTCTGTCCCAGGTCCCCCAAAGGTTCCTCCCCTGCTTCTATGAGCAGCTCTCCCCTCGGGCTGTGCCCACATCCTCATCCCACCAAGAGTTACCCACCTACAAAGGTGCTGGAAAAAGGTCTGTCGGGCTCATGTGGGCAGCGTCCCCGCCCACCTTCCACACTGGCCTGGTCCAGGTTGAGCACATGCTAAGGGGTGGCAGAGGAATGGGGAGGGACGATTATGGTGAAGAATCCCAGCCTGGCTCCCAAACCCTGTCCCACCCCTCCTCGGCTTCCCTCCCGCCCTCTCTCCCTTCCTACTCTCTTCTCATGGAGACGAGCTCCTCAGAGGCCCGGCCCAGTCTAGCTATCTCCTAGTCTCCTGCTAGAAGCAGCCAAAAGGTCTCCAGGGTTCGGGCTGATTGCATGAAATCAGAGTGCTTGGAGCGGGGGCAAAAGGGTTGTCTTAGATGTCTTCCTACTCAGCCACCACCCCCTCTCCAGGCACAAAGCCTCCCCTTCAGGGCCTCCCCACCATCCCGTTCTCTCATGCCCCAAGGCTGGGTACTTCCCTTCATCCCTCAATGGGGAGCCTTAAATAGTGTCAAACTCTGAAGCAAAGGGAAAAGAGGAATGGGGAATGGCATTTCCTGAAGACCCCTGCCCTTTGGTGGCCCCATGCCCAGCAGAGTTCCCAGAAAAAGGCCGTTCAGTGCCCTCACCCTGGGCCCCGAGCCAGGCGCTCCCTGCTCACCTCCCCTCGATGGCCCACTGTGATGAGGGCACACATGGGCTGGAAGGCTCCTGTGCCACAGGCCAGCAGATGGGTTCTATTGTAGGGGTGGAGCACTCGAACATAGTTGGCACATTCAGTCTGGAGGGGAACCCAGTAGAAGAATGAGGCCTGAGGAGGGGCACAGAGCAGCTCTCTACCCCCTCAACTCAAGTCAGCAAAGAAACAGAGCCAAGTGTCCCGAGGTTCAAGTCCCTTCAGGTGCCAGGTGCCCTGGAGCTCAGCGGCTCCCTGACTGGTGACTGGGATAGGATGCCCCAGTGGAAGAACTTCCATTGGCTCTCTGTTTCCTGTAGGTTAAAGTCTGGTATAGGATGACCCAGTTGAAGAATCTCCACTGAGTCTCTGTTTCTAAAGTCTGGTATAGGTTGACCCAGTTGAAGAACTTCCATTGGGTCAAGTACTGGTTCCTTGACTTGGTATTCAAGGCCTTCAAGTCTGGCCTCAGAACCTCCCTTTCCAGCCTTCTTTCTCACTTCTCTGTTTCGCAACTATCACACAGTCAAACTGGATTATTTCCAATGATCACCTGCGTATGTCCTACACTAAAATGTTACAGTAGATAGGACACTGGGCTTGGAATCAGGAAGACGGATTCGGATTCTGCCTCTGACACTTTTTAACAGTGTGACTCTGGGCAAGTCACCTAATTATCCACTCTCACTTTCCTCATCTGTAACATGGGGGGTTTGGACTCGATGGCCTCCAAAGTCCTTTTCAGATCTAGAGCTATGTCCTTATGCTCTTTGCCTGGAAACCCCATCCTTCCATTCTGGACCCAATCCTGCCCTTCCTGCAAGGCCCAGCTCAGCTGTCGTCTCTTCCATGAAGCCTTTGCTGATTCTCCCAGGCCCTTTTGAATTCTCTCTTTCTGAAACTACAGAACTTTGTCCAAGCCTCTATTATGGCCCTTATCACACCCTGCCTTATGTCAGTTAAATGTCCTTTTTCCCCACCCCTCCCCAGACTTGGAGCTCCATGAGATGGAAGATTAGGTTTTATTTATTTTTGTCTCAAGCCCAGCCCTTAGCACTGGCTCCCACTCACAGTATGGACTGTGGATGTTGTCAAGGGGGCAGGTGTGAGGCTGTGTGGGGCAGACTGGGGTTGGGATCATGCCCACTGCACACCAGCTCTTTGCTGTCCATTATCCTAGGATACCTAGGAAGTTTTATTTCACTGGCCTTTGCTTGGCTTGAGACAGGTTGGGGAGCAGGCTGGCTCACAATCCCTTTCCATTTCCAAGTTCCTCTAGATCGCCCTTCCCTCCTACCCTGCCTCTCCCTGCCTCATCTGGCCCATTGTCTTCCCTGCCCAAGCAGGAAGGAAGTTAGGTCTCTTATTGCTCTGAGCTGCTGGTTCCTGAATTGGCAAAGAAAAAAGGGAAAAGGGGCTCTGGGTCCTTCTTCACCCCTCATAGAGGTCTTGTTCATGCTCTCTTCAACTCTCCAGAAACCAACAGCACCCCTATCTGAGGGACAGGGTAACCAAGACTCCTGCCTCAATTGGTTGAAAGCCAGGTTTCAATACACACACACACACACACACACACATACACACACCCCTTTACTGATACTGGCCAAGAGCCAACCGTCTATCTCATTTGAATGAATTTTTAAAAACTGCATGCTGGGATTTACATCTCCTCCACCACTGTCCCATAGTTTGGGGACACTATATTTTCCTTGGGACCCCAAAGCAGCATGCAAAGCCCTCTACACATCCCTTTCCAGAAAGGGAAACTAAGGTAAGACCTTAGCTAGTGTCCCAGTGCCCTAAGAATCAGGCAGTACCAACCTGGGGAACCATCCCTAGAAAGTGGTATAATTAGAGGTCCCCACAATGTGCATCCCCATCACTTACCAAGGCATCCCTTCCCTTCAGGATACATTCCTCCTTCTGGCCAGGTCGAGGAGGCCATAAGATCTGTGAACACATACAGTATTAGACTATGGGCTGAGGGAAGGGAGGGGAAAATCCCTTTCTCTCCTTTGAGAAAGGAATAGATGGAATTTGTACCCACTATCCTCAAGTCCTCTTGGGAACTCACATCATGCTTGGGGTGGGGAGGAGAGAGAATGGATGGGGAGGTCCTCCAGCTGACCCTAAAACTTACAAAATGAACTTAAGAACATTCTATCCCCTTTTTGGACCTCAATTTCCCCATTTATAAAATGAGTGTGTTGTACCAAATGTTTTCTAAGATATCTCCCTAGAAATCGATGGGCATTTCTTAAGCACCTATCACGTGCCAGGAACTCTAATATTCTGGATTCTGTAGATAGTCACAGGGGAAGACGGCTCTTCTGACCCAGCTCTGGAGGCCAGGTTCCTGACTCACCTCTTTGGGATCAGGCCCTGCCTGGTCCAATCGCAGGGAGTAGAGGGTGTCCCGTCCACCCAGAAAGAGCCGGTCCCGGTACTCATCCAGGTACAGAGCCCTTAGATCCAATTTACCCCGAGGGCCCAGGAAGATGGTAGAGCGGTTAGTGGCCAGGAGGTCTGTAGAGCAGATGTGGGGAGAGGGGAACATTATGCCCAGTCCAGACCCTCATCACAGTCTTTCCCTCCAGGATCAGATTGCCTGACTCTCTTGCTCCCATGTCATCCTCTAGGAGAGCTATAACTAGGTCTTTTCTTATCTGGGACAAAAATAGTTGAGTGGGGACACAGAGAGCAGTGAGATCGCAGCTGCAGGTAGCCCAGAGCATCCTCCACCTCACCTCTGCCAGCCCACAGCCTCCTCTAGGGACTCAGAGGTGGCCATCTCCAGACTACTTCAGTAAAGTGCATGCTGGGGAGAAGTCCCAGCTGTCCTTCCCTCTCCTTCCCCCATTCTTCTCTGGAAATGAGAAGAAGCTAACTCATTTACTCCAGGGAGTTAGGCTGGAAAAGCCAGAATCTAATGTTACAGCTCTCACCATCACTTGTTCTACACTGGAATCTGCTGAATCGGGGTGTAGAGAACAAGTCACAACTCTGAAGGCAACAAGCGCCTAGGAAGCTACCCGAGCCCCACATGACCACCCAAGCAAGCACAGCAGGATGGTCTTGCCATTGCCACAGGGACCTCCTTCTCCCTTCACACTCACCTCCAGACAAAAGACAAAAACACACAATTCCTGCCTTTCTTCTCTGGCTCTGGCATGCTTCACACCCAGCCTCATCTCCATTTATCACTTTGATATACTCACTATTCATTGCTCAGCTTTTTTCCTGATGGGACCAGATGCCACCAAGGAATTGTATAATCAGTCACCTTCTTCCTAGCTATCTAAATAGCAATGAGAGCAGAGGAGGGAATCTCTCTCTCTTTCTCTCTGTCTCTCTGTCTCTCTCTTTCTTTGTCTCTTTCTCTCTCTTCCTCTGTCTCTCTCTCTCTCTGTCTCTCTCTCTTTCTCTCTCTCTCTTCCTCTGTCTCTCTCTCTCTCTGTCTCTCTCTCTTTCTCTCTCTCTCTCTCTCTGTCTCTCTCTGTCTCTCTCTGTCTCTCTCTCTCTTCCTCTGTCTCTCTTTCTCTCTCTCTCTGTCTCTCTCGCTCTCTCTTTTTCTCTCTGTCTCTACCTCTTTCTCTGTCTCTCTCTTGCTCTCTCTCTCTCTCTCTCTCTCTCTCTCTCTCTCTCTCTCTCTCTCTCTGTGTCTCTCACACACACACCCCCAGCACATAAATATGCTTCATCTCCCTCTCTCAATCAAATGCTTTAAAGTATCATCCCAGCAACTTCTCAGTCCAAAATGTCTCTACCAGGTCATCACTTTCCCCATTAGAAAGTAAACTCCTTGAGGACAGGGACTGTATTGCTTATCCTTAGTGTTTAGCACAGTGCCTGCACATTTGTGGTTGTTGCCCAGTCATTTTAGTCATGTCTCACTCTTCATGACCCTGTGGACCATCGCTATCCATGGGATTTTCTTGGCAAGGATACTGGAGGGGTCTGCCATTTTTTTTCTCTAATGAATCCAGAGGATCTTCCTATATACTAAGTGCTTAATAAAAGCTTTTTCGAGGGCAGCTGGGTAGCTCAGTGGATTGAGAGCCAGGCCTAGAGACGGGAGGTCCTAGGTTCAAATCTGACCTCAGACACTTCCTAGCTGTGTGACCCTGGGCAAGTCACTTGACCCCCATTGCCTACCCTTACCACTCTTCTGCCTTGGAGCCAATACACAGTATTGACTCCAAGATGGAAGGTAAGGGCTTAAAAAAATAAAAGCTTTTTCATTGATTCATTTCCTTCTGGCTCCAAGGCTTCCTAATCTCCTGGCACCCAAGATGAGGACAGAGCAGGAGCCCAAACTCATTTTAAAAAACATTGAGTTAAAAAAGCCCTGAGATATATGAGCTAGAAGGGCCTTCAGAAACCATCCAGTCCAGTTGTTCAGAGAGCTAGAAGGGACCTTGGAGACCATGTAATCCAAATCATCCCCCACTCCATGTGTTTAAGAGGTGAGAAAATTGAGGTTCAGAGAGTTTCCATGATTAGTCCAAGGTCATATAGTAGTGGCAGAGGCAGGAGTCCTCTGATTCCAAAGCAGTGCCATTCCCACTGGATAGTGTGACTTCTCTGGGCCTGTGCATTCTACATTTTTAAGGTGATGAGAAAAGGGGTCAGGTATAGCCAGCCTATAATGCCAGGGATCCAAGCAAGCTAGGAGCCTCAAAGAGCTGGAGTCCAAAGATCAGGGACATTTAATAAGGAATGGGAAGTTAAAGCTGGAGGGCTGAGGGCTTTGGAAGCGCGCGCGCGCGTGTGTGTGTGTGTGTGTGTGTGTATGTGTGTGTGTGTGTGTGTGTGTGTGTATGTGTGTTGACAAAGCAGAAAGTCCACAAATCTACCCTAAGATATCCAGAAAACATACATATCCACAAGGCCTGAGCCCAAGCTTACCCAAGATCACTCAGGATTCAGCCCTAGGTCTCTTAACCCCTAGTTCAGAGCACATTCATTCAGTAAATATTGATTAAATACCTACTGTATGCAAAGCACTATGGAGAGGTTTAGACTGTGTCTGGCACAGTCTGGATCTGTTCTGACCAAAGTTTGAGTAGTTCTCTCTGTCTCTCTTTGTCTCTATCTCTCTCTTTCTCCTCTATCTCTCTTTGTCTCTCTTTCCATCTCTTTCTCTCTGCCTCTGTCTCTGTCTCTCCATCTGTCTCTGCTTCTCTGTCTCTGTCTCTCTCTGTCTCTGTCTGTCTCTCTGTCTCTCTGTCTCTCTCTCTCACTCTCTCACACACACACTCACACACACAGGAGCATCAGTAGAATCTAGAAGGGGTTTCCTGCCTAGTTGCTTTGTGTCTCCATCCATTCCAACCTCCTTCCCTCTACCTCTTGGCTCCTGTCCCTGGTCCCATCTCCCGCTGGGGACTGGGGCAGACAGACATAGACAATAAGGGTCCCCTACCTCTGCGTTCCTTACTTCCCACGCCCCTTCCATCTAGCAGCACATCCCACTGAACATCTGGAAAAACTCCCCTGCCTGCCAGTATCATTCTACTTGGGCACAACAATTCTGTGTATGTTTGGCAGCTCCAGAAAGCAATTCCCTACAGCCCAAATTCCCTCTCCCACCCTTGTCTTTTCTGTCCACCCTCATATTATCCCCTCTTGGCAATTCTCCTCCCTGCCTTTCCTCTGTCTCAAACATCAGGTCCCCAGACTCTCCCTCATAGCCTAGGCCAGCCTCTTCTCCATACCTCACCCCACTTTGCCCCCAAATTATACTCCTCTATCCCACGCCAGTCTCTCTCTATCTCGTGTCACATCTTAGCTTTCTCCTCAGTTTACATTCTGCTGTATCACATCCCAGCCTTTAGCCCATTCCAACTCCTGGCCTCTCCCCCATCCCGGCTTCCCTAAACTTTATCCTTCATCAGAAAAGAAAAAGAATCCTAGAAAGCTAAGACCAAGTTCTAGAAAACATCAGGGTTGATCAAATGGGTCCTGAGGGAGGCCAGGATGACAGCCTCAATCCTGGAGTCCTGATGGGCTCTGGCAGCTGATGAAAGGGGCAGGGAAGAGAGCAGCTGGGCAGCACAGGGTCACAGCTGGAGCCACAAACAGGGCCCCAGCATGCCTGGTCACTTCTCCAACCTCCTCACACAGCCCAGGGGCCTTCCCACACTCAGGATCCTCGGCAAACCCAGGCGAGTCCATCCCCGACGAAAGCCCTGGCTCGTTCCCTCTCCTTTCCCTCTCTGCTAGAGGGAAGCTCTAAATGAGCCTTTGTAACCTTTCTGCCGTAAACCTTCCATCTTTCGTCTTGGGCCAGAAGCTCCCAGAGGCCGAGGACTCACCGATAGCAAGAGGCTCTGTCTGTTCCTGAGGGCAGTGCCATAGCCCCGCTCAAACCAAATATGCAGCGTATGGTTTCTTTTAAATCTTACCTTCTATCTTAGTATCAGTTGTAAGACAGAAGAGGGGCAAAGGCTAGGCAAATGGGTTAAGTGACTCATCCAGGGTCACATAGCTAAGAAGTATCTGAAGTCAGATTTGAACCCAAGTTCTCCCGGCTCCAGATTTGGCTCTCTATCCACTCTGCTACCTAGCTGCTCCTACTCTGTGGATTATAAATTTATAGCTAGAAAAGCCCTTATAGACCAGCTAGTCTCCTGACGTTTTAGAGATCAGGAAGCAGATCTTGCCACCTTCCCCATCAATCTTCATTGGCTCCCTATTGCTTCCAGGAGCAAATAGAATATCCTTCGTTTGGCAGCTTGCCCCCTTCTTGTCATTCTAGCCTTAAATTTTATTCCCCTCCCTGAATTCTAGGCATCAGGGACACTGATTTTCTCACCTACGTCGCTCCAATCCCCTACCCCAGTGTCTTTTTTCTGGCTATTGATTTCTCTGGCTTCCTTAAAGACTCAGTTCAAATCCCACCTTCTCCAAGGAGCCTCTCCCACTCCTGCTCCTTTCCTGAGATTCCTTTGATTTGTACTTTATGTATCTTTAAAAACAAAACAAAACAAAAAAAAACAAAACACCTTATCTTCTGTATAATTCTAAGACAGAAAAGTGGCAAGGGTTAGGCAATGAGGGTTAAGTGACTTGTAGCACAGCCAGATTTGAAGTCAGATCCTTCTGATTCCAGGCCTGGTGCCCTATCCACTGTGCTACCTAGTTGCCCCTGTACTCTTGGCAATGGGGTCCCCTAGTTCTGGATCCTTTACTTCCCCTGCCCCTTCCATCCAGCTGCTTGTCCCTCTGAATATCTGGAAGAACACAGTTGTTTGCAAGTTGCTCTGTTTTTATCTTTCTTTTTATCCCCAGGATTTAGCACAGTGCCTGGCATATAAGAAGTGATTAATAAAGGCTTTTTTGACTATGTAATTTGCCCAAAGTCACACAGGTTAACAAGTGGAAGGATCAGGATTTGAACCTGCCACCTCTTTTCCAATCCAACGCTCTTTCCCTCTACCAAGGGCAGTGGAGAGTCTGAAGGAGCCTTTGTCTCTGTTTTCCTCCTATCTCCATAGCTCCGGGATCAAGGTCAGCTATACCTAAATCCTGGGATCATGCCTGGGCTTGGGCCCTGGGCCAGCCAGTTTTGCTTTCAGAAGAAGGAAGGAGAATGTGGTCTGGGCTTATCTCAGAGTGTCCAGGGGCCCTGGGCCCCAGATAAGGCTCTGGGGGTGGGGGGACTTTGTGCCCTTGAGGACACCAGAGACTGGCACTATTCTTGGCTCTGGCCTCTAGTTCTTCAACCTCAGATATGGCTGTCCTGGACCCAGAATTTTCTTTTAAGCCCTCACCTTCCATCTTAGAATCAATACTGTATCTCAGTTCCAAGGCAGAAGAGTGGTAAGGGCTAGGCAATGAGGGCTAAGGGACTTACTCAGGGTTACATAGCTAGGAAGTGCCAGGGGCCACATTTGAACCCAGGACCTTTGGTCTCCTCTAGCCCCAGCTCTCAATCTGGACTTGGGTATTTTCTAAAGAAAAAAAGAATCTGACCAGCCCAGGAGTCAAGGCTTCCATGGGCAAACCCCTTCCTGCCTTTGGATCTTTCTCTTCATCAGCTTAGATGGTTTTTGAGGTTCCTTTTCTCCCCGACACATTAAGAGTCTATGAGAGCAGACTCTTAGCCCTTTCATCCAGGCCTCCCAGGAATTTTATGGGTGAAACTGGCCACTTCTTTGTCCTCGCAGATCAAGAGAAGGCAGAATCTTGTTGGGCTGTTTAGACTGATTACAGAGAATCCTGGGACTAAGGGGCTCTGACAGAGGCTAGAGGTGCCCTTTCCCAGAGAGCCTGGCCCAGAAGGGAGCAGAAGGAGGTGTCTCCTCCAGGGCAGGGTGGCAGCTGGAAGGGTCTCTCCAGGTAGGTTGGGTAGGTCTGGGTGGGGGGAAGCGTTGCTCATTTTTTTTTTTCTCTTTTGGCACTTCTAGATTGTGGGAGAATTTAGGCTCCAGGAATCACCCAAGCTGGGCTTGGGCTCTGCTTCCGCCATGCTAAAGGCAATGTTCTCATCCCCATCTCAGCCCCATTCAGATGGCTCCCACCCTACGCCTGCACATCTGTCCTCTCCGGAACCCGTCTGTCGGGGGCCAGACTATCGGGTTTCGAGGCAGTTGGATTCCTGCTCCCTCTCAACATGTCTGAAAGCCGCAGCTCCAGACCCCCCAATTCGAGGAGTGCCGCAATAGCCTGAACTGATAAGCAGCCAGCAAGAGCCTCCAGGTCCTCCCGCTCTGGGCGACAAGGTCCGTCCTTAGCACAGGGTTCATTGGACGGCAAAGTGGAAAGCCCATTGGAATTTGGTGACAAAGAACACCTTCCCTTGTACTTTCTAGGTGATCTTGGACCTCTTTTTTTCATTCACTTTTTTTTTTCATTCATTTTTCATTCACTTATGAAAGAGATTTCACCTCTTGATCTGGGAGAAGGAAATGGCCAGCGCCCCACATGAAATTCCTGGGAGAAAGTGCTAAGAGCCTGCTTTCAGAGACTTTTAGCGTGTTGGGGAGAAAAAGAACCTCCAAAATCATCTTAGTTCCCTTATCTGTAAAATAAGGACCCTAATAATGAAAGAACCTGCCCGCCTCTTGGAAGGAAATTATCTTCAAGTGTTTAGAGAAATGAGGTGGGATAGAAATAGGGGCGTCACTACTCAGGGACTTTCCACCGCTTGTTTCAATTTATCCACAGACACGATTTTGTAGGAGAGTTTTTATATACACAAATAAAAGACTGCCGCTGACAACTCACCGAGTATAAAGCTAAGAATTTGACCCAAGTGATATTTTGTTAAGTTTCCTTCCTTGTGTCCTTAGAAGGCCTGGATAGAGCATCGTACACCTAGATCTGGAGGGGACCTTGGAAGTCATCTAGTTCAACCCTTTCATTTTACAGATGAGGAAAATGAGGCCCAGAAGGGAAGTGACTTGACCAAGGTCCCACAAAAATTAAGTGGCAGAGCCTGGGATTTGAACTGAGGCTCTCTGAGTCCCAATCCAGTTCTCGTTCTACTGTGCTGCTGCCCAGAAGGGGCTCGAGTGCCCGAGGAGTGAGTCCAGGAGGCTGTGGGTGTCTGGGAGGCTAGGGGGTCGTTCTGGAGATATGGCTGCTCAAGTGGGTGGATGTGGGCCCCGGAACCCAGGGTCTTACCTCTGTAGGAAAGTTGTAGCCGGGGCATGCTGCTGCTCTTGCCAGCTCCTAGAGTGACCAGCAGACTCCCCAGCATCCACTGGGCAGCCAGCCCTAGGAGATCCATCCTGCCCTGGGGAGCTGCTGGGCTCCCTGCTTCTGGTCCTGGCCCAATCCCAGGGAGCCGGGGCAGCTGAGCAGCGCTCGCCTGGAGGAGCTTGCTGGGTCTGGGGCAGCGTCTCTGCTCTCTGCTTGGGAGGAGCTGCTTTGGCTAGCTCCACCGGCCCCTTTATAAAGCCTCCTTGGCCCCACCCAGCTTCTCCGAGGAGCCGGTGGGGAGGGGACTGGAGAATCCAACCGGCTTTGCCCAGACCTCTCCTGGCTCACCAGTCTGGCCCCTTTGGAAGTGCTGGCAGTCACAACTATTGTTTTATAACCATCTCGTGGCACAGGGGCACTGTGGCACAATGGGAAAAGCCCTGGGCTGGGAGGCAGAAGACCTGAGTTCCAGACCTGACAGGATGACCTCAAACAAGTCTTGTCCTTGCTCTGGGCCTCAGTTTCCCTGCTTCTGAAATGAGGTGGGGTCCTGGATCGGCTCTCTAAGGTCCTTCCAGTTCTCATGTTCAGAGTCCTATTTTCTCTGAGTTTTCTAGCTGTTCCCTAAGGAAATGACACTTTGAGCTCCCTCTCTAAGCATCCCAGACCCAGGACCTGGAATCTGCTTCTTCTCTGGCTTCCCTCAGCTGGGAAGAAGGGGGTAGAGGCGGACTGGGATCTTGGAGAGGCCACTTTGCTGCCCACAAGAGGAAAATTAGATGACACAGAGACAGGCTGACCAGGAAGAGGTTGAAGGCCAGGACAGAGCTCCCCAGGACCCCCGAGAGAGCCTTGAGGGTCTCACTGTCATGTCTCCTGTACCTCTCCTATCCCCTGTCACCCTTTATCCTGCCAGCTCTCCAGAGAGACTGAAAATGGAAGCGTCCACAGCCAGGCGGCTCCAATCAATAACCAAGAACTCATTATCTTACTTCTCCAGGAGGGAATGAGGAATAGGAAGGCAGTGAGGGATAAGGGACAATGAGGTGATGCAGTGGATAGATTACCGAGCCTGGGGTCAGGAACACACATCTTTCTGATTTCAAATCTAGCCTCAGACACGGACTGGCTGTGTGACCCTGGGCAAGTCACTTAACCCTGTTTGCCTCAGTTTCCTCATCTATAAAATGAAGTTGAACAAGAAAATGGTAAATCACCCCGGAGATTTGTGCCAAGAAAATCCCAAGAACAGGGAAACATGACTGAAAAATGACTGAACAACAAAACAGCAATGAGAGATGAGAGTTGGCCTGAAATCAAGATCCTGGGGCCAAGGGGTCTACGATGAAGACATGTCTAGGGGCATGAGCATGGGCTGGGCTTCATCTAGTCTCAGTTCTGTTAATAACTTCTAATATGATCTTTTTGTTTTGTTTTTTTATTTTAAACCTTTACTTTCTGTTCTAATAACAGCTCTAAAACTAAAAGGAAAGGGCTAGGCAACTGGGGTTAAGTGACCAACTCAGGGTCACACAGCTAGGAAGTGTCGGAATACAGATTTGAACCTCGGTCCTTCCAGCTCCAGACCTGTGCTCTCCCCTGAGCCATCTAGCTACCCCTTTGTTATGTGATCTTAAACAAGCTCGTTTCTCTCTCTTGGGCTTAGTTTCCCAATCTGCACAACTAGAGGGATGGAATTAGAAAATTGTTAAATCTCTTTGAATTCTGAAATAGTGTTCTGAGAGAATATTCACTGAGGAAAAGACTGAGATCTTGGGAAAAGGAGCAGGGTCCTCTATTCCTAACAAAGGCCTTTCCTGTTCTGGACAAAGAACAGAGAACAGCAAGAGCCTAGAACATCCTGAGATCCCCTCACACATAGAGACCTTCTTCACAGAGACCATGGAGAACCCAGGCTACCCACAGAACCTTCATACCAGAGAGGTCATCAGTCAGGGTCCTGGCCTATTCCAGAGCTCCCTGCTCCCAGAAACTCCACCGTGCCACCTCTCACCATTCCCTGAAAGAGCAATCCACTCTCCTCCACCCATCTCCCCAGTCCCCCAGCCTCCAGCCTGTTCCAGACATTAGCTTCTCTTATTCTCTCTAGGATCCTTCAGAAGAAGCTGGAGTCTTGTGGAGGTTGGGAAAGAAGGAGAAGCCCTTGCCATCTCTGGCACTCCTTTTCCCCAACATTTTCCACCGATATTTGTTTCTACATCTCCCCACATTCTAGAGTTCTAGTGTCTCAGTTGCCCGAGAGGATGGGAAATAATGGGTCCTCTCAGTTTGGTGAACTTCTCCAACTCCATCTCCACAAAACACTGAACGGATAAATGGCTGAGCCTACAAATACCTGGGGGAGAGGAGGAGGGATAAGAAACATCTTAGAGATCTTTTTGCAAATGAGGAGACTGAGACCTAGAAAGGGGAAGGGATTTAGCTAAAGTCAGGACCAGAGCCCAGATCTCTTGACTGTGCTTTGTCCTGCACCTCTGCACATCAGTCCTTCTCCTCCACCTCCCAGTGATCAGAGCTCTGATTCCCTTCTATCTCCCCCCCCACCCAATCTCTACAGAAAGTAGTGGGTCCCAGCCCTCAGCAGCCCCTATAATCAAATGTCTCTGGAGTTGGCGGAGTTCAGAAAGAACAAACAGCCAAGGGTGATCTCTGATGAGTCCTTGATGCTTCATTTATCCTTCAAGGTGACTTTAGCCCCTTGGCCAGTAGGGTCAGCCCCAGCATGTGGCTGCAGACTTAAAAGAGTGTCTCCCTAATCCTAAACAAATGCTAGGGCATTCGAACTATCCCACAGTGAAATGGGGGACCTCTTTAGAGGGAAGTGGATTCCCTACGACTCAAGTTCTTTATACAGAGGCTATTAGGACCACCTGTCAGGGATTCTGTGGGGGAGATTCTTTTTTAGCCACAAGAGGTACTCACTGAGGTCCCTTCCAGCTCTGAGATTCTGTGATTAGGGCCCCAAACTCTAGCAGCCCCCCAGAAAAAAGGAAGGATCTACTGCTCTCCTTGCTCAGGGCAGTGTCCAAGATTCTCTAGCCTGGTAGCTCCCTTCCCTTTTACTACCAAAGACCCTCATGGTAGTTTTCCTTCTCCTTTTTTCTGCTGGCTGGGGCAAGTTGGGTCCACAAATGGGGACTGGGAGATTAGGGGCAGTGAGAGGTCCAGCTCATGTTGCACCTGAGTGTGAAGTGATGCTGAGGAAAACCTGGGAGCCAAGAAAATGGATTTCCTGTCCTGAATCTGCCAGGCCTCAGTTTTCCTATCTGTAAAAAGAGAGGCTTAGACAAGGTGATCTCTAAAGCCCCATCTAGTTCTAAAATTCTCTGAGTCTGAGAAGGGTAAAAGCCGCCCTTGCCCTTTGGGTGCCCTCATCTTCTTCCAGAGGTCTCCTAATCTCAGAAGTGTCACCGGCCCCCATACACACTGGTGCACCCTCCCTACAACACCCAGCAGACAAGCATTAAAGGCTTGATGTGGACTTTAGCCAGCCTATGGGGTTCTGGCTCCACCAAGTGGTCATTATGAAGACTTGTGGGGGGTACCCAAGTTTCCCTTGGCCTTCATTTCCATTCTGGCCACCAAGAACGGACATGTGAGGCAGTGGCATGTCTGCGCAGGGATATGTTTATATCTGATGTGTCCCTCGTGTGTACACAGAGTCCACATGTTCCTATTAGTGTGGTCTGTGCATTTGTGGAAGAAATAGGTGTTGCTGTGTGAATGCTCTGAACAGTGGCTTCTCCAAGCCCAAAGTGAAGAGTGGACATCAAAAATTTACCCCTTCAGGAAGCTAGGTGGCTCAGTGGATAAGGAGCCAGACCTGGAGTTAGGAGAGCCTGGGTTCAAATCTGGCCTCAGACATTTCTAGCTCTGTGACCCTAAGTCACTTAACTTTAATTGCCTGGCCCTTCTTGCTTTTCTGCCTTGGAACCCATACTACAGATCCTTTCTTTCTTGTTTCTTTCTTTCTTTGTTTCTCTCTCTCTCACACACACTCTCTCTATCTTTTTTTTTTTAAATAAACCCTTACTTTCCATCTTAGAATCAATACTAGGTATTGGTTCTAAGGGAGAAGAATGATCAGGGCTAGGCAATACGGGTTAAGTGACTTGCCCGGGGTCACATAGCTAGGAAGTGTCTGAAGTCACATTTGAACTCAGGACTGGGAATCTCTGGGCCTGACTCTCAATCCACTGAGCCACCCAGCTGCTCCCTACAGATCCTTTCTAAGAAAGAAGGTAAGGACTTAAAAAAGAATTCATCCCTGAATCCTTGGGCACAAACCATCCTAACTCAGGTTTTTTTGTGTCCTTCTAATAGTGCCAGCAAACACAAGGCTGGTTGTATACACGGGACTCAGAAAACTCTGCATGGATTGAATTAGAGGGAGCCAATTGGCTGGGGGGCCAAAACTGGGACCATCGGGTGGAAGTTACCAGGAGGCAGATTGTGGCTCATTTGTAAGGAAGAATTTCTTAAGAACAGCATTTGTCCTGCAATAATGAAATAGACTTCCTGAGTAGAGAGTGAGTTCTCAGTCATTAGAAGTAGTCGAGCAGAAGGACATTATCTTTTGGACAGGTGGTTGGGCTAGAGGTAGCCCGAGGTCCTTTGCAGCTCTGATATTTTAGGATTCTGAGTCTCTGTGAGAGAACATAAACCCTGTGGTAGGATCATAGTGGTGGTAGAGGAAGGACCCTGGAAATGAAAGGGAGAAAGGGGTGTGTGGGAAGCCTAGGCATGCCTGCCCGGGTCCAGCTGTCTTCCAATTCCTTCATGAAGGTTCACCCCCACTCCAGTTCAGGAATGCCATCCTGGAGGAGACACGGCAAAGAGGGGAGGGACAGAGACAGCTGGCATTCCTGGGGCCTTGGGAAACATTGTCAGTGGAGGCAGCTGGCTGAAGATCTAGGGAGGAGCCGGGGGCAGGTGTCTCAAACAACTTCAGGCACTGTTCCCTCTTCCTTTGCCCCTCACGGGGATCCAGATAGGCACATCTTCCTCTATATTCTTTCAGAGCATCCACAATGCTCCCACCCCAAAGAGGAGGCTGGCAGGGCAGGCACCATTGTCTCCATTGTGCTGACTGGGAAAGGGGGAGGATGGGGCTTGCCAAGGTCATAATCACGGCCAAGATTGAACCCAAATCTCCCAAATCCCAACCCAAGGCTCTCCCCCCTCCCTGCATAGAACATATTGCCTCAGTTTCCTCATCTATAAAATAATCTGGAGAAGGAAATGGCAAAGTTCTCCTGGATCTTTGCCAAGAAAACCCCAAATTGGGTCAGAAAAGTGTTGTATACAACTGAAATGAATGAACAATAACATAGAATGACATCCAGAAATTCATCCCAAAGCAGAAAATTTTGCACTTGAACCAGCTGACTGGATGTGCAAGATTATCATTGACTTAGAGCTAAAAGGGGCTTTAGAAGTCATCGAGTCCCATTTTTTCAGAGGAGGCACCTGAGAATTTGAGTGACTTGCCTAAGGTCATCCCAGGAAGAAGTTCCAGAGCCAGTATTATCTAAACAAGTTCTTCTGATTCCAAAGCCAGCCTTCTTTCCTGAACTTTTACTGCCTCCAATTTGCAAATGCCTGACTGCCAAGGAGGAAGAGGAGTAGGGCACAGGAGCACTACTAACAAGCAAGTGAGTGAGCTAGCTACACTGGGGTCCAAATGCCGAAATCTGAAGAGGAAAAATGTCCCTGCTCTCTTCGATGCTGGAGGTGGAGGGGGACCAGAGTGACCTAAGAGCTGGGGAAAGAGGGGACCTTTGTTTCTCATTTGGGAACTGAAGCATAGGATCATGGGATTTCAAACTAGAGGGAATCTTTACTACCATTTAGTCCAGTCTCTTCATTTTGGAGACAAGGAAGTGTGGACCAAGAGGAATTACACTTAGCTTGCCCAAAGTTAAAATAGAAGTAGCAGAGGCAGGAAAGGAATCTGGGTTCTAGGATTCTAAATGTGGTACTTTCTGGCACTCCAGGAATGGTGACCCATCCAGCTCAGGGGCAGTGTCTCCATCCACCCTTTCTTGACAATGATGACTCCTTCGGCCCCCAAAAACACTGCTCAAGAAGCCTCTGATGCCCTGGTGAGGATGCCAGGCCTCCTGGAAAACCACTTTATTTGCATTATTCCAGGAATCTCACTCATCCAAGAAGGGACATTCTCCAAGCTTGGGAAAGGAGAGACAGCAGGGATGGGGAAGGAGAAGGAAGAGATTTCAGTGCAACTACAGCTTTGGGCTCTGTGGCTCAGTGGCTCCAGTCATTGTAAAGTTCAGAGTGGCAGGCAGCATATCCCCAAGGGCATAGGCATAGAGAAGAGGTGCCCAAGGCTGGTAGGTACTGCCTGTTGGTTTCTCCATTCCTGGACAGCACCATGGAGAGCCCACTATCCCACAGTTCCTCTGGCTGGCCTGGCCACTGACCTTGTGCTCAGGGTGTGCCAGGTACCAGGCCAGATGGGGGAGGGGAGAAAAGCAAGGGAAGGGTGCATGTGCATGGCTCTGTCAGTGTCTTCTCTATTCCACCCCCTTCATGAATTCCAAGAACTCTGCCCAGAAAGAGGGGAAAAAATGGATATTGGGTTAGAGAGAGTCAGTCAGGGAAGAAGGTAGGGGTAACGGGATTCTGGAGGTTGGAGATGGGGAGTCTTCCAGGAGGCCTGGCATTCTCGCCAGACCCCTCAGGGCTTCTTGGGCAGTGCAGGGTTGGGGCTGAGGGAATGGGGACAATTTGGAGTTAGAGGAAATCCTGGTTTGAAAATGATCCCTGGGATTCATGGTTGGGATGGTTCCCTTTTGAAACACACCACCACGTGGGCCCTGCCCCTCCTCACCATCATAATCAATCCTGCCATCATTGTTCTTATCCCCATCCTTCATGAGCTCCTCGATGTCATCCTCAGTGATGGTCTCCCCTGTAGCCTGCAGCATCATCTTTAACTCCTCCAAGTCAATGTAACCATCTGCGTTCCTTTATCACAGGAGAAGGGTGAAGCACACTTAGGGATGGTCGCCTCCTTATCCACCTCCCCGCCTTCCCAGAGACTCTCTTCCCCTCTAGCCAAAGAGGTAAAGGTGGGAAGCCCTGGAGAGCCCCAGCCATGCTTCAGCCTGAGCACACACACACTCACTTGTCAAACATTCGGAAGAGGTCTGACAGCTCCTCCTCTGATTTCCCTTTGCTGTCGTCCTTCATACATCGAACCATCATGACCAGGAACTCATCAAAATCCACTGTGCCACTGCCTAAAGTATGGGAGGTCACCCTGAGAGAACTGCCCAATGAGCCCTTCCTTGGTGACATGGGAGCCAGAGCTGGGATCCTTGGAAAATGGGTCTTTTAACAGAGGAGAGGTTAAAAGAAGCCTGAACTCTTGAACCATCAGCCTTAAGGTCTTATAGTTCTATCATGTAAGGATAGGCAGGGAACTTATTGAGTCTACTGCCCCTATTTTTAGTTGGAGAAATTGAGTCCCAAAGAAAGGAATTGAATTGCCCAAAAGAAGAATCAAGATTTGAACCCAAGTCCTCTGACAACAACTTTCATTTTACAGGCAGGAAAACCCCAAAAGAATTAGAATTTGGCTGATCTTTATTTAGGAAGTCAAGGACAGAACCAATATTTGAACCTCTCAAGGCTTTTTGACTCCCAGCATTCTTCCCACCATTACTGCTTAATTCACATCATTGGCCTTCCAATTTCTTAATTCTCTTCCCTTTCTTAATTCCTGGGCCGCTCATTCAAACAGCCTCATGTTGGGGCCACACAGGAGTTAAAGGGCTCTGTAGCCATCAGGGGATGATAGAATATGAGGATAGAACTTCCAATTATCCCACCTCCCCTCTCACCCAACAGAGTAATCTGGAAGGGAAGCCCCATTATCCTCATCTAACCTTCTCCCTTCAAAGGGAGGCCCAGGGGATGGGGAAGGGACTTACCATCTTCATCCACCTCGTCAATCATCTCCTGCAGCTCCTCCGGAGTGGGGTTCTGGCCCAACATCCGCATCACCTTGCCCAGCTCCTTGGTGCTGATGCAGCCATCTTCAGCACCCAAAACGAAGATGTCAAAGGCAGCCTTGAACTCTGTGGAGTGGAGGTGAGATTGGGTAGGAGAGCAAGGGATGGTTTCACAGAATCACAACGTATTCCATCTAGAAAAATCCTTTGGGGCAGAGAGTCCACCAACCTCATAGTTGGAGAGGAAAACAGAGTCCCAAGGTCACCCACCTAGTGACAGAACTTGGACTCAGACTCATGTCTCTTGCCTCCAAGGCCAGAGCTCTTTTATGTCCACTTTCTTCACCTCTGAGGGAAAGCCTTCATCATCCTTTCCCCATTCCTTCCCACATCCTTCCAGGCTTTTATGATCCACAAGTGCTATTCCTCTCCTCCCAGAATAATAGGATTTAGGACCTTAGAGATAGTTTAGAGTTCAGTGGTCCCCAACTGGTAGACCCTTCAGCTGATCCACCTTATTATATATTAAGTTTATAATGTATTCATTACTAATATGTTATGATATGATATTATCCCAATTATAGAATATATTAATCTCCTTTACACATTCTCTGGACAATCCAAATGGACCATTTTTCTATTTCTCACACATGGCCTTTCTTCTCTCATCTCCACACCTTGCCACAGGCTGTACCCCCATGCCTGGAATTCACTCCCTCCTCACCTCAAAGTTGAGCTCAAATGCTACCCTCCTGCCTTGAGGCCTTTCTTTATCCTCCCTTCTCCTTCTCCCCTCATCCCCTTGTAATTTCTGAGTATGCATTTTGTACCCAAGAAAATATATTAAGCTTGTTGGGGACAGAGATGGTTTATTATGTGATTACAAAGTGCCTGGCAGTTAGGTGGTTCTTGGAAAGGGTACCAGGCCTGGAGTCAGGAAGACGTGAGTTCAAATCCGGCCTCAGACATTTATTAGTTGTGTGATCCTGTTTGCCTCAGTTTCCTCATGTGTCCAATGAGCTGGAGAAGAAAATGGCAAACCACTCCAGTATCTCTGCCCAGAAAACCCCAAACAGGGTCCTGAAGAGTCCGACACAACCGAACGACTATCAGGTGCTTAGCTTTTAGTAACTATTAATTGTCGATTGAATGATTGACGAGGGTACCTTGGAGTTATTGAAAAGGGTCCCCAGTCCAAATTCATACTAAGTCTATATGTTATTGTATGTTGAGTGTGTCTAGCTGCTGTTGTGACCAATCCAATCGAACTTCATTTAAAAACATGACTGAATCCTGAGGAGCTTTTGGGCATCACGCCTTTTCTCACTTAACAGAACCTGGCCCTTGGACTGGTGTCCCAGGCAGTAGGGGGAGCGGGGAAGGGGGCCCCAAACTCACCATTTTTCTGTTCTTCTGTCAGTTGCTCTACCTGGGGAACAAGGGGAGCTGAGAATGAACAGAGACCTTCTGGCCATCTCCCCCCTCCCCCATGGGTCAAGCCTTGCAGAGGGAGGTCCTTTAACCAAGGTCACCCCTCTTAGCCCAACCCAGACAGTGGAGGAGTAACAATAGTCCTCTGGCCCCCTGCCCTCCCAGCCAGGCCATGTCCTAGTGAAATCCAAGCCACCCTCTCCCCACCCCTGCCCCCACCTGCCTTCTTCCACCCGCCAGGCAGCTGCCCGACCTCTTATTGTGGGGACAATAAAACCGGATCCTCTCTAGTAGCAGAGCCCAGCCTGGTCAGGGGCTGGAGGCTCCCTCCCCCCCCACCCCCCACCAGCCTGAAACCAAAGCCTGGGGGTAGTGACGGAGACTATTTTTAACAGTGGACAAAGCTAAACCTGGTGATTGTTTCCTGAAGCTAGGGGCTCTGGCATGTGAGGAAGGACTGTTATCTGCACACTTGTCTCAGTGGCGCCTACAGGGCCAAAATTAGCTCAGAGGCCCCTGGAGCCTTTTATGGGCATGGGGTGGAAGGGACTGGCTCCCCTTTCCCTGATACCCTAAAGACCCTTCCATCCAGCCTGGAGTGACCCCGGGAGTTTGCTCTGGGGCCATGTCTCAGCAGGGATGGTCACTGTGGACAGAGGGGAGAGCCTTTAATAGGGCAGGGGCAGCAAGCGCTGTGCCCTTCTCCCCATCCCAGGATCCTCTGCCCTGGCTGGAGCTGAGATGTCCTGAAGGACCCTAGCAGCATTCCAAACTGGGCCAGGTAAACTGCGAGGTCTTTTTATTGTACCCTCAAAGGAGACAGAGGGAGAGGGTAAGGGATAGTTTGGGGTTCCCAGAGGTACTGCTTCCAGCTGTGCCTAGGAGAACCAGGGAAGTCATAGAAGGAAGGTCCAGCTCCCTCCTCCTATTCCCCTAACAGGAGTTGAGAATGGCATTTAAGGCCTAAAAGAGCCCCTGTGTCCTTGGGCCTTCTGTCCCTACATCTCCCTATTCACTAAATCTGGGACACCTTGACCCCTTCAAGACCATCCTATGAGGGCAGGGACCTGGGGACTTCACTTCTCTCAGTTCTCTTCTCATTGGCCTCCAGTCTTCCTATTTATGGAACTCCCTCCTGTTCCCCATAATCTGACCCCCAAACCAACTCCAGACCAAGATGCTCCCACTCCTTTTGATGGTCTACAAGCAGAGGCATAAAAGAAATCCCCACCCAACCTACCCATCCACTCAAGGGACCCCTTTCTTGGCCTCAAAGCTCATGTTTCTCCTGTCTCCCCTTCACAGTCCCCTCAGCCTGCCTCCTCTCCCACTGTTATGTAGAAGGGAGGCATTTCAAGGGTGAGAAGGGAAAGGAATGTGTGTGAGAGAGATGGAATGAGCATGAGACACAAAGGAGAAAAAGAAACAGAGGCTGAGAGAAAAATTGAGTCACGGGAAAAGAGAAGGAGAAAACAATGAAAGGGAAGAGAGAAGACAGAAAGGAGGAGAGATGGGAGGGGAGGAGAGAAAGAGAGAGAGGGAGGGAGAGAGGGAGAGAAAAAGAAAGATAGACAGACCGACAGACAGATAGACAGAGAGAAAGGAAGAGAGACAGAGGGAAGAAGGGAGGGAGAAATGGAGGAGAAAGGGAGAGAAGGGGGGCGGGGAGATAGAGAGACAGAGACAGAGACAGAGAGACAGAGAAAGGCAGAGACAGAGACAGAGACACCCAGAGAGAAAAACAAGGTGGGATGAACAGGGTTGTTGGAGAGAGAAGAAAAGTATATGTAAAAGAAAGGGAGAAAGAGACAGAGACCAGGAGAAACTATATATTCAGGTCCTGATGTCAGCTAAAAGAATTCAGTGCTGTGTAATGGTTAGGCATCTCCTCAGACAGTTTTATATCTTGTTCCTGCCCCTTAAGCTCAGTCCTTCTCCTTCCCTTCTCCCTTCTCCTGCCCAGTCTCTGTCTTCTCAGATGCTAAGCCCTCCTCCTTACTTCCATTATCTTCCAGGTTCCTTCTCTGGGTCCCTCTTTACCTTCCTATCCACTTGCCCTCCATGCACCTAGGACCCTAAGATTTAGAACAGGCTCTCTAGTCTAGCCCCTTCTGATGAAAACTCTCGAGACTCAGAAAGTTCAGTGACTTGCCCAAGGTCATCTGGGTAAAGTAGCAAAAGTGGAATTTCACATATCTTTCCTGCTCCTTTGTTTTCTCTCCGCCCTGCTTCCTGGTCTACCTTCTTTCGCCTCCATTCATCCCTGCCCCTTCATCTCCTCCCTGCCCCCATCTTCTCTTTCCCACTATCACATCCTTGCCTTTTCATCCCTTCCTTAGCCCCTACAGCCTTGCCAACACTGCAGACAGCTTGCTTTCCCCCAGGAAAGTGTGTGGCAATAGGGTCCCCCTCTAGAATACAGGGCATCTCCTTAGGAGTTATGGCACAGGTGCAGGGGCTCAGATCAGCAAAAGGAAGAGATAATTGGGGTGTCCTGAAGCTCTGCTGCTGAGGAGCTCCAGACCAGAGGCTACATTGGTAGGATCAGAAGAGTTAGAGCCAGAAACGACCCTTTGAGGTCATCTGATTCTTCTCTCTGTTTTACAGAAGAGAAAACTGAGGAGATCCAGAAAGGTGAAGCATTTTGCCCCAAATCACAAAACTAGTAAATTGCAGACTCCAGCCCAAAGCTCTTTCCTATGCTGGCTCCAGGGCACCTCGGGACCTGAATGTCCCAAGGGTGGACACCAGTAAGTGTGTGCTTGCTCATTCCTAGGCACTGATGTTAGAGCTGAGCCTCCACCCCCCACCCAAACTATGGCAGTGGTCCCAGGGGAAGGGCTTCCTCTCTGAACTGGACGCAAAGTCTCCCCAATCAGCTGAACCTCTTCCTAGGAAGGAGCCCCGGGAACCGCTGTCTAGGAGGGCTGAGGATGCTCTCTCTCTAGGAAAAGTGGCCACTGAGTAGATTGCCCACCCTCCCAGGTTAAGATAGCACAGCCTTAGGGATGGGATGGAATGTGGGGTGGGGGATGTGTCGGGGAAGGAAAGCCTGTGGCCTCTAGAGATGCTCAGCAATCACTCACCGCTGCCTTATAGATATCATCCATGGTGAGATGACGATGATTGTGGCTCCTCTGTGGGAGAAAGGGAGTGGCAGCTCACACACAGCAGGGTACTTGTCTGAGGCTGGGTTATCCTGCCCTGGGCTATATAGCACCCGGTCTGTCAATCAGCATTCCTCTCTCTCCAGTTAGGAAGGGGGTGGGGAGATGCAGGGAAGCCTTCTGGCCTGGGGGTGGGGGTGCGGGGTGCTGAATGGGACCTTCCCCTCTGCCACTCTCCCTTCATGGGCTTATGAGTCACTGGGAACTTTATCGACTCACACCTATCCCCTTTCTAGATAGAGGGCCAGGGCAGGGAGAAGGAAGGCAGAGAAAGGCAGTGGACCTAGAGTCTGCAGGTCATAGTGGGAAGAGCCCTTCAGTTAGGGAATCTGGCTTCTCATCTCCCCTCGCCTTCTTACTGTTTATGGGACTCTGGGCAAGTCCCTTCCCACTCCGAAGGCATCTGTTTCAAAGTCCAGCAGCAAGAGTTAGAAAGAGAAACTCATTTAAAATCACTCTAACTATGGGAGGAGAAACACAGAAGAAAAACAACTGCTTGAACGCATGGGCTGTTGGGGATATTATTGGGGATGTAGGCACTAAACGATAACTCTAGTCCAACTATCAATAATATGGAATTAGGCCTTGATCAATGATATATGTAAAACCCAGTGGAATTGTGCATCGGCTAAGGGGAGTTAGGGGGATTTTGAGGGGAGGGAAAGAATATGAAACATGTAACTGTGGGAAAATATTCCAAATAAACCTAAAATAAATAAAATAAAATAAAATGTACTCAGAAAAAAAAATAAAATAAAATCACTCTAGACCAGTGGTTCCCAAACTTTTTTGGCCTACCGCCCCCTTTCCAGAAAAAATATTACTGGAGATTAATTTTAAAACATTTTAATAGCAATTAATAGGAAAGATAAATGCACCTGTGGCCATCACTGCCCCCCTGGATCGCTGCAGCACCCACCAGGGGACAGTGGCACCCACTTTGGGAATCATTGCTCTAGATAATATAAAATACTTGGGAATCTACTTGCCAAGACAAACGCAGGAATTATGCAAACACAATTATAAAACACTTTTCACACAAATAAATTTAGATCTAAACGACTGGAAAAACATTCATTGCTCTCATGGACTGAGCTAATATAATAAAAATGGCAATCCTACCTAAATTGATTTATTTATTCAGTGCCATACCTATCAAACTACCAAAAACCATTTTATAGAACCAGAAAAAAATAATAACAAGGCATCCATTTGCCCATCTGCAAAAGAGGGAGGACTGGATGGACTGACTTGTCTCTACCATCCCTTCTTGATCTGGTCTAAGATCTTCTCATTCTTGCCCAGAGGATGTCCTTAATGCATATTTGTTGAATTGAGATGTATGCTTGGTGGTGAGGTATTCATTACAATTCCTTCACCTCTGCCCCTCTCACTCTTAGTTAATGGGTATGGCAATGACACACTTCTCCTCCCATTCAATAAACTCCAGGGGCTCTCTATTACTTCCAGAATCAAATATAAAATTCAATTTGCCTTTTAAAGTCCTTCATAGATTTTTATTATATGTGTGATATGTGTCTTCTATTACCACATGAGCAATATGGAAATATATAATGCATGAAAGATAGAATCTGTTTCACACTACTATTTACCACCTCGGGGAGGGAGGAAGAAAATCTGACTTCTAAAATGTCAGAAAACAATTGTCAAAAATTGTTCCTACCTGTAACTAAAAACATTAAATAATTTAATTTAAAAAAAGAACAAAGTCCTTAGTCATTTCTGGCTCTTTCCTACCTTTCCAGTCTTAGACCTTTCTTCCTACTCCAGGGACACAGTCTGTTCCTTGTGCTTGATACCCAAGCCAAGGCATTTTCACTGGCTGTCCCCCGTGCCTGGAATTATTTTCCTCCATGATCTCCAATTTATTATGTATATAGTTATTTGCCCATTGTTTCTCTCTTTAGAGTATGAACTCCCTGAGACCAGGGACTGTGTCTTTTTTTTTTTTCTTAAACCCTTACCTTCTGTCTTAGAATCAATGATGTGCATTGGTTCTAAGGCAGGAGAGTGGTAAAGGCTAGGCAATGGGGGTGAAGTGACTTGCTCAGTGTCACACAGCTAAGACATGTCTGAGGCCACATTTGAACCCAGAACCTCCCATCTCTGGGCCTGGATCTCCATCCACTGAGCCACTCAGCTGCCCCTTGTCTTTCTTTTGATTTTAAGTGCTTAGCATAGTGCTAGGCACACAGTAGGTGCTTAATAAATGCTTGCTTGACTTTCTAGATCGCCTGGGTTCACATTTCCAAGCTTCTCTCAATTTTTATCAATTGGAAAGACATTTGCAAAGTGTCTGTTGTGTCCAAGACCTGGAGTGCCAGGGTTCAATGACAAAACCAAAAAACACTCCCTGCCCTCAAGGAGCATGGGTTTGCAGTGGGAGGGAAGGAGGGGGAAGAGACAACATGTACACTGATGAGTAAAAACAGAGTCTATTCTAAGGAATACTGTATGTTTTCCAGAGTTAGAATATTGTAAGGAGGAGGGGGCAGGAGCTGAGTTTTCCCCATCGCTGTCCCTCCTTAGCATGGCCAACCACAGGGCTACCTATATATACAGTGGAAAAGAGAGGGAGGGAGGAGAGAAGTGGTGGGGGAAAAGAAGAGGGAGATTAAAAAATTGGCTACAGGGGCAACTAGCTGGCACAATGGATTTTGGGCAGTCCTGGGTTCAAATCTGAACTTAGACATTTTCTAAAGCACTGTGATCTTGGACAGGTCACAAACCCCTTTTGCCTAGCCCTTGCCCTTCTGTCTTGGTGAGCTGTTACTAAGACAGACAATATGGGATTTTGAAAAAAAAGATGGTTGTCGTTCTGTTAAAGGCACAATCATCTCTTAGTCACCGTTGCCAAGATTTCTAATCTCAGAATCACCCGTGACTCTTCTCTCTCCCATCAGCTGCTAAGCCTCGTTTTTCTCACATCCCTTTTGTCTGTCCATTAACACAATCATCTTTTGGCTATTGGAATAGCCTCCTAATGGGCCCCTCTTGCTTCCACATCTCCCCTTTTTCAATCCATCCTTTGTACAGCAGCCAGAAGAATTTTCCTAAGGCACAGCTCTGATCATAAACTCCCCTAACCAAAAACCTTCAGCAGCTCCCTACTGCCTTTAGGGTAAACTATGAACTCCTTAGCTTGGCTTTTAAAGCCCTTTTCAGCGTGGCTCCCACGCACCCTGAAACCCAATGCTCCACCCCACCTGCCTCTGTGTATTCCCACAAGCCATTCTTCATGCTGGAATGCACTTCCTTGGGCAAATCATTTAACTCCTCTGGGCTTACCAGCTCTGGGGTTACAACCAATTCTCATGTCTCTTCTCAGAATCCTTGCCTTCTTCCATGATGACTCCCTTGATCTCCCACCACCTTCCTCTCCAGCTGTTAGTATTCTTTTCTCCCTATTTTTCCTTATGCTCCCATTGGGTATGCAAAGAATTCCCTTGAGTAGAATATAAGCTCCTACACTGTTTTTATCTTTGTATACCCAGCTCTGGTATAGTGCCCAAGACAAAGGAAGTGACCATATGAAAATATACTCCAAATCGTTAGTAGTTGGAGGAATATAAAATAAAGCAACTTCAAGATTTCACTTGGCAACTTGGCAAAGATGGTAAAAGATGGGAACGACTTAGTCTGGAAGCCGGAGCATCTGTGTGAAGACAAGCACACTCATGTACTCCTAGTATGGCTATGAAGAGGTCCAACCATTTCTCTTGATTTCACTCCCACATGCAGTCTTCATTTTGCAAGAAAAGGACCTGAACTATTCATATCCTTTGGGCCACTGGTAGGTATAGAGTCTCAAGATAGAGGGGAAAAAAAAAAGATCTGATATATACAAGTGTGAGCTCTTAAATGTTTAATAACCACCTAGATGGAAGGGAGTGAGGCACATTTTAAAATTTAATCTATACTATTTTTCAAATTGATTATTTTTAATATTCTTTTAAAAATCTGAGTTCTAAATTCTCTCCCTCCTTCTCACTCCTATTGAGAAAGCAAGTAATATAATATTTATTTTTTAAATCCTTACCTTCCATCTTAGAATTAATGCTGTGTATTGGTTCTAGGACAGAAAAGCAGTAAGGGCTAGGCAATGGGGGTTAAGTGACTTGCCCAGGGTCACACAGCTAGGAAATATCTGAGACCAGATCTGAACCCCAGGACCTCTTGTCTCTAGGCCTGGCTCTTAATCCACTGAGCCATCTAGCTGCTGTTCCCCCCACCCCCAAGCAATAGTATACCAATTATACATGTGAAATCAGGCAAAATCAATTTCCACATTAACCATATTGCAAAAATAAGTAAACGAATAGAACAAATTATACTTTAATTTGAACTCAGAGTTCATCAGTTCACTCTCTGGATGTAGATAGCATTTTTTTCACCATAAGTCCTTTGGTTAGATCATTGTAGCCAACTTTTTCACTGTTGATTGTCATTATAACATTGCTGTTACTGTGTATAATGATCTGGTTCTGCTCTTTGTATCGCCGTATATAGGAATTATCATGTTTTTCTGAAACCATCCTACTTGTCATTTCTTATAGCACAATTGTACTCCAATCAGTCATATGCCATAACTTGTTGATCCATTTCCCAATTGATGAGCACCCCCCCCCCAATTTCAATTCTTTGTTACTGCAAAAGGAGCTGCTATAAATATTTTTGTACATATAGGTCCTTTCCCCTTTTCTTTGATCTCTTTGGAATATAGACTGAGTAGTGGTATTACTGGGTCAGAGAGTTGCACAGTTTGATAGCCCCTTGGGCATCGTTCCAAATTGTTCTCCAGAATGGTTGGACGGTTCACTGCTCCAACTGTTCATTAATCTACCTATTTTCTCTCATTCCCTCAGCATTTGTCATTTCTAATAGGTGTGAAATAGCGCCTCAGAGCTGTTCTAATTTGCATGTCTCTAATCAATTCTAGATAGCTTTGATTTCTTCTGAAAACTTCATATCCTTTGACCATTGTTTAGGGAATGGCTATTATTTTTAAAAACTTGATGCAGTTCTCTATTCATTTGTGAAATGAAGTCTTTATCAGAGAAATTTGCTGTAGAAATTTTGATTTTACTTCATTGTCTTTGGTACCTTTTAGCAAAATGTAGTTTCCCTGATTATTCTTCTTCTAATTAGATCTATTTTTGTTTTTGCTTTATCTTGATTGCTGCTGCCTTTTTTTTTTTTTTTTTTTTTTTTTTTTTTTATGCTTCAGCTGAAGCATAATAGATTCTCTCCCAGCCCTTTTGTTTAACTCTTTTTGTGTCTTTGGTATCAAGTGTGTCTCTTTTACTGTTTTTTTACTCTTTTACTGCACAGTTAGATTCTGGTTTCTAATCCACTACGTTATCCACTTATGTTTTATAAGTTAGATTAGCTGATTCAAATTCACAGTTATGATTATTAACTGTATTTCTTTCCATCCTATTTTCTTCTGTTTAATCTTTCTTACCCCCCTTCCCTCCCTTCCCCTTCCCTCTTCAAAAGTCAGTTTTGTTTCTGCCCACTACTTCCTGTGAGAAATTGAGGGGATTAGGACACCAAATGTTGCATTATAGAATTGAATAAACCACATTAATTTCATCTCATGACAATTCTGGAGTTAGTTTTAGTTCCCTTTGTACTCAGTTATGGGCCTGGTCCAAGTATATTCAAATGTGAGAAGTGGTAGAAAATTTTACTGCATTGTTCCAACCTAGCCCTGTGGCTGGGAAATGGGAACATCTGTACCTTCGGTTTAGAGACTCTCCACCTAGGATCTAGGTTGTGTTGACCAGAAACACAGTCATATCCTAAGATTGATGTAAGAAGTTTTCTCATAATTGTACAATTTAAGCAACCTACATGTCTTATCTGAAAACTGGCTCCATACTGATCAATCAGTTATTGTTTCCATGTTCCTTTGATTGTTTCCAGATAGTTGAGGAAAAATGGGACACCTTTTTTTCTGAATTGAGGGAATTGCATTTGTTCACTCTCCTCCTCCTAGCTTGGAAAGTCCCTAAGCTTTCGTCCAATTAGAAATCAGATTACCTAATGTTATATTGTTTCTTTTTAATTAATTGATCTTATTTGATTAATGGAGTCTAGCCCTAAATTGAGGAAGGGGCTTGGTCCTGATTCCTTGGGCAATTGGCATGCATTGCTTAATAAACAGATATACTCAGAAGATCAAACCTTTGTTACCCCCCTTTTCCCCTTCCTCTCCTTCATGGCAGAATGGTAAGATAAGAGTGTATACACTGTCAGATGTAGTTTCTGTATAAGATGTCTTTACTTAATTGTCTTCCTATTCCTTTTGTCTCAAGGGACAGAAATATGAGAAAATAACTGTGATAGAAAGACAAAGGATATCAATAAAAATTTCTTTCTTTTTCTTCTTTCCTTCCTTTCCTTCCTTCCTTCCTTTCCTTCCTTCTTTTTCTTCCTTCCTTTCCTTCCTTTTTCTTTTTCTTTCTTTCTTTCTTTCTTTCTTCTTTTTCTTTCTTTCTTTCACTTCTTTCTTCCTTCCTTCCTTCCTTCCTTTCTTCTTTTTCTTTCTTTCTTTCACTTCTTTCTTTCTTCCTTCCTTTCTTCCTTTCTTTCTTCCACAAACTTAGGCACTTCTCTCAAGGAGCTTACAAGCGGAGAAATAAACCCATTCTCTATTGGGATGGCTATACACAGCCAAAGGGATAACTACTATATGAGGTAGAGTGTGATATATGAATAATAGAGGCAAAGACCTACTTCTCTAGTGATTTAAAGAAGAGATCATTGCCAGCATTTAGGGAAGAAGTCTTCATGGAGGAGCAGTTAGAGCTGGGCTTTGAAGGATAAGTAAGATTTGACTAGTTCAAAAGATATTCTTCGTGGCTCAAGGGGAGAGAGACAGAGAAGTCAGTGAGGAGTCCAGTGTAAAGGAGAAACAGATCTGGTGGAACCAGTGGTGAGGAGAAGGGCCTTAAATACCATGTTAAGAAGTCTGGACTTTCAGCTTATCTTTTTTTGTGACAGTTCTGAGTTTTGAATTATTAATTACAATTACAGTTTAGAATTGTTATTGGGATTTTCTCTATTTCCATTAGTCAGTCAGTCAACTAGCCTTTATGAAGTACTTATTATGTGCCAGACTAAGCATGGACAGGACACAAAATGACAAAAATGCAGTCGGTGTTCTCCAAGGGCTCGTATTCTACTAGAGAGGCCCCAGGTAAAGAGTTATACATTCAAAATATAGAAAGTATAAACAGGAAGTAGTCTCAAGTTATCAGTTGAGTAATTCAGATTCAGCTCTGAGGAAACAATACTTGGGGTTCAGACTGTTAAGAATAATTTAGACACAGTATCTTACAGTCTCTGTTGTTATTGTTGTTGTCAAAGGGCCAGCTGGCTGTCCTTTGAAGTTGAGTTGTTGTGAGCTGAAATGTAACTAATTTGGGCCTACTTAATAAAACCAAGTGAATGGCTTGGAGACAGGTTATAAAAACAAAACCTCTGTTTAATAAGGTAAAGGGTTTAAGGATAGGTAAAAGTTTATTCCCTAATCTAAAGGGGCTACTAACTTATCCCAGTCCCACTGGTCCTCGTGGATCTGCTTCTCACTGGTTACCCCCAGCCTCCTTTGAACTCCTTAAATCTACCACTAAAACAACAACAATAAAAAACCATACTAAATATACTATTCTATTTTATATTCTAATATATAATATATTAGATATATTATCATATATCCTATTCTATTATAATAGAATAGTGTATTTAGTAGTTAAATACTAATTTATATATAACATATAAAATATATAGCATTATCATTTAAAATTATATATAATATTTATCATTATATTATATAATTATATGTGTGTAATATAATTATATAATATTATTATTATCAATATATTAATATTTATTAATTACTGCATCTGGTTCACTGCTCCAATTGCCAATTCCTTTCTGGCTGTGAAGATGGGAATAACTCTACCCTGCCCATTTTTAGATTTAATTACCAAAAGTATACACAGTCCACTTATCCTCAGTTCTGTCTAGCTCAGTTCCCTTTCTATTTAATTGTGGGTCTAATCCAGTTTTTGTCTTGTAGGAAAACTTTATTGTATTGTTTGAACCTAGCTCTGCATGACCAGGAAGCTGGACCACCTCTATCTGCTGCTTTGACATCCTTAACTAAGGTTGTGCTGACCAGAAACTGAGTCAAATCTCAAGACTGATGCAAAGCATTTTCTCACAGTTGTATATATCTCAAGGCACTCATATGTCTTATCTGATCATTGGTACTGTATAAATGGAAATTTTGAACCTTGGACTGCATCCCCCATAAATCCCTTAGTTTTCCCCAAATTCCCTTTAATCTCTCTGTGCCTCACGTTTGCGTGGTCACATTATTGTTTTATGGTTGGCTTTAACTCCTCCCTCTTGCTCTTTGGTTCCTGGGAGCAAGCTAGTTAGTACCTTTTAGTTAATCTCTTTTATTAGTTTATTATTAATAAAATATTTATAAATATAATATTTAGTATTTTGGTATATTAATTTTAATCTCCACAGCACCATACTGGTCAATCACTTATATGCTTCAGATATTTGGGGGAAGTAGGATACCTCTTTTTCTGATTTGAGGGAATTGCACTTGTTCAATCTCCCCCTTGGAAATGTTTCCTTCAATTAGGAATCAGATGATCAAATTTTATATATCCTGTTTTTTTTCTTTTAAACACTTACTTTCTACCTTAAAATCAGTATTAATTATTGGTTCCAAGGCAGAAGAGTAGTAAGGGCTAAGCAATTGGAGTTAAGTGACTTGCCCAGGGTCACAGCTAGGAAGTATCTGAGGTGAAATTAGAATCCAAGACTACCTACTGGTTGTTTTCTTTAATTGATTGGTTTTATTTAATTGTTTTTAATGCATAAAAATCTGTTTCCCTGTATTCAGGGTCCAGTGCCAGAGCTGAAGAGGCCTGGTCCTGATTTGTTACTTAAGCAATTAGCATGCATTGCTTAATAAATTGATGTGCTTGGAAGCTCCAACCTTTGTTTTCTCTGTCATTTCATCTTTCACCTACCACAGTTGACAGATATCACCCCTGACTGGAATCAAACAGAGCTAAGGTGAGTCTGCACCTTGAAGAGATGAGTCCTGACATTGTTATAATGATGTCCCTTCTTTTCCTTTCACAGAAAATTTCTATAATTAGGGCAAGTGAGTAATACACAAATAGAGTGATAGAGTAATAATAACTATAATATTAAATCTATTAGTTAATAGATTCACCCTTGTACACCTGAGTTATTTATTTATTTGTTTGTTTATTTTTGGGCCCTTAACTTCTGTGTATTGGCTCATAGGTGGAAGAACAGTAAGGGTGGGCAATGGGGGTCAAGTGACTTGCCCAGGGACACACAGCTGGGAAGTGTCTAAGGCCAGATTTGAATCTAGGACCTCCCGTCTCTAGGCCTGGCTCTCAATTCACTGAGCTACCCAGCTGCCCCCCACCTGAGTTATTTTAATAGGATGCAAGTATGAAAAAAAATCTTTCAATTTTAATCTGTATTTGTGGTCAGATTATAATATAGAGATGATATCTTCCTGAGGGAAATTAGACAAAGCAATAAGACAAATATGTAAGGTAAAAATTTTCTAATTAAATGGTATAGTAAATTTTGAGAAAGCTACAGGATTATACTGTTTTTTTCTAAGAACTATGTTGTCAATCATTTTGTGTCCAACCCTTTATGACTCCATTTGGGATTTTCTTGGCAAAGGGGCTAGAGTGTTTTGCCATGTCCTTCTCCAGCTCATTTTAATACAATTTAGTACAACCTACTACATTTAGTTTCCCAATAACTAGTTCATATGGTGAAAACCAGTTCAAGCCTTATGGAGTTAATTGCATTAACACAGAGCTAGAAGACGAACATTGAATTAGGAAACCATAATTTACCTGAAACTTTAGAGAATTTCAGTTTTTAAATACCACTTGCTGTTTCTGTCTTTACCTAAACCCTGGACCTGTTATTAGAATCTTAAAAAAAAAAAAAGTTAATAAAATCTAACTTGTAAAATGAACATCTCCAGTTTTTTAAATTAAAAAAAAGTTTTAAATAGATTCTTAAAAATGGGAAAATAATTTCACTTTCTTTACAATTGTCAGTGCAATTTTATATGTCAAGACCTTCATCTAATTTTGAGAACTTATCACCAAAACATAATCAAAGTCCAAATTTCCATACTAGGTACATTCAGAAGTCAATCTAAATGGAGCAGTGGATAGAATGCTTGGGATTGGAATCAGGAAGACTTGTCTTCCTAAGTTCAAATCTGGTCTGAGACACTAGCTGTGCAACCTTGGGCAAATCACTTTACCATGTTTGCCTCAGTTTCCTCATCTGTAAAATGAGCTAGAGAAAGAAATGGCAAACCATTCTAGTATCTGCTAAGAAAACCACATAAGAGTTCATGAAGAGTCAGACACACAAAGAATCAGACACAACTGGAACAATTCAACATTAACAAAATAGCTCATTTGTATGTAGTATTTGTTTGTATGTTGTCTCCCCTCTCTAGATTGTGAGCTCCTTGAGGGCAGGCACCGCCGCTTGCCTCTTTTTGTATCCCTTTCATTTAGCATAGTGCCTGGCACATAATAAGTATTTAATGAATGTTTATTGATTGATTCTTGCCTTTAAGGAATGTACATTCTATAGGGAAGAATAACACATATTGGGGAACTAGAGTTAGAAAGGGGAGGGGGGAGGATTAAGCAAGGAGTAATCATTAATGTCTTGTACTAGATAGTAAGGTCCACAAAAAAGAGATCAGGTCTTAACTAAATTGTGAACCTGCCCATGCCTTCCCCTCTCCCCACCAGGACTCACCATTAGGTGCTCTACATTCAAATTCACTAATGTTTGTTTCATAGAGTTGTACTCAATTTTATCTTAAAGAAGGAAGGAAGATTATATCTAGGGTTCTCATCCCTAAAGATTGTGTTGCCAGTCAAACATCTGCATTCTCTTTCCTGGGTATTGCCATCCCTGGCAATTTCCTCCCAGTTTTCAGTGGCTCTGAAGGTGGGACCAAAATGGGGAGAGGAGTGGTCGCAGAAAGAAAGGAATTATGGATGCTTTATCCCCTTAAAAGAGAAGACATCAGGGCATAAAATAGCTATATTAAATATTTCACATGATTGAGAACTGCAAGGGGCCGTGGAGCTCATTAGGTCCAACCCCTTCATTTTGTGGATGGAGAAACAGACTCAGCTAGGAGTAGAACCTCTCTTCTTTTTTTATTTATTTTTTATTTATTTATTTTTCAAACCCTTAACTTCTGTGTATTGGCTCCTAGGCAGAAGAGTGGTAAGGGTGGGAAATGGGGGTCAAGTGACTTGCCCAGGGTCACACAGCTGGGAAGTGTCTAAGGTCGGATTTGAACCTAGGACCTCCTGTCTCTAGGCCTGACTCTCAATTCACTGAGCTACCCAGCTGCCCCTAGAACCTCTCTTCTGATTCTAAAATCAAAGGTCTTTCTTTCCATTGCACTACAATCCACCAGGAAGGATTGAAGGCGCTCTGCTTGGCTCCAGAGGACAGAACTAGTAGTCATGAGGGGAAATGTAACAAGAAGCTGCTCGACTTCAGCATGATACACAAGACTTTAAGTGCACAATTGCTTTGCATTTAGTAGATGCTTAATAAATGCTTTCTGAATTGTCCAAAAGTCAGAGACTCCCTCCCTCTCACAGACCCAGGAAAAAGTACTATGGCCTCATATATAGTGAGCTGACTCTAGAGGTTTTCAATCAATCAATAATTGATAAACATTAATTGAGCTTTCACTATGTGCCAGGCAGTGTGCAAAGCCTTGGGAGATGCCGCCCTCAAGGAGCTTAGAATCTTAGGAGCGATCTGGCTCGCCACTTGGCCAAGGATGTTGTATAGGGAGGGTGGGGCTCGAGGTTGGACAACGGAACTTCTGAGCCCCTTTCTAGCTCTAGAATCAGGTACTAAGATTCTAGGAGCTGAGAATCAAGAGGACCTGGAGTGGGAAGAACAAGATGCAAGAAGACAGACTTGGGAATTGGGAGAGCTGAATTCAAATCCAAGCTCTGACCCCAAATTCATTAGCTGGACAGGTCACAATCCCTCCCTTAAGTCTCTGTTTCCTCATATATCAAGTGGGAACAAACATACTTGCCCTGCCTCCCTCACTGGGTTATTATTGCATGGGAGAAAGTCTTTACAATCTGAAAGTGCTATAGAAAAATGAATTAATATAAAGAAGGAAGCTGATGATTAAAAAGTCAGAATTTTAGGTTTAGAGGTTTTCAAAAGGCTAGATAGTTATCTCTTTTATTACCCCTCAAAATTTCCCCTGGTGTGCTTTGGAAGACCAACAGTTGGTTGGGAAACTCTTAGGCTTCACCGTTCCTACCAGACTTTGTTGGGATTCGAAGTCCTTTCCTTGCATCATGCCTCAGTTTCCCCAACTGTAAAGTGCTGAAATTTTCCTGGCCCAGTTCGAGTTTAGAGAACGTGAAATTAAAGCTGGTAATAAATAAATCCGTGACTCCTCTGGGAGATAGGAAGAGTTAGGAAGAAACAAGGTTTGAATAGTATTTAAAAACATTTTGACTCATTTAGGGTTAGGAACAAGTACACCTTCGATGAATTCCAGGCAGAGCCGTATTGAGCATGCCCTGGGTCGAGGCCCCGCCCCCTAGCGTGTGTGAGTGCGTGTCCAGTAGCTGCCAATAAAGTTGGGCGGGGTTTCCTCCGCAAGCCGGATGCAAACAAACATGGCGGCGGTAGCCGCTGCTGGAGCTGGGTTGCAGGCCCAGGGTGGCTGCTACGGCGGGGACGTCCGCGAACTGGGGGGCTGCGGTGGGGGCCAGGCAGCGGCCTGTGGCGCGGCCGCCGGGCGACGGCGGTGTCAGTGACCCCTCCGCGGGCGGGCTCCGCGGGCCATGGCGGCGGCCGCCAGGGGCTTTGGGCCCGAGGAAGAGGAGGCCGAGCCAGCCAAGGAGGCACGGATTCCGGGCTCCGAGCTGGTGGAGAACTATACGGTGAGAAGCCGCGGCGGAGGGGGGGGGGCACGGAGGCCCAGTCACCCCGGCTTTGAAGGAGAGAAGATGGGTCTGAAGGTCAGGTGGACGTCGAGAATGGCAAAAAAGGGAGGCCTGCCCTCTTGCAGCTCACAGTCTAGGGAGCTAAACGCTCGTAAGGAGGGCTTTAGCTGCGGGGGGCAGGTGGGAGGCAAGGAGGGACCTTAACGGTGGCCTCCCCCTGTCGGTCAAGTGCAGCCCGGAAGCACGCATGCGCACGAGGGGTTGGGGAGGAGGAGGGCGGCTAACCTCTTTAATTTCCCTGGAAATCTGGGGAAATTGATGAAAAGACTCTTGCTTGGGGAGAATTGGAGATGGTTGGGGAAGATGAGATGGGGGGAAAATTGAATCTACAAGTCATCCGGCATTTATTTAGCCCCTGCTGTCTGCCTGGCACTGAGACCTGAGGGATGTCAGAAGGGCAAAAGATAATCCCTGTTTTCCTGGACCACACCGTGGGGTGGAGAAGGCTTGAAAGCAACTATGCAAAGACGTGATGTAGGCAAGATAGGGTGGGGATTTAAACTGAGACTGAAAGGGAATATTCTTGAGATACTTAAAGTGTGTCTGTGCTCTTCCTTGGAGCAGCTGTGCAGAGACCGGATTTACTTGTCTTGGCCACATGATTTGGAGTTTTCCCCCTCTGGTTTCCCGACCCACTGGGTGAATGGAGAGGACAAGCATATGGGACTTAGTCTGGAAGCCTAAACGAGATTTTTGTCTCTTTCTCATTCTTTAAACATTGTAGCCCCTAGCCTCCAGTTCAAAGCCTTAGAGAGTGTTTTATGTTGTTTTATATTGATTTGCAACACTTTAACTGGTTTCCATCTTTTAAATCGAGGAAGAGTTCTGAAAGGCGATTTTGCAATGTGGTAGCAGCTCATTTTTACAAATGCAAGAATACTTAAATTAATCTGAACTGATTAGTGAAGCAGGTCCGATAGACCCAGTAGAGCCACCAGAGCTTAAAGATTTTTGCTAATGGACCATTGGACGACATGTTTATTTTCTTTACTGGTTCCTGAATGAATCAGAAAACAGTCATCCATCAGCATTTATCAGGTAGTTACTATGGCCCCAAATACTGTGCTAGTCAAGACATACAAAAAAAGACAAAAACTACCCCTGCCCTCAAGGAGCCTACATTCTGAGATAATCTTTTAGTGGCTAAACTTGCTATTCTATTTGTAAGATAGATCATAGAGTTTTAGTTTTGGACCTGAAAGACCCCAGAGGCTATCTAGATTGTACCCTTCTTTTATAGTTGAAGAAACAGGCATCAAGAGGTTAGGTGACTTACTTCATCATGACTACACAGAGTATGTAACAGAGACAGGAATTTGAACATAGTCTTCTTACTCCAGAGCCAGTTGGAAATTTGATCTGATTGGGTATGAAGTGTAATTTCTCACATTTGAATGCTCACTTTTAACTCACTTTGAAGGCATTGTTACTCAGTTTTGCAAAGAAAACCTTCGCACATGAAATGGTCTTGGTTTTATGCAGTAATAGTTGTAGGCAACGTTGGTTGGGCCTGTACAGCCAAGACCTTAAACATCAGTGTAGAACAAGTGCTTCTTGCCTGTATGCTGGAGAAGGTGGGGCAAAAAGACTGGCAAGTGATGCTTAGATAGGTATGGATTGAACCATACAAAATAGCCTTTGCCTCATGTACTTCTGATAGATTAATTGCAACCTGCCTTGATACTGCTATGCAGGGACTTTTCTGAAGAGGCCTAACACTCGACCAGAGCTTTGGTATTTGTGTTGTGCTTATATATTAAGCTTGCCACACTGTCCCTGAAAGCAGAATGTTAGACCTTGGTCTTTCCCAAGGAAGGAAACATTAACTAATTGAATGCCTTTGTGCCTGAGTTCCCCCCCCCCCCCTTACCTCACCTGTCAGTGATCAACAGAATCCTGGAGTCACCTCCCTTCTGTCCGTAGAAGACCTTTTAATGTTCTGATAGCAGCAGAAGTTACTGGGATTGAGGTGTGAAAACAAAGATAGCTGACCACACTGGATGAGGTAGATTTTCTCTGTCTTGACTCCAGCCCCACAATTAAAAGAAAGATCCTGTTTTTCCCCATTTTTGGTGAGGCAAGAATAAACTTGCAGTATTGTTTCCCTTCTCTGGGTCTCTATTTTTCTCTGAATCAGATTTTCAAACTTTACCTGTGCTATCTGATCTGATCCTCCTAACCCCATGTAGTAGAAAGGATGAGAATAAACATTTAAGCTCCTGCTGTATACCAGTCACTGCCAAATACTTTACCAATACCTTACATGTTGTTATTATCCCCATTTTACAGATGAGGAAGCTGAGGCAGAGGCTAAGTGACTTATCCAAGTGCTACACAGCTAAGCAGTGTCTGAGGTTGAATTTGCACTCATATCATCTTGACTCCAGCCCAACTCTCTATCCCCTTCACCCACTTGTTGTTCTGTTGTGTCCAACTCTTTGTGACACTACTTGGAGTTTTCTTAACAAAGATCCTGCAAAGGGGGCAGCTGGATAGAGAGCCAGGTCTAGAGATGGGAAATATTACGTTCAAATCTGACCTCAGACACTTCCTAGCTGTGTGACCCTGGGCAAGTCACTTGACCCCCATTGCCTACCCTTACCACTCTTCTGCCTTGGAGACAATACACAATATTGATTGTAAGATGGAAGGTAAGAGTTTTAAAAAAAGGAACTGGAGTGGTTTGCTATTTCCTTTTCCAGCTAACTTTAAAAATGAGGATCTAAGGCAAAGAAGGCTAATTGACTCACCAAGTTTCACACAGCTTGCATCTGAGGTCAGATTTGAACTCAGACTTCCTGACTACAGGCCTGGCACCCTATCTATTATGCCACCTACCTGATGCTAAATGATAGTTTTGGATTAGACTTTTTAGATTGCGTCCCATTAACTTTATTTTTTTTTTAATTTTAATTTTGAATATTTTCCCATAGTTACATATTTCATGTTCTTTTCCTCTCCCCCAAACCTCCCTAACCCCACTTAGCCAACGCATCCCATTAACTTTAGTAATCATAATAGATAATGTTTACACAGAATTGTAGGGCTCAGCAAGCACTTCACAAAATTTTCATTTGGGCCTGACACCTTTGAAAAATACTACAGATGTTATTTCCTTTTCATGTGTGAAAGGAATCTGAGGCTCAGAGATCAAGTGACTTTTCTATGACCCCATAGTTAGTGTAAGAGGTAGAATTTGAACCTAGATCCCACTTAACTCTGGAATCTAGTATTTTTTCCATTACACCAAGCTGATACTCTGCCTTTAAAATTGGAAGGGACCTAATTGCTTTGAGAAGCAAAGCCAGTGAAAAAAGCATGTTTCAATCTCCATTCAGAGTTCATCAGTTCTCTCTCTGGAGGTGAACAGCATTTTTCATCATAAATCCTTCAGAATCTTCTGTGTCCAACAGTCTCCTATTTCTCTTTTCACTTTTAATCAGTTCATATAAGTTTTCTCGGGTTTTTCTGAAACTGGCCTGGCTGTCGTTTCTTAAAAGTATTCCATCACAATCATAGAACACAACTTATTCAGCCATTCCCCAACTGATGGGCACCCTCAATTTCCAGTTCTTTGCCATGGAAAGAGCTGCTATAAATGTTTTTGTACACGTAGGTCCTTTTACTTTTCCTTTGATCCTTTTGGGATTCAGACCTAGTAGTGGTATATTACTGGGTCAGAGGAGAGACACAGTTTGATAGCCTTTTGGGTAGTGTTGCAAATCATTCTCCAGACTGTTTGAATCAGTTTACTACTCCACATTAGTGAATGAGTGTCCCAGTTTTTCTACATTCCTCCCAGCATTTGTCATTTTCTTTTTCTTTCATGTTAGCCAATCTGGTAGGTGTAAAGTGGATTTAAGGAGGTAGCTTTAAAGAACATAGTGAAATCAGTACAGTGCTTTGAAATACTATGGTAGGCAAATGATTATTGTAAAATTAAAAGGCATAATTGATACTTTTAAAAAGAGATAAGTGATAAAAAAAAAATAGATGGGTGGAGAGAAGGGTATAGAGAGCCTTTAATGCCAGATTTAGAACTCATAACTCCTCTTGATGGAGAAAGAAGTATTGTTCAGCTCTGAAATAAATACACCTGCTTTTCTCTCAGACCTTCAGTGAGCCAATCTGGCTTCACAGAGGCTGCCAGCTCTCCAGTTTTCCCTGTCTAAAGTGCCATCCCTTTTCTTGTAACATAAATCTGGTTTTCATGATTATTGTCTTATTTGAAAAAAAAATAAGTAAAATGTGTTTCTTTATAATTTTATATGTGTGTGAGTATACATATGTCTATATACACACACACATACATATATATATATCTATCTATATATTTTTTTTTAAACATAGAAATTCAGTAATAGAAGGAGGTAGAAAAGTAGACTGTGCAAAAGTCATATAAGCGGCCAGAGATCTGGATAGTTAGCCTCGGATGTCAGTCAGTCAGTCCTGATTGGGTCTTGTCAATCGTGTTTTTTTCTATTGAATTTTCATTTCTAGGAGGGATTGTTGAAAGTTAACACTTATTGCTCTGACTTTGACTGGGCAAGGGGATCTCCTTCACATTGCTGGTTGGTATACCTGACATTGCTGTGGTTTTCCTTTTTAGGTCTATATTATCCAAGTTACTGTTGGCAGCCATCAGTGGACAGTCAAACATCGTTACAGTGACTTCCATGATCTGCATGAAAAGGTAAACACCACTAGGAGATAGATGCTTTATTTTCTTGGATTGTACACTATTTTTTTAAACCCTTACTTTTATCTTAGAATCAGTACTATGTATTGGTTTCAAGGCACAAGAGTGGTAAGGGCTTGGTAATGGGAGTTAAATGATTTCCCCAGGGTCATACATCTAGGAAGTATCTGAGGTCAAATTTGAACCCAGGTCCACTTGTCTCTAGGCCTGGCTTTCTATCCACTGAACCTCCTAGCTTCCCCCAGGATTGTATACTATTTGAGCAAATTTTTCATTGTGGTGTATTATGAGGAAAATAGCATCTTAAAAAGGCTAGAGCTGTGATGCCAGACCTATGGCACGTCTGCCAAAATGGCACACAGAACTCTCTCTTGGGAACATAAGAAGGCCCCTGGCTGGCTGGGAGCTTGACCCTGCCCCCAAACACAGTGGATGGGGCATTCTAGCCTCCCTCCACCTTCTCAAGGGTTGAATGCAGCCACGCCCCCACCTCAGGCCTGGAACCGCTGCCTTAGCAGCACAGGCGTGCCCCTCCCTCCCCCAAGGAAGGGATGGGTGGGGCACACAGTCTGTGGTGGGGGTGGGGCATGGCACAGGTCCCCATATTACTAAAGAAAAACTATAATAGTTGGATCCCAGAATGTTGACTCCAGAATTTTTTAGATACTTTAGTGCTTTGACATTTTAGGTAGACTATCTAGAGAATATATTGACTCTTATATTGAGTTCTTCACTGGATAACTAACCCCATGCATATGATTTGAGAAGTGGACAGAAATAATTTGTGGGATTTGAACTTTTTGTTCTGATGTGTGTGTGTGTGTGTGTATATATATATATATATATATATATGTGTGTGTGTGTGTATCTTAGCTTTTCAAATTTTATCTTTTATTCTTTAATAGCTATTTTTGCTCAGCCCAGTGGTAGGATCTTGCTCTAGTTTTCTTTAAGAGAAAGCCCTTCCACTGGATTACTTTCCATCTAAATGTTTTAAGGAAGTACCAGAACTGAAGTTCAAGAAGTTCTTTTTTTTTTTTTTTTTAAACCCTTACCTTCTGTCTTGGAGTCAATACTGTGTATTGGCTCCAAGGCAGAAGATGGGTAAGGGCTAGGCAGTGGAGGTCAAGCGACTTGCCCAGGATCATACAGCTGGGAAGTGTCTGAGGCCAGATTTGAACCTAGGACCTCCCGTCTCTAAGCCTGGCTCTCAATCTACTGAGCCACCCAGCTGCCTCCTTCAAGAAGTTCTCATGGGAGTTTGGGAATTGGTTTCATGATGTTGCTTTTGTGACTATACCTGGACGCTTCCCAATGGTGTTTCTATCCTGAAATGTGCTGATGTGTTTAGCAATGTAGTTTGTATAGTCAGATTTGGATACTCTTGATTCCCAGAACCATATTCCAGTCATTCTATCCCACAAATCAGATGAGGGACTATGTAAGATGGGGTGAATGCTGTGCTTCAAGCTTTTGGCCTTCTATTTTATCTAATTATAATCTGATTGTGTTTTCTTAAAGCTCATTGCTGAAAAGAAGATTGATAAGAACCTACTTCCTCCTAAAAAGATAATTGGAAAAAATTCCAAAAGTCTGGTGGAGAAAAGACAGAAAGATTTGGAAGTCTACCTACAAACGCTTCTTACCAAGTTCCCTGTTGCTGCACCTAAAGTGTTGTCACACTTTTTACATTTTCACTTATATGTAAGTTGTATGGTCTTAAGCATGAGGGAGAAAAGCATAAAGTGGGGTCAGCTTGGGTTAGACTAATCTTTGATCTTCTAACTCTTAAATTCTGTGGTTCTATGATCTTGTTGGTATCACTTGAGTTATGGAAGAAGTGTATGCCAGATCAAGTATGCTGTGGAAAGATATGCTGGCTTAACTTGTCTATTAGAATGTTTGAGTTCTAGATTATTCAGTTTTATTCTAGGGTTAGAATGATTGAGCAATATTAACTAAGTCTGATTTTTTTTAGTATGGACAATGGTTTATCTATCATATCTATTTCAAATTAAACAGATTAAAAGCACCCTTAGGAGTTCCCTTACCACAAAGCATTGTAATTGGAGATAAGTGCAGATGTCAAAGCCAAGAGGACTTCTCAAAAGGAGCAGAAACTTTGAAACTTCTTTTAAATAGCTTACTTGGTTTTGTTAACCTAAAAATTTAGGTTATCATCTTAATGGAACTGATGCCTAATTTAAAATATTAATGATTTAGTGTTGTGGTATTGATTGCCAGACTGAGGGTCAGAGAGTTTCCAGATGACCTTGCTGCATAATGATTCATTTGTTATTCTGTGCTCAGTAGTCAGAATTGAGGGATCATTGCCAAACTCAGAGCTATTGAGATGGTGAGGTAAGAACATTCTTTACAGACAGAGTGATTTTCACAGAAATACTTCTACAAAACTTTAGTCTTCTAGAATTACAGAGGCTTTACGTTAAGAAACAATAGCCATTCTCTCTCTCATGGTTCACTTTTTGGGGAAAAAAGCCAGTTGTCATTTCAATGAATCAAGTGTTTCATATCCTTAAAAGCCATTGGCCATATTACCTAGAACCACCCCCCACCAGTTATGATTATGAGTTTTTTAAAGTTTTGATCTAAATTTTATATATGTATTTTTACAGCAGGTCAAACAACTAGGAAGTGAATGAGGTCAGATTTGAACCCAGGACCTCCTGTCTCTAAGCCTGGTTTAACTCACTTCACTTTTCATTCAGTTCATATAAGTTTTCTCAGGTTTTTCTGAAACCATCCTGCTCACAACTCCACCCAAAATGCATTAGTGTCCCAATTTTTCCATATCCCTTCCAGCATGTCATTTTCCTTGTCTATCATTTTGGCAGCCACTCTCTTAGGTATGAGGTGGTATCTCTAAATTATTTTGATTTGCATTTCTCTAATCAATAGTGATTTTGTTTTGTTTTGTTTTTAAACCCTTAACTTCTGTGTATTGGCTCCTAGGTGGAAGAGTAGTAAGGGTGGGCAAATGGGGGTCAAGTGACTTGCTCAGGGTCACACAGCTGGGAAGTGTCTGAGGCCTGGCTCTCAATCCACTGAGCTACCCAGCTGCCCCCTATCAATAGTGATTTTTGAGTTATGAGTTATTTTTAAAATAACCCTTAGTGGTAAATAAGGGCTATTTTACTTGGAAACAGAAGGAAATTTGCTAATATCCTTTTGCTGACAAAACTCCACCTGGCCATATCTGAAAGATGGCAGCAGTCAGCAGTTGGAATATACATATGTATATTGTATACTATATATATAGCTTGGGACCAGTGCAGTACACTTCTTATTACTCAGGGGCTGTGGTTAACTAGTTTCCTGTTGTGAAATTGTTGGACTTCTGCTTTGTTTGAAGGAGGTTAAGGATTATAATTTCCTTATGAAAATGTTTGGCATTCTTTGATTATTAGTGTGGTACTTTAGTATTAATGGAAGATAATTAAAAACCTATATAAATAAGTAGATGAAAAGAGTTGTTTTTTCATTGTAACTTAAGCACTTAACAGTACCTGGCACATAGTAAACATTAAGTAAGTGCTTGTTGATTAGTTGAAGATTGTATTGTAAGGATGGATAGAATGAGGGACAAAACTCAGGAAAGCTCATGACTTTGAAGTGTCAGATAAAGTATTTAAGACCTTCCTTAATCTTTTTGAGAGCTTTCATTTGTTTGTATTGCTTGCTGCAAGGTTGGTATGAGTAGAGTGTTGTTAATGTGTTTGGGCCATTCTCCACTGCTTAAAATGGATTTGAAAACACATTGGAAGCTAGGTGTATGAAACAGGTAGTTAGGTTCTGGGAATACAAAGACTTTTTATTAACACTGGGCTCTTTGAATGAGCCATAGTGCTGACATCAGGCTCCCCTGGCACTACTTTTGAAAGCCTAGATTTCCTTCTATGTCAGAGAGAGACACTGGAGTGGGACTCTGAGGGGAGATAAGACTGTATTTCCCCAGATGTTAAAAAAAATAGTATATAATAAGGTCAACCTGTTGCTTTCAGAATTATCCTGCTTGACTGGCCTTCCTGGCCTTCCTTCTTTTCTTTTCTTTTCTTTTTGTTTTTTTTTTTTTTAAATAGCACTAAAAGAAAGGCAAAAAATGGCCTTTTCCTGAGAGAGCCCACAGTCTAATGGTGGAAATTCCATGTAAGTAGATGTGGACAGATAGGATTAAGTGGGAGGACATTGAGTTGCTTGGCCCAAAAGGGCTGAACTAAGGGTAACAACTGAAAGGTGAAAAGAATCTTGATGCAAGAAAACACTTCCACACATGAGGACTGTCCAAAAACAGTGGCTAGATGACCCCTTGTCAAATACACTACAGAGGATATTCTCATTCTTGGCAGCATAGAGCTGTCTTGAGCTGGAGGAGACCTCAGAAGTCATATCATCCAGCCCTTCTCATTTTACAAGAGAGGGAACAGAGACCCAGGTAGATTAAGTGACATCATACAGTTTGAGCCAGATGACTTCTTAGTTCCCCTCCAACTCAACATTCTGTGATTACCTGTAATGCCCCTTTTAGTTAGATACTTCAAGTGTTTTAATCCCTATTTTGCATATGGGAAAACCAGGATTTTAGTGGTTAGCTCACTTGTACAGGTTTGCATGGCTAATAAGTACCTGAGGGAGGTTTGAATTCATGTCTTCTTGATTCTAGATCTAGAATTCTGTTTACTGTTATGTTACTTTTCATTCATGTTATTTCAGAGGATATTCACTGATCAAGTGTCCATTGTCCAAAGGGATCTATCCGTTTCTGCAGACTTATCTGCTAATTGTCAGCTTCCATAGATACCTGCCTGATTCTGGTCTTGAAGTCCAACAGGAAGCTGGAAATAATGTTTGGAATGCCTTTATATTTAATGTATTTTCTGGATTGTATTATCGTAGTCAAGTAGTGAATTTGTGGGGATGGGATCTGATGAAGTTGTGTAGAGAAAAGAGCAACACCCCCTTTTGGAGAGCATGATAGGAATGAAAAGCCAGCAAAGGAGGCCAGGAAGGAACAAGTAAGAGGAGCAGTGGAGTGAATCAGGAGAGGGCGATTCATAGTATCAGGAGTCTCACCTCAGGAAGGGGGAGAACTGAGAAAAGACATTGAGGCTTGGCCATTCTCCCCTTTCCTGATCTGTCTGAGGCTTCTGATACTATTCATGGTCCTCTCTTGCTGCACACTCTTCTGCTTCAGTAACTCTCTTTTTGTCAGAACCTAGGGAGAAGGACAGTGATGGGGAGGAGAGTGGTGGGAGTGAGAGGCTTAAGAGAATAGGTTTGGAAAAGATTTGTGGGGAGAGACAGGGAATCGGAAGAATACGAGGATTTTCTTGCTGTAGTGAAGACCCAGTTGAAGTTGGATGATATGAATTTATATCATTCCTCATCATTACAATTGTATGACATACCTCTGTTTGGCAGCATATGAGTATGGTGAGAAAAGATGAATGTTGGGAATAATTGAGGAATGTAATTTGACCAGGGAAGAGGGATGATAGAATGATGGAGCAAGTGATTAGAGAGTAGAGGATGGTCATAGGGTTAAGATTGGAGAGAGAAGGGAATGAAGTCAGAGTAGAGGTGATGAAAGTACTGGGATGTGGAGGTCTATGAGGGCAAAGAATGGTTGTAGGAGTGAAACATCTGTGGGTGTAATCTATCATAAGGTGTCCTTGTGTAGGCAAAGTAAAAGAGTACTGGGAAGAGTTCGAGGGAGCATCAGCATGGATGTTGAAGTCCTCTTAGTTTCAGGGAAGGAAGCCAGTAAGTCAGATGCCGAACTCTGAGAAAGGAAGAAGACTGACCATAAAGCAATAAAAAGGTTCAAGTTTTTGTTATTATTGTTTAACTGCTGGCTTTTTACAAAATTTGATCTTTTGCTCATAATTATAGCTAAATCAGAACTGGTTTGAGAAGCAAACATGATAGTAGATAGAGGGCCAGGCCTTCAGAACAAGAGCTAGATTCAAGTCTTGTCCCCGATGAATATTGATTGTGTTACCTGGGCAAGTCATTTAACTTCTCTCAGGCTCAGTTTCCTTATCTCTAAAATGGACACAGTAAGAACACCTACCTCAATAGGGCTATTGCAAACCTCAAATGAGATAATATATGTAAATCACTTTGCAAACTTTTAAGCCAACTATGGCTAAGGTGATATGTGGTAGCTGCTATTATTTTTGTTTTTATTGTTATTTCAGGGCCATCCAGGACACTACTTTTAAGAATGTAGTGTCCACACCTAAAGTTCCTCAAACCTCAGACTCTTGTTCTGAACAACAACACAAAATTGTCTTTACATTGAAACGTTTCCTGTAAAACTAATTAGCTTAAAACAAAAACACCCAGGCTTGTTTCCCACTGCTCTTGCTCTGGAAAAATAGTCCTCTGAATGTAGAAAATGATAAAACCTTTGCCCTGATAGTAGGGTCTATCATGCTTTCCTTTTTTACTTAAGGAAAAGATATTATCTTAATTATGATTATTAAGATTAAATACAAAATTCAAATTATTTGAAATAAAACATTATTGTACTTTTGGGGTCACATAAGCTTTTCTGGGCAATAGGATGTTCATTATTTCTTCCTTGTAGAGAGCTGTTTGAGAAGGTAATAAAGTTTACTTTGTCTTGTCAGAAGTAAAAGTATACTTTGTTCAGAAATAATATTATCTAGATCAAAAGAATTTTTCCTGATGCTATCTTCTTGATGTATGACTAGAATGCTTATTATATTTATTCCTCTTCACATTTTCCTTCTGACTCCTGCATTTTTGAAGACTCCAGCTGTTTGCTAGTCACAAGACTGTTCAGAAATAACTGTCTTGGAAAGAATTTTTAGTGTGGCAAATGTCCTGACAGCCTCTCATTGGGGGTTTTGCTTTTTTCTTTTCCCCTCTGCTTCTCTTCATATGCAAAATTATTTTAAGGAAGATGATGGCTCTGCTGTTAACTTGAGTCATCATGATCCAGAGGAAAGAGCCTACTATCTTATATCAAAGGATCTCGGTTCAAATCTGTTTTGCCGCCTGTGGGACTTTTGGCAATTACTTCAACTTACTGAGCCTCTGCTCCCCCATTTGTAAAACAGATGTAAAACTAGGGTAACTTCTCTGATCCCTTCAACTCTAACCTGTAGTCCATGTGATCTTATAACTGTTTGTGGGACCTTTCACAAGCTACAGTGGCTTCTCTGGGCCCTTATATGTAAAATGAAGGTGTTATACTGAGTAGTTTCTTAAGGCCTGTGAAAAACTTCTAAAGGCCTGTGATATGGCTAGTAACTCTGCTTCTACTGAGGAAAGTGGAAATGATTACTTGTTAGAGACTTATATATCTTAAACCTAATGGTGGACTTTCAATTGGTGAAAATTCTAACATAAATTGACAGTTTACCAGAAATCAGACTTCTGGCTGAGGTGCCATGCGGTAGGAGCTAAAGGGACCCAGATCCCCAACAAACACCCCAGTAAAGTTCTAAAATGAACCAGAAAAAAAGTGACAAAGAAAACCAGATAGAAATAACAATAAGCTCTGTTCAGTCCCCAATTGCATGAGAACTCGTCCAAAAACCTTTAAGGGAGGCGCTAAGGGAAGATAAGCCAGAGGAGGAGGTGTAAGGTCCAGCAGCCCATAGAAAGGGAGCCAACTCTGGTTTCAGGACTGTGCAAGGAAAGAGAGGAGAGGCTACAATCAAAGCCCAAGGTGAATCTCCACAAGACTGAGCCCAAATCCAGGATTCCTGCAGAAGGCAGAGCTTAGTCTTAGCCACTGCTTCCAGAAACCAGCAAACCCTTCACAAATAAGGAGGGCACAAAACAAGAACCTGATGGAGGAACTGAGTTAAGAAATGTACCATACCTAATGAAGAAATAGTGAATTGAGAGAAGCCCATGCAATAAACCCAGCTGGGAGGAATTAACTCTACAATTAAAATCCAAATAGAGCCTCAGAAGAATAGTTTGGCCACAAGGACCACAGGAGCACCTGAGAGAAATGAGACAAGATACAAAAAATAATATTAAGTGAAGTGAAAGCTATATAGGAAAGAATGGGAAAGGTGGCAAACCTTACCTAAGAAATGACTGTCATGAAAGTTAGATTGGACCAAACAGAAAGAAAGCAATTATTTTGTGAGACAAGAAGAAATATTAAAACAAAATGAGATGATTGAAAAAAACCAAAAGTTATAGGAAAGCATTCTCTTTTTGGAAATGTTTATAAATAGCACTATTAACTATGTCTCTGAATGATGTGAAAATTCCATTAATGATTTCTGAAGAACTGCAACAACCCAGTGATTCTAAAGTTGAAGCATCTAGGCAGGCCAAAGCCCTGGTGTATAACATGACACATTTCCTTTTAATTTACCCCCTCCATTATTTAAAAAATCAATATAAATTTTAAAATCCCAGCTGTAGAAAGAAAATTGTTTGCTCTCTTTTACTCTTTTAGAAAAATTATTAACAATGATTTTTAGATTGGGAAAAATGAATATCAGGAATGCTGACTACAGTGACCCTTCCAGAAAGTGTTGGAACTTTTCAGGCTTGTGCTGGTCAAATGTGGGGAGTGGTGCTTCTTTTTTTGGTGCCTTGCTTAAAGCCAGGAAGGCCTCTGATAGTTACTGTGTCCCCCTGGATTAATCTGTTAACCTCTCTGAGCAGCAGTTTCCTTATCTGTAAAATGGGGATAATATCTGGAGTATCCCCCTTACTGGTAGACTTAAATGATAAATGTATGTAACTTTTATAGTGTTAGCTATTGTCATTGGAGAGATGTGTATTTTACTACCAAAGGAATAAAGATCAATGCCCTTGCTCCTCACCTCTCTTTTCCTAGTCTTCTGGAGCATTGCATTGTTTTGCTTTGGTAGATAACAGCTTCCTTCCTGGGCCAGTTTACTCTGGGAGAGGTAGCTCCTGGAGTTATTTGTTGGCTGTGGTTGCAGAATTGTTGCCTTTAGGGGATTTCATTTGCACCCTTTGTCTTATAAGTAAACTTTGCTGGTTTATATACCTTTTTACATTTTAACCTTCTTAAGGATTTACAGCTTTACCTTAAACGTAATTCTGTTTCATTTTTTCAGATGTCAGAATTTCAACAATTTTAGGGAGTCTTTAGATATTCATTCACCTGCCAGTTTGGGAATATCTAAAGCTGGGTAAATATTGAGTTAACTAAATATTTTACATGTGATGGAGGTATACTCTCATCCTTTTTTTTTTTTTTTTTTTAAGGAAATAAATGGCATCACTGCTGCCCTTGCTGAGGAGCTCTTTCACAAAGGTAAGGAAAGACCTAAAATATTTTAACTAGCACTCCTAGTTGCTATTAGTCCATTGGTCACTTTTCTTTTGTCCTAGCTTATTTTTCTTTTACCTCAAACAAGTTTCTATAAAATAGATCCTACCTAGCTCCTAATTAATTAGTGGTTAGAAAATATAGCCATATATGCTATCTGATAAGATGCCTCTGGTGACAGCTAAATAATCAACATCCCTGAGATGAATCCTTTCCTCAGAAAGTTTGGACACAGTCTGTTTTATTTGTACTCCTTTTGGAACCAAAATTCCTAAATTTTTAACTTTTATGAATTATTATTACCTTTTGCCATGATAAATGAAGAGGGGGACTTACAAGAGGACCTACATGGTCCTGGTGGACACAGACTGACTTCTCTGACCATAGGCCACTCTCTGAGACTATGAGCTAAAGGAGAATTGCAAATCAGAAGACCACATGCATGAGGAGAAGTAGTTTCCTCATCTTGGAGTTCCCCTGTCAGTGAAATCAAAAGACTAGGATCTTTCACTATCTGTCCTCCCTTTACCAGGACCTCATTATACAAGCTTCCCAGTTTAATTTGTGCTGTCGGGGTGTGTATCCCTTCATGGGAATGGTGGTGGTGTTCAGTTTCAGTCATGTCCAACTCTTCATGATCCCGTTTGGGGTTTTCTTGGCAAAGAGGCCAGAGTGGTTTGCCATGTGCTTCTCCAGCTCATGAAGAGACTGAGGCAAACAGGTTTAAGTGACTTGTCCAGGGTCATAGAGATAGTAAATGTCTGAAGCCAGATTTGAACTCATAAAATTGAGTCTTTCTGACTCCAAACCCAGCACTCTATTCATTTGCCACTAGCTGCCTCCTTCCAGGTGGTGTACAAGCAGCAAAACAGAATTCCTTCTAGGACTGCAGGAATTTTTAGAAAGCATCTTTTACTGGCAACTCTCCTTGAGCCTCCCAGTAGAGGCTGGGATAAATAGGTGGCGTGGGTACTAATGGATGTGCAGGTTGGTTAAAACACTTTCTTCATTAGGAACTAAGTCTCTTGTTGTTGGTTTTCAGGCGAACAGCTCTTAGTGGCTGGAGAGGTTTTTGCCATTAGGCCATTGCAGTTATATGCAATCACTCAACAGCTGAGGCAGGGGAAACCTACCTGTGCTAATGGAGATGCCCAGACTGACCTGGGTCATATTCTGGACTTCACATGTAGACTTCGATACCTGAAGGTAACTCATGCCCCTCTTATGGCCTGTGTCCCTGTGACCTGTTTGTAAGTGGTTTATGTATTTCAGAGGAGTTGGGTAATGTTACAACTATTTAAATAGGTAAGAATTTACTCTTCTTATTTTGTGGCGGGGTGGAGATTGTCCAAGGAAGATGAACTTTTCAGCATCTTTGAAGGTTTCCTAACTTTGTGTCCAATGATCTTTCTACTCGATTTAAAAACAGGATGTGCTAAGATGGTTGGGCACTACTGTAGCTTGACACAAGGTGGCAGCTGGATCTTACAGTTGATATTCTCCAGCCTTGCTTAGCTCTGTTGATTTATTTTGCTTTTATAAACACACAGATTCATCTAGTTCTTCATTGTATAATTAACAACTCACAGCAGAGCTCAACTAAAGCTAGTTGGGAAACTTTGGGAAAGCATGATTTAGCCATATGCCATTTGGTAGCTAACATAAACACTGATGATATGAACATTTGTGCAGGAGCCCTTAGAGAATCATGCCTAACAAAATTCTTAATTCCAAGGTGTCTGGCACAGGAGGACCTTTTGGGACCAGCAACATTCAGGAGCATCTCTTGCCTTTTGATTTGTCAATATTTAAGTCTCTTCATCAGATAGAGGTAAGGTTTAAATAGATATAGTTTATAAGGTTCTGAGAACTATGAAGAAATTATTTTTATTTTGATTGTCTTTTTGACCCATCCTGGTCAAGTAGCAAACCTTTACCAAAAAGTATTTCTTACTTCCAGGTGACACACACATTTTGTTATTTTGTTTTATTTTGTTTTGTTTTGTTTTGTTTTATTTTGTTTATTTTGGTTTTTTTTTTCTCTTCAGTAGGGAGGACATAGGAGAGAAAAATGCTTGTTGACTAAAAAAAAGTTTTTTGTTATTAAAGAAAACCTGAGGACTTTAAGCCCTTCCTAAGTGAAGTTTTCACAGCTTATCCTGATTATTTTGTATGAAATTTTTGATGGGTAGGAATTGTCTACCATTTTGAATTGTTCACATTTGTGATTTGAGATTTGACTCTTCTTAGGAGCACTTCATATTAGTACTGAATTACATAGTTTTTAATACTTATTTGCCTAAGAAAGTCCTTGTGGACTATGACAGACTGTATAAATGTATGAGCTCCTTTATGCTGTTCTTGTTTAGAAAATATTTTAAAAGAAATAACAGGCTAACAATGGGCTCAAAATTGTGTTTGTTTCATTGATCTTTTGTAAACCAATAGTTCTTTCAACTTGTGACTATTGTGTCAGGAGTTCATACTTAGGTGGAAACAGGCAGTCAAACTAATTGCCAAAATGAAGGTTGTTTGAGCAGAAGTGTGGCTATAGCTGTAGTTATCCTTTCTCTCCTGTCATTGCTCAGGGTATTCTAAATGGATTCAAGTGTTAACTCCTTACCTTACCATTAAATAGGAGAATGAGAAGGATATCGGTGAGTTTTCACTTGGTGCTTAAGTCTCTCTGCAAGAGTGACTTGGGGACAGCATCTCTTGCCTTTCACGTCCGCACTCTGGCCGTGGCGAGAAGGGCATTCTGTGCCCAACCCCTTGCAGCACGAGGGGTCCCAGAAGCAATCTTTGGCATGGTAGCAGCTGGAGTTACTCTTGGTATTGGCAGCAAGCCATGGCAGCAGCCCTGGAGGAGCTATGGAAGGACTTGGAAGAAGTGAAGGAATTGCTAGGAAAGGCCACAAGAAAATGAGTCTGTGATATTCTAACAGCAGAAAAGTCCAAATTGGAGACAGAAATCAAGCACAAGACAAAGCAAAAGGGCGAGGAGAAAAGAGAAACTGCTGAAATTGAGAAACCAGCAGCTGTGGTTGCCCCCATTTCAGTCGGATATACAGTGAAAATAAAAAATTATGGATGGAATCAATTAGACAAATTTGTAAAAATCTACATCACCTTAACTGGTGTTCAGAATGCCCCCCCTGAGAATGTACAGATGCAGTTCAAAGAGAGGTCATTTGAAGTTTTTATAAAGAATCTTAATGGGAAAAACTACTCCATGACTGTCAACAACCTCTTGAAGCCCATCTCTGTAGAAGGTAGTTTAAGAAAGATCAAGACTGATACAGTTCTGGTATTATGCAAAAAGAAACAGGAACAGAAATGGGATTACCTGACCCAGGTGGAGAAAGAATGCAAAGAGAAAGAAAAATCTTCCTTTGATAATGACACAGATCCTAGTGAAAGGCTGATGAATGTTTTGAAGATTTATGAAGATGGAGATGATGAAATGAAGAGAACTTTTAATAAAGCCTGGGTAGAGTCAAGGGAGAAACAAGCCAAGGGAGAGACCGAATTTTGAGATGAAAAAGTCTTTTCATCCACCAATGTGGAAATATTGTTTCCAATAAGGAACTGTTGCTAAGCTGCACAGATGCATTTGACAAGTATATTGTTTACACAGCCTTCTTCCAAGCAAAGACCATGAACTCCTTCCATTTCATGCTGGAGGATTTATTTAAAATAAAATACAGTTATTTTAAAACAAACAAACAAAAAAAAGTGATTCAGGTCTTTGTCTTCTTGCCTTCCCATTCCTAGCACTGTTTATTATCAGGGAAAGGGAATTTATGAATTTTGTTCTCTTTTTAAACAGATAAGCCACTGTGATGCAAAGCGTATCAAAGGGCTGATCTCATCCAAACACACCTTAGCCACACTGAGTGTCCGTTTCTCAGCAGCCTCCATGAGAGTAAGTTTGAGTCCTTCCTGTCTGGAAAAGCTCTGACAAGATCCTGCTCTCAAAGTTAGGTTCAGCTGGTGCTCCATAAGAAGTTTTAAGGTTATGGTCCACACAGTTGTTGTTTATCAGTCTTTTTATTGGGGATTTGGAATAAGTGCCCTTTCCCTGTCTCTAATCTGTGCACTCCCTAGCAGAGTGTTTGGTATGGTAGGAGCATAGACTGAGAATTACAAGGCTTGAGTCCTAGTCCAGTCCTCATAATTAGGAATATGACCTTGAGCAAGTCACAATGAGGTTAAGCTGGGTAATTGCTAATAGACAGCTCCCTGAATCTATTATCATAATGATCCTTTTGATTAGTCCAACTTTTAAAATATTCCTCCTCTTGGACATTAATTTATATCAGTGGGTATTATTAATAAGATACTTAATGAAGTTGTGTAGTTTTTCTTTTTAAAGTAAAAAATGTATGTGAGCATTTGGTAATCATGTAACTTTAGCTTGAACCAGATTATTAAAAGTAAATACTAAACTGAATTATAAATATCATTAGCTTAAATACAGGCTTAAATAACATTTCATTTCTCATTCTTAGTGAATTTTAAGGGGGACTGGCTGAGGTAGAACAAATGAGTCATCAATGGGGGAAACTTTTGAAAAAGGGCCAAGTACTAGACATATTCAAAGGATGTTGGCTATTAAGGGGACTTTGTTCTGATTTAGCAAGAGAAATATTTTAATATTTTAAGTGAATTTTAAAAGTTTCCATATTTTTTAAACTTTGAATTGGCTTATTAATTTATAAATCCTTCTCCAGGTACAAAAAAAAGTGTGTCTTTGCTGTACAGATTTGGGGCATGAAGGAAAAATCTTTCATTGGAGTTATGTATTGAAAAGGCTGCCTTTTGTGGGGGGGAGGGGAACACATTGTATAAAGAGACCTAGGATCTAACCAGCTCTACTTAGGTGACTTGGACAAGGCTTACTGAATATTTGATTATTCAATCTCTGATTAGGAAGAGTTAGATCAGAGTGTCTTAATTTGTGTGTGTGTCATAGACATCTTCTCAGAATTGTTTTTAAATATATACACATAGTATTTTCAAAAAGGAAAATAATTATATTGAAATAATCAGTTTTCAAAAATATGTATTTTTTTAAACCCAAGCTTATAGATCTAGTACTAAGAACTCAGACTGGATAGTTTCCAAGGTCCTTTCCAATTGTAAAGCTTTGAGTAAGTTGGGCAATTATTAGAATCGCCCATCTTGCTTTATTTTGCTTTCATCCTTTTCTGCCTCAAATCTCAAATCATTCCAAAAGAAGTATTGCTTTATAGTCTGTAGGCACTAGAAAAAAATGTAGTGATCTTAGGACAGCTAGATGACTCAGTAGATAGAGTCAGCCCTGGAGTCAGGAGGACCTGGGCTCCAATTTGGCCTCCAGTTGTGTGACTGGACAAGTCACTTAACCCCTGTTGGCTAGTCCTTACCACTCTTCTGCCTTGATTCTAAGACAGAAGAGGGTTTAGAGTTTAAAAAAAGAGATTTAGTGACCTTTCCTTTGTGTGTTAAAAGATTTTCTTCCTTTGTTCCATTAGTTTCAGAATTTGTATAAAGCCAATACTGTTGCTATGCCTCCAAATTAGTCTTTGTTTGATTTGGTGTAGTGAAGTCAGATGGGATAGGTGCAGTGTAGACAAATCTTTTATCCTATACTGAGGATAGAAGATTTTTTTGTTGAAAGGTAAGTCATCTACCCACAGAATAGTTGCTAAAAAACCATGCTGCTCTAAAGGATCATGATGCTACCAGTCACACATATAGTAAATTTTAGTCAGTTTGAGTCAGAGGAACCTGTTGATACATAACATACATTAAATAACTCATGTATTTAAAAAGTGATTTGCCACACTTGTTAAACTTCACAAATGGTTTTTTTTTAAAGCTTCTCAATTCATGAAGAAGTCATTAATGCAGATAATTGGAGGCTTCTAGCTATGTTTTAGAATTTATAGAATCCTTAATACTTCTTAGTGATTGTGAAAATGATGAATTTTAAAGGAAAACATTCAGTACACATTCATAGATATTCTAAACTGTTTTTACACAGGAAATCATTGTTCCTGAAGCCTCAGAATTTGATGAATGGGAGCCAGAGGGGGCACATCATAATTGCCCTGTAACTGCAGTTATTCCAACATGGAAAACATTAACTACTCTAGATATGAGTCACAATAGCATCTCACAAATTGATGATTCTGTGGTAAGAATTTGGAAATCTCCATTTAAGTTCTCAAGAGTGGGCCTTGCACAGAGTTAGGTAATCAGTAAATATTTATTACGTAAATGAATGAATTTTGAAAAGGTTGGATCTTTTGGAATTTCTCTGGTTTGCCAAAATTATAAAACATAGGCTAACCAGATGTAGAACTCCATATGTTGTTTTGTGAGTGAAGAGATATTTCAGGATGAAATAAACTTTTTTTTAAAATACCCCTTGTTGATGCCATTTCACACATATCCAGTCCAGATAAAACCTTTCCTTGTGTCAAAGAAAAATAATCAGAAACATCCAATACAGTGACCATAGCTGGCAGTGTATGTAATAAATTCTTTTCTTAGACTCCCCCCACCATACTTCCATCATAAAGAGGGAAGTTATATTTATCTGTTCTCTGGATCCTTTATTGGTTTTTACTTATTCAGGACTTTTCCAGTGATTTTTCATTTATACTGTCATAGCCATGTGTATTGTTAATTTGGTTCTTTTTTTATATATACAGATTTTTTTTCATATAAATTTTTCTTTAAATTCCTGATTTGTCACTTCTTACTGCATAATAAAATCATATGTGGGTTCTCCCCTACCTCCACCAGCAATTCTCCAGACAATGGGCACACATTTTGTTTTTACTTTTTTGCTAGCACAAAGAGCAAAGTATGAGGTCTTTGTTATACACTGGTCCTTTGCTTCTGTCTTTGATCTCCTTGAGTATTTGCCCAGTAGTGGAATCCACTAGGTCAAAGCATCTGGACATTTTAGACATTTTACATGGTTATAAGTTGAAATCCAGAATATTTGGGGCATTTCTTCTTAGCCCTCATTACTGTGTCTGTCTTCCTTTAGCCCTTCTAAAAATGGCTGTTCCCATCTTTTGTCATCCATTTAATTTTGCATGGTCTGAGGTGGAACCTCAGAGTTGTTTTAATTTGCATGAAAAGAACCAATATTTATCAATACCTTCTGTGTGCTTTTCACTGTAGAAATAGCCCAAAAGGTGAAGTTCCACACTAAAGATCTAAGGTTTGAGTTGAGGGTAGGAGAGAAGTTCATTTGGTATTCTATAGATATAAATTTGTAATCTAAAGAACATATAGTATCTATGAGAAATCTTTAGAATCAATAATAAATCTATAACAAAAGGTCTCTTCCTCTGAATCTGAGCCTCAGTTTCCCCATATGTAAAACGAGAGACCTGAATCAAGTGATTCTTGAAGTTCTTTCCAGTTTTAATATTCTGTATTTCTATCTGAAGGTTAATTTACATAGAGATGTTATTCCTTAGCATCAGTGATTCTGAACAAGGCTTAGTTTTAGTAATGAAGAGTTAGAATTGAGAAGCCTATTGCTTTTGGGAACATGTTATCATCTTTTGGATGGTAATCATCATGCTTCTCCATAGAGGATCCTTTTGGATTCTTGGAATTGCAGTCTTCATCTGCGTCTTCTCTGTGCTCGTTCAGATAGTAGGCTGGAAGGGCTAAAGAAACAATTATAAATAGGACCTTTTTTTTTTTTTCAGCACTTTATCAGGAGAAGTAGCGATCACATATGTGCACATGTTTGAAGAAAAGCCAAGAGTGTTTATTCTTCCATGGTAGTCTGTCAAAACCCTCAGATGCCCAAGAATTAGTAAAATGTACAGAAGTTCTCTAATGTCTTATTTTCCTTGGAACTTCTAAGGAATCATAAGCAGTATTAAAGATCCAACATCAATAAAAGTTGATGTATATACAAGGGCTGTATAAACTGTTAATTGCTGTGCAAACATGAACAGTTATCATGAGATTATTACTATTGACTATTTTTTTTTTACTTCCTTAGAAACTTATTCCAAAGATTGAGTTCTTAGATCTGAGTCACAATGGAGTGATGGTAGTGGAAAATCTCCAGGTAATTTCTTTGAAGAAATAATTCCTTTTATAGGAGATCTATTTCATTTGTTCCAAAAGACAAAGTTTAATAAACATTGAAACCTTCAGGCATCCAAGGATAATTAAAGTTTGCCACAGTTCTTTAAGACTTATATATCTTCTTTCCTCTAGGGCAGGGGTCAGCAACCTTTTTGGCTGTGAGAGCCATAAACGCCACATTTTTTAAAATGTAATTTCATGAGAGCCGTACAGTGCTCACAGTGCTCTCCTGTAACATTGCCTGAAAAAAAATTGACTTTATGGCTCCTTGCAGAAAGAGCCATACGTTGCTGACCCCTGGTTTAGGGCCTAAGTATCAAGGACTAAGATCAAATGAAATGATGTATGTGAAACTGCTTTATGGGAGCCCTATTTAAAGTTAATCTAATCCTTGTAGCAATTATTTATTCTGTTCTGGGATAGTGGTTCCTAGTCTGTGAGCTACTGACATCTGGGATAAGGGCACTTGCTTATTTGAAGAAGTTTGGGAATTGAAAGGGGGATACATATCTGAATAAACATTTTCTATGACTGAATAAGTAATATGCCATACATATTGTTTCCAAATATATGAAGGTGTTTTTGTAATTAGTTGCATTCAAAAGATTAGAACTCATATTACAGCGAATTTGAGTATTCACTTTGAATATTCACTATTCAGTTAAGTACCTACCAATCAAAAGGATCTCTCTGTATTACAGGCATTTTTAAATAGATGGTTTCCTTAGCTATGCAGACAACTTTATTTTGTATTTGTTTTAGTGCAACTTTCACTCATGTTGAACTGATGAAACTCTTATTCTTCTGTCCTATTCTCATGGCTTGTAGCACCTGTATAATCTTATTCATTTGGATTTGTCATACAACAAACTCACATCATTAGAAGGCGTTCATACCAAACTAGGAAACATCAAGACTCTGAATTTAGCAGGGAACCTCCTGGAAAGTCTGAGTGGTTTAAACAAACTATATTCTCTGGTCAACTTGGATCTCAGTAACAATAAAATTGAACAGGTGATAATTTCTTTTACGGTTGTGGTGGGGAAGTTAGAAATGTTTCCTTTTATTTAAAAAATAATAATTTAGGGGGCAGCTGGGTGGCTCGGGGGAATGAGAGCCAGGCCTAGAGACGGGAGGTCCTATGTTCAAATCTGGCCTCAGATACTTCCTAGCTGTGTGAACCTGGGCAAGTCACTTAATCCTCATTGCCTAGCCCTTATCACTCTTCTGCCTTGGAGCCAATACACACTATTGACTCTTAAGTCTTGAAGGTAAGGGTTTAAATAACAACAATAATAATAATAATAATAATAATAATTTAACTGTCTTTAAGTCTACTAAAGTACCATTTACTGTCAGATTTGGGAACCAAAAGGTTTTTAACAATTTGTTCTTTCAGATTGATGAGATCAAAAACATAGGAAGCCTCCCTTGCTTGGAAGAAGTGGTATTATCCAGCAATCCTCTGAGTATCATCCCTGATTATAGGACCAAAGTACTAGCTCAGTTTGGGGAAAGGGCCTCTGAGGTAAGCCATACTTGAAAAACACAAAGTCCTATGTTGGTGTTGAGCTGCTATGATTTCTTGGATTCTCAGGGCCCTATGGAATTGCTAGGCCATATTTTGCTACATGTTCATATTCTCATTTAATATCCAAGTATTCTGCATAATAGATCAAGTATTATGGACTAAGAGAAATAGTCATTCAAGTGGTATGAGCCCTGCCCTCACTGAGTTTGTCGTTAACAGAGAGGATAGAGTATGATAGTTGCAAAAGAGAACAACACCGCAATAATGAGAAATACACAGTTCCTATATTTGGAAAATTAAAAAAAAAAACTTTTCCTCAATTCAAATTGAGTGTCTGATAGTTCTGGGAAGTCATCTGTCTTCTTCCATTATCTTCTACTTGCCAAGCTGTGTCAGCTGTGTCAGGAAAACAGTCGAAATGTGTCCTTGAGAAGCATTTTCTAGTCTGGTCTTTGCCAGCAATACCAGAAGTGAAAGAGGGACCTCTAAGGCTTAAATATGAGGTCTCCAGATAAGGACCCAAATTGAGCCTGGCCATTAATAACTTTTTATTGACAGAATTGGAAAAAAAATATTTAAAATAATGATAAAGTATTCTAGACAAATTGTGACAACAAATATAAGCAAGCGCTTAATAGATGTTGATTGAATGATCCTTGATTCTACTCCACTCCCTTACCTCATGGGCTAATCAGTCTCATCTCCCCTCCCTTCCACACACTCTTGCCAGATAAACTTCCGAAACACTGCTGCTTTCTATCAAGTCTCCTGATAACCTGGAACATAAAGCATAAAGTCATTTTCCAGGCATTCAGTGCTACCTCCGGTTGATAGCCATTCCTCTTCACTCCGGCCAGTCCAGCTCCTCTTTGGACCTCATGTACATACTATTCATGCCTAACTCTAACCTTTCATTGCACTGTTCCCCTTCCTCTCTGCCTACGATTCACATCCCTTTATTCTTCCAGGCCTACCCATGTTTGTGAAGCCTTTGCACCCCATTCAGAGCCAGGGACTTCTCCAGATACGTAGGCCTGATCATCTGGAGGTAGACCTGAGCAGGGGTGGGGATGGAGAATTTCTGTGAGCCAGGGCAAAACAAAGAGCACCTGGAAGGGTTGATTTCATGAGAATCAGCAGTATTTCCCTGAGGCTTGGGTGGTTATAGTGTATTAAGGATATTATTGTCGATATTGTGAGTAGAGAGATAAAGGGCCAGAGAGAGGGCCTCTCCTCCTGGTATTCTTCATGGAGCCCCTCACCACAGAGATTAACTAAAGACCTTTATGATCCCTGTTTAGCACAGTACATGCATGAGAATACCCTGAAAATTATTTTTCCTGTGGATTTTATTTAGGTCTGTTTGGATAATGTCATGACTACAGAGAAGGAGCTTGACACTGTAGAGGTGTTGAAAGCAATTCAGAAAGCAAAGGAAGCTAAGTACAAACTGAATAATTCTGATAAAAAGGTGGGTTCGTGTTGGGGACCATCTGGTGGGTGGTGGGAGGGTGGGGCAAGCACAGGGGGCAGCCGAGGACTTTACAAGGACCCAGAGTCATGTTATCTCAGTCACTGGCTCTTCTCTGGCCAACGACCAGAACCCAAATGAAATGAATCGTTTTGCTTATTTCTGTCTGCTCAGGAAAGACTGGAGAATTGCTTGGTGTTTTGTGCAGTTACCTTCCCACTCCCTTTGACTTGTTTTATGTCTGTTCTTCCCAATCTTTCTTTTCCTCCTTCCTGTGTGCAATTACCAGGTGGGGAAAGGCGCTTTGGAATTGACCCCCACAGCTGCCTTACAAATGTGTTTTGGTCTGTGGAAGGAGGGAAGACAGATTCTGAACAAGACACCCCCACTGATGTAGTCATGTGTGCGCTTGCCGTCCTCGGTGGTGCTAGGTGGCTTCTCCTTTGTCTTTAACCCCTAACCCCGCGTGCTTTCTTTATTAGATCAGTGAGGATTCCCGGCTCACTGCCGCCAGCTCCAAATCAAACTGTTCTTCTCTCCCTGTTCGTCCCTCTTCTCCCTCTCTGCCTCGGCCTCTCAGCCCCAGCCAAGGTAATCATGTATGTATCGTGCTGATGAGCAGGGCCGCTTCTGGGTACCACTTCTCTAGGCCATCTAGGAGAGGCAGGCAGGCAGTTGGTAAACACATACTCCCTAATGAGGCACCGTGCTAAGCACAAATAAAAGCAAAAAAGAATAGTCCCTGCCACGTGGCAGCTTACAAGCTAATGGGAAACAGAGGGGGGAGAGAAGAGTGTACATGTGTGGTGTGGAGAGGCCTGGCCCCTTACCACGTATGGGGAAGACTTGACAGGTCAAGCTGGGGGAATTGGGAGGAGGGAGTTGGGGGTAGGAAGCAGGCAAGAAGACAGCCAGAAAGTTGCATGGTCTCCAGCAGGACAAGGCAAACGCTGTTATATTAGTCTTTGCAGGCTCTGCTTTAATGGCAGAAAGTGAGAGCCAACAAGGTGAAGAAGACCTAATAACCCTAGTAAATGCCCTAATTAGTGCCTGTCAGTCTACAGTCACTTCAGCGGGAGGGAACAGAGAGCCATGTCCTGTGGAGGCCCCTGAGACACCTGGGGATCGACGCTGTCTTCTGCAGCAACGATGTCAAACTCACGTGCCGGCCACAGATTGACTCAAAATCACAAATTAGCATTATGGCATATGGCATTAATTGATTTTGTTAAATATTTCCCAATTACATTTTTAAAAAACCCTTACCTTCTTGTATTAATTCTAAGCCAGAAGGGCAGCGCAGTGGGGGTTAAGTGACTTGCCCAGGGTCAAGCAGTGAGGAGGTTTTGGAGGCCAGATTTTAACTTGGGACCTCTCAACTCCAGGTTTAGTACTCTATCCACTGAGCCACCAGCTGCCCCTCTTGATTACATTTTAATCTGATGTAGGCTGCATTGGGGAGTTTTGCCTAAGCTGAGAGTCTGACACCTCTGCTTTACAGATTGGAGAATAAGTCTATAATAATTGAGAGTTGGCTAAAATGTTAGTCATCTGTTCATTAAATTTACCCAGTTGAGAGTTCTGACCTTATAGTGGGTGACACAGACAAATTTTCCATTGCTATAGAAGTCCTTCTAGTCCAACTTCCAGTTGGAAACTTCTCTATTTGTAGGACCAAAAATGAGAGGCAGATGTCCCTCCTGACAGGTGCTTGTCCTTTAGTTTTTGGGGTTTTTTAACTCTTACCTTTTGACTTAGAATCAATGCTATGTCAGTTCCAAGGCAAAAAAAGTTGCCTAAGGGCTAGGCAACTGGGGTTAAGTGACTTGCTCAGGGTCAGTTAGGAAGTGTCTAAGGCCAGACTAGAAGCCAGGACCTCCTAGCTTCTAAACCTAGCTCTTATTCCTCTGAGCCATCTAGCTGCTCTCTTGTTCTTTAGTTTTACCAAAAGAATATGATGGTGTGGTCCTGACAAATCATTTCCCTTTTTTGATACTTGGAGAAATGGGATAATAATGGGCCCTCCTGAGAAGGAAATGAGATGATGTATGAGAAAGCACTTCATAAATTGTGAGTTTTGTGTTTTTTTAACTGAACTCATGATTTCTTCTTTATAGGGAGGTTTCAGTGAGGGGCTTTTCCAACCATTTTACATATTAGTGCCTTCTGGGGCTCTTCTCCTTAGAACAGTGATGGGCACACTTTTTGAAGAGGGGGCCAAAGGAAAGGGAAATGCTCATCTGTCAGTCTGTTTCTAAGGCAACTCTTGAAATTTCATTGTATTGTATCCTACTCATTGTATTTATCAGATTAGGAATAATGTCCGGCAGCCTGATAGAACAGTTCAGGGGGCTGCATCTGCCCCAAGGGCTATAGTTTGCCCATCACTCCTTTAGAGGATTGCCTGCAGTAGAGTCACTAAGTGACTTGCCCAGGGTCACCTAAGCAGCCAGTTCATGGTCTAGGTGAAACTTGAACCCATGTTGTCCTGAATCTATGGCCAGCTCTCTCTGCTGTCCTTGTAAGTTATATGGTGCCGTAGAATGTGAGAAATCATCTGTGCAGTAGAGTTTTTGAAGAACTTTTGTGGCCAGTCAGGTAAATCCCTTAGATTTGAAATACATTCTAGAGTTGAATAAATTGAGTAGATCCCAGGAGAATTAGTGACACAATGGTGGGAAGATTCTAGTGGAAAAAACCATGAGGGAAATTAGTTCCAGACAGAAGTTGTGTTATAAACAGGAAAGAAAGTAGTCCATTTCTCTTTATGTCATTATTGATCAGTCTGTGGATAGGTCAGAATTTGACTTGGAACAGAACCAGATGTTGAATAAGAGCTCCACCTTGTAGCTAACCCCATCTCCCTGCCCTGGGACTCGACCCTTGATCGTTCTCAGCATGCCAGAGACTTGGCTATTCACTCTAACTGCTCCCCACTCTTTTTATGGTCTCCAGACTTTGGAGGAAAAATACACTGGTTTTCTCTGCTTGGAAATTTCATAAAGTTTCCCAGTTGAAGTTTTTTTCTTGGTATCATTCCCAGTATGATATTTGTATAGATAATATGAAGCCATTTATCCTGGTCTGCTTTACCCAATCTCTGACCTGTGCTTTAGACCCAAGAAAATGCTGCCTTCTTGTTCTTACTGAAGTGTGAATATCTCAATTTGTATATGTTTAGGGCACACTTCCAACCTTTCACTGGTTTTAGCTGAGCCTGCATCATGAGCCAGTTTTTTCTCTCACTTAGGAACAGCACTGAAAAACAGCAAGTTTCAAGATCTTTACAAAAACATGTTGTGGTTTTAGATTAACAAATAAAACAGACACCAGCTTGATTATTTTTTTCCTTTTTTAAGTAGAACTAGATAATAGGTGAACTTGCTCTTAAGAGACTTTTCCCATGGTTCTACTGGTGCTTGATCTCAGCCCACAATGGTTGTAAAAAGTTGTATGTTACAATCCAGTCAGGCACTTATATTTACATCCAATAGGTAGTCATATTTTTCTGTGGTAGTGAGAGCATTTTGAATAAGCCAAAAAAAACCTCCCCAACAGTGGCTTTGGGTTACACCTGCCATCATTTCCAAAATATTGCAAACTGTTGATTGGGCAGGTGGGGGGATTGGGGGATGGAGTTTGTGTGACTGGCACACATTCTCTAGGGAGCTAGTTATTCTCCTGTTCTTTGACTCCACAAAATAATAATCAAAATAGTGGAAAGAACTGAGAAATGGCAGAGTTATTAGAGCATTCTATAAAAGGAATCTTATGGCTTTTCTTTTACTATACTTAAAAATCTTTTTGTTTTAGAACATGAAACCCAGGATAAAAAAGATCACTGGATAGCTCACCCCTTATTTGGTTAAGAAAATTGTGCCTTGATAGGGGAGCAAAGCAGAGGGGTAACATATTCTAAATGATTTATCTTGATGGTGTAGCTTGACTAATAGAGGGTTTTTTATAAATACTGTGGGATGTAAAGATCAAATTTTAGGCATCAGGAGGCAGCTCGTGGAAAATGCTCTCTTAAAAGGAGATTCTCTTATTTCTCAGGTACACTTTCTAAGAATATGTGAGCATTCTGATATTTAATGCTGTGCTTATTTAAATTGGCTGCTTATTTTTGTCAAGTTCTCATAATTTTGCTATACTTGGGAGCATGCTAGGTATCTTTATTTCACTCTCAGCTAATCTAGAAAATGCCAGGAATAAAATAAAGTTTCCGGTTGTGCTGCTTTTATAAATGAGCTTCTGGCTTTTGAAAATACCATCTGTTTCCATGACACATAAATCATAAGTAAGTGTCACTGGAAAGGTGCTGCAGCTACTGGGAAGGCTAGTATCAAATGTAGAGAAAACAGTTTCACTAGTGACAGGAGCCTCTTTAGCTCTGGAGCTTGTCCTTTTTTCAAATGAATACTACTCTATTATTTAGGGAAGGGTGTATACTTGGGCCAGGAGTCTGCAAACTATAGATTGAGTCCCTAAAGTTTTGATGACTCTCACTTATATTGATTCATTTGTGAATGACAAATTGAGTGGTCTAAGAAGTATCCTTTTTTGTCCTGAAACCAGAAAGGGAGTGTATAAAATGAGAAAGCTTACACTGATCATTGATTAACTTATCTGTGGATAGGCAACAGTTATCCTGTTTGAAAAATGTCAACATCACACTTATCATTAAGTCCATCTTAAACTAGGAAGACAGTGCTGATTAGGTATGAGAAGAATTAGATCTGTTAATGGTACAAAATTTCTCCTAATGGGTTTTAATGACTGGTTGCTACCACATGTTTTCTGTGGCCTTAGGATTATGTCTCTGATTTAATAGATAAATAACAGGATAATGGTTTTAAATTTTACTCTCAGGATAATTACCTTTTGTATTTACTTTAGAAATAATACACAGAAAAGCAGCCCTACCCAGCACCTTATCACCACCTGCTAGTGTGACTCCTGACTCTCCCTTGCTTACCCAGAGATACTCCAACCCTCTCTTGTCTACACATAAAGGACAGGTAACTGTGGCTTTGGGGATGTTTGTTATCTGGGAAAGTGAATTCATTTTTAAAATATGAGAAAATTTGGGAAGCAGAAACTGACTTAGCTCCATTGGTTGCCAGCTGATGTCTCTAAGTAACCATTTCTTAACCATTTCTGATTTCTTAACCATTTCCATTGTCTTTTTGAATCTGTTGTTCTTTCCCTTTCAGGTTTCTGTGTTAAGAAGAAGGCTAATAAACCGTGTTTCAGTCTTAGTAATAAGGGTCTTACTGGGAGTTTACTTTGAACTTCTAAAAATTAATGTTAAATGAAGAAGCTTCCATTTACTCAGAGAATAGCATTAATGGAATTATTTCATGGGGAAAATGTTCCCAGGATGGTTCTTTGTAGAATGTTTCCAGAGTGTAGCCAGCCAGGACCGGGAATAAGAGATCTCTGCTTGCAGTTGGGCACATAGTGGTGTTTCTATATCTGGCAGTGTTGCGTCAAGTTCTCAGAGTCATAGCACGGCATCATTATTGTGTAACATTACACTTCTGCTTTGCTGCTGATATGGGTTCCTGACCTCCTCCTGTGTTCAGAAAAAAGAGATGGCAGCAGAATGCTATCCTTCCTGTCCATATCCTTGACACTCCTTGTATATCATTCAGCTCTGTGATCCATCTTCCCTTTGCCCAAGATTTCTCAAAAGCAGTTCTGTGGGATATCCGAATGTCTTCTTGTTACCACAGATTTCTCTGACCACTGAGGGCTGGAGCTATGCCAAATTTCTAGACTAGACCTTGCTTTCTGAAAGCTTTCAAACAAAAGAGAGATAAGATGGGGGCACTGAGTAGGCCAGATACGTGCATGCATTCCTAGTCAGTGATTCACAGAGAACTTTGAGCAGTGCTGGAGCCTCAGACCCAAAGGTAATGGAATTGAGTTGAAGAGGGATTGCTTTTAGTGTGTTGTTGACACATGCCTTCCTTCTCTTTTCAGGCGGCTTCTATAATGGACTCAAGGAAAAACTCTGAGGCTGACAATCCCACATGGTGAGGGGTGGCTGATAAACTCAGGCTTAGGTTTGTTTGGTGGCCTTCATTAGGCACTACTGGGTACCTAAGCACCAACAACCAATTGTATTTGTTTTTTAGCAAATAAAAAATACGGTTTTGCTTAGGGAATGTTTTCCCTTCAAATAAAACCAATTGAAAGTGACTATACATATCATTTCAAAGATTTGCCAATCGAAATCTGACCAGCAACAGGCACATAAAGCGGCGTGTCAGAACCTAGAAAGCCTTAAGCCAGTGCCGCTTCTGTAGCAATGATTGCTATTTAAAGACAAAGGATCTTGTCCTTAAACTGAGTGTCCTAAAACTGAATGTGGGGGATGTTTGCCAAACTAGAGCCATAGTGGATCCCAAATGCACAGATGGCTTCGGTTGGTTTTTAAAATCTGCCGTTAGCTCATTCCCTTGTCCTTTCTTCATTCATTTGAACAGTGGTCATTGAAATACTAGTTTTCACCTGCTTATCTTGAGTATAGTTTTTAGTGCTTTTTATCTTTCAGTCTTTGAACTGTTCATCTAAACAGATTATGATAAATTTCCTTAAAGGCTCATTTCAGGAAGTCTTGGATAGAGGCAGATATTGTAGGGCTGGGCAAGATAATAGATATAATGGCTAATGTCCTTTGGGAATAGCAGAGCACTCCTACTTCAGAAGAGTGGCTCCTTCGTTGTCATGGGAACCCTAGTTTGGGCCAGCTTGAAGAACCATTTGATACTGGGGTGTCCCCAGCCATGCAGGATGTCTTCATGTCCCAATGTGCTCTTAACTAAAAAATTTTCCTTTAAAGTTTGGGCCACTCAGAGGATGAACGTCCTGTGCTGCCTGACCCAGGTAACATCATCATTTTGCCATTCACTTGCATAGCCTACACAACCACCAACCAGGATTTCATGCAGCACCTTTCTGCTGTGATAAGGCAGGTAGTGCAGAGACAGCCGCTCTCCTGGACTGAAGCAGCCAGCAGAAGGGGCCCCGGGAGTGACTCCAGAGACATTGACACGGAGGGTGGCTATTTTGAAATGGGACTTCCTAAGGGAGAGCCGGCTCTGGAGTGGAGTGCCACTCCTGCCCCTGACGGAGGCCTGGCGGCCGAGCACCTGCACATCCTCCAGGTCCTCTGGGGCTTCTCCATTCAGATTCACAAAGGAATCCGGCACTTCGCGGCCTGTCTGGTTCTGACCAACAGCGTCATCGCTGTATTCGAGATTCCTCACCAGGCATCCAAAGGGAACCGTCTCCACATCCTCTCTGCCTTGAAGCTAGTGTTGTGCTTCCCATACGGGGACCTGACTGAGTTTGGCTTCCTTGTGCCTGAAGTGTGCTTGGTGCTGAAGGTGAGAAGCGGGGGGCACTGCTTGTGTCTCATCGCAGACGCCTCCCATCTCCAGGCGTTCCATTCTTGTTTACACACCTGCTGCTCGCCCCAACAGCCACCCGTGCTGGCTGACTCCATGCTCTCTTGTGGCAAGGCTAGCTTGCAGGAGTTCATTTACCAGCTTATGGGATTTTACCACATATCCTCCGAGGACAGTGAGATAAAGGCGTGTTTTCCTGCCTATCTGATCTGTGGGGATAAAAGGGACATCTGGCCGACCTGGGGCCAGCAGCCGCCTGAGGGAGAGACGGAATGGGCCGGGCACAACCTGAGGCCTTGTGAGTCAGCCGAAGCCGGGCACTCTGCAGGACAGCCCTGCTGGATACTCCTCACACCTCAGCACCTAAACATAGTAAAGGCAGATTTCAGTGCTTTGCCAGAAAAAGAGTGGCACTCCATTGACCCCAGAAAGATCTTCCGATTGAGCCGGATTCCTCTGGCCTCTGTTCTGTTGCATCCAACCCGCCATTCTACGCAGCCTGAAGGTTCCTTCTCTGATGGTCATGTGCTCGAACTGCTGGTTGGATACAGATTTGTCACTGCAGTCTTTGTCCTACCTCATGAAAAATTCCACTTTTTGAGAATCTACAACCTCTTGAGGACTTTCCTACAGGATGTGAAGACTATAGTTATCTTCAAAGCTTCCAAAAATTTGGAAATGGCAAGAAACCATCTTTTGGACTCTAATAATCTGCAGGCAGCCAGGTAAGGACTTCCAGAAGTTTAGTTCAGTATTAACACCTTACTGACCCACCACAAACCTACTGATAATACTATTTGTTGTACCTTTTATGACCTGTCCCTCACCAGGGTTGCAATAGTAAGAGTTAGGTGGCCTCTTTAATGCTGGTTTCATTTTTTCCTCCTCTGTGAATTTACTTAAGTCATAAATGGAGCATGTGTGTGCGCACAATAGCAGAGTATAGTTCTAAAATTCCACGTTATAATTCTGCCCTTATTAGTGTACAGCAGCAAATAAAAGTAGATGTGTGTGAATTTTCACAAGTAACATCATTCACTTGAGCTAGAAGACTCTGTCTTAACACTTTTCATTAGCATCATTTAAAAATGTTTTATTAGAACTATATTAGGGAAAATCAATGGGGAAAATTTCTCAGTAATTTTATATTTCATTTAATTTCATTTCATAAAACATTCTTGAGCTCCTGCAGGTCTGTCCCTCTGAGTCGTCATTAGGTTCCTTTGCCTCTTTGTTCTTACTTCTTTTCTTGATAAATCTTATATGTATGTGCTTCATTCTTTCACTTAATTCTTTCCCTCTAACACCCTGCTTCTAATCATTCTCTATACATTGGTCTTTGCAGGTCTTTCTTCCTCAAATTTGTAGTTCTCTCTTGACTTATTGTTCCTTTACGTGAATATATCACGATTGACTTTGCAACTGCTGTTTTTTCATTCCATTAGTTTGCTTCTGGTTTGTTTTTTAATTAATTTGTGAAAACAATCTTGCTACAAAAGTCTTACAACAGCTAAACTAGTTCTTTTTTTTTTAACATATGGGAACTTTATTCCTCCTAAAAGCAACTAGTTCTTCTTTTATTTGCCCTTGACAGTTTTCTGAATACAATTCCTACTCTGATATTATTTTGTTCACAGGGTATGGGCTTTAAAAAAATATATGCTTATGTGGGTGCTACCAGATTGTATTCCAAAAAGATTCTACAAAGCTTACAACTCCAGACCCCATCAACATTGAATTTTGTCACTTTCAGTGATTTTGACCAGTTTAAGGTTGTGAGATTGTATTACAGAATGGCTTTAATATGTATTTCTTTGATTTTTAGTGAGGCAGAGATAGTCTTTTTTAAAAAAATCTCTTACCCTCTGTCTTAAGATCAACATTAAGTATCTTATCACTTCCAGGTAGAAGAGTAGTAAGGGCTAGGCAATTAGGATTAAGTGATTTGCCCAGGGTCACACAGCTAGGAAATGTCTGAGGTTAAATTTGAACCCAGAACTTTTGACAAAAGTATGAACAGAGTTCATAATATGTGAACTTGCTGATTCCTCTTATTTCACTCTGATTTTGACCTCAATTCTGTATTCTCGGCATGATGCAAACGATAGTAAGCTCAAGTTATTTTAGAATATACACAAAAGATCCTTTTATGCAAATGTAGTAGCAGCAATCAGTTCTTATCAAGAACCATAAATGGGCAAATAATGCTCATGTAAGTGGTATATCCAGGTGTGGAGGGCTGATTACTGACCATCCCTTGAAGAAAAAGATGCATGGTCATTCATTGTGCTTGTACTCAATGTGGGCTCAAGGTTTCCTCTAGATTTAATTGTCCATGACTGAGATGCCAGATTATGGAAAGCACAGAAAAGCTGTGGGATAGTACAGCTAGCTTGTTTCAAACAGAGCCTTTCCTTAAACCAATAGAGGGAAAAACATGGAGAGAAAAATGATTCTTTAATCAGAACTGTGCCTCTTTTCTTGAGTTTCTTGGCCTAAATTTGGAGGCTGTGCTTGATATAGCAGTAGCCATTTATCAAGCATCTCCTATATACAGAGCTCTCAGCTGATTACTGTGGATATAAAGGAACTAGAAACCTTAATAATTTCTCTCCAACAGTTTGTAGTCTGGAATATTCATTCATTCAGATTCAGGTCTAAAAGGGACTTCAAGTCATGTAGTCTATCTCTCATAGCCAAAGAAATCAAGGTCCACAGAAGTCGTATGAGAAGCCAGACAGTTGTTATTTGTAACTGGGTCATCTACCTCTCAGTCATTCCATTGGAATATACTATCTGGAGGCAGGCCTCTGTTCAGTACTAATGATCTGTGTCTCTGAGATCTTCTCTTAGATGCTGTATGTTAGACAAAGTGCATCCCCCACTACTGATACCATTGAAATCTGGCCAATTTAAAAATGAATGTCCATTCCTACAATGGAATAATCTTGTCTTCTTTCTATTCTCCCCTGCCCCTTCCTCCTCCAACCTTCTTTGGGAAAGCCTAGAAGGGTCTTATTTAAAGACTTCTAATTGGGAGCCAGTGGGGGAAAGTGAGTTTTATTGGAGGGTGGTTATACAGGCTGAATGAAGTCTTAAGAAAACTAGGCCCAAGGTAGAAAAAGGATTTGTCCAGAGTCATGTGGCTATCAATATAATCTGGATTACAACACTTGACTCCTGACTTTGTTTAGTCACTCAAGTTGTTTTTGAGGCCTAAAAATCTAAACTCTTTTTCTCTTATTCCTCTCCTTTATCCCCCATGTCAAATGATCAAATTTCTTAATTCTTTCTTCATGTTCTTTTTTGTATTTATCTTTCTATTTCCATTCCCTATTACTAACACCAGAGTCCAGGCCCTCATTTCCTCTTGCCTAGAGTATTGCATCAGCTTCCTCACTGGTCTTCCTTTCTAGTCCATCTTCCACATTGAAACCAGATTAATCATCCAGAGACACACACCCCTGCTCAAAGAACTCTGTGATTGTTTCCTTTAATGTAATCTAACTTATTCAGTCTGACATTCAAACCCCTGTATAATATTTAGTCTGGGTGTACCCTGCCTCTTAACTTTTTCCTGCCCAGCATAATTTTTAGGCTGATTCTTTTTGCTATTCTCTCTGTCTCCTTATGCGGTGACTGTCAACCAGTCTTGGGGATCCTACTGCCTGAGGAAGCCCAGATGAGACATGTTGTTTTTTTTATCCTCTAACACTTCATTCCTCTGCAGTATTCTGAGGGCAAAGGTACAGTATAGCTTAGAAACCCCTGCTTTAAAGTTGGCTTTTGTAACTCTAAGGCTTTTAGTTGGAAACATCTTTTCCGATGATCCAAGAGTCACTCACTTCATTTTATCCCCCTTTCTTGTCTTTCTGGCCTTTGCTTCCTTACCCTTCAGGCACTTCTCTCCTATTACTATCCTTAAATCTTCATTTTCCCTGGGAAGCTCAGGCTAAAGTTCTTATACACAAAATGAGTCTGGGCTGCCTAAAAATTCCTCCTTTGTTTTGAACATGCTTCGTTATGTCAGGCTCACTTTCACCTAATGTGATCTTTGTTGAATTTTTATAGCTTTTCCAAGCCTCATCTGACTCTTTCCTCCCCGTACCCAAGTGAATTTCTGATGCAGAAGATGACAGAAGACAACCAGATTCCTTTTTACCTGCCAGTTTCCTCCTCTCTTCAGTATGTGGCTGGATTAAGGGGAAGTGCCATTGTTGAGTTTTTCCATAACAATGTTGCTGAGGTATTGTCCCCCAATTATTGGTCTTTGGCTTTTTGTCTTGGTTGGGTTCTAACCTTGTTATCCAAGGTTTAGGGCCAGAATAAGACTTTTAAAAGTTTTCTTTGGGTCCAATTTCAGAAGTTGCTGGTGAAAGCTGAGATGAGATGAAGAACTTTGTCATTTTTCAAAGTTTTAGCTATTCTTTAGAGTGTTTCAGGCCAGTTGAGTTTTCTCAGCTTTTCAGTCTCCTTCTAGTGGTCATTTTAGGCCTCAAGTACTGTCACTCTCTATGCTTCTGGCATCCCCTCCCAAGAATCCCATTTTTCTCCTTCCTCTCCCTCCCTTTTGCCCTCCTTCCCTACCAGCTCTCATTCTTTGAAAATATTCACCTGGGAAATTGATTCATTCTTGCCAAGGTATTGGTGATTGATAATAGTTTTAATATACTGCCCCTTTCAGAGGTGTTTGCTTTTTATAAAAAACTGCTTTTCTCCCTTCCCTAGTTATTTTGTGATTATTTCGTATGGTAGTTATTTTGGGACTAGGGGTCTTCACATCATTTCCCATCCGTGTGAAAGATGTGACTAGGATACCTAATCGGTTAAAACTTTGACTCCTTCATTGTGTCCCACTAGTATTATTTTCAGGTAATGCCTCTTGGTGGCACTGGGAGGTGAGGTGTGGGAGGCTGAAATATTATAGAGAAAAAAAATGAGAAATTAGGAGTGGCTATATATAGTGAGTGCAAGTCCACAAATCTTTTCTCTTTTTAGGTTGAAAATGAAGAGCTGAGACACCTCATGTGGTCATCAGTTTTATTTTACAAAACCCCTGATGTGGAAGTCACAGCCTGTGTGTTACTAACAACCAAAGCTGTATACTTTCTTCTGGATGACTCTATTCGTCATCATTGTGAGCCTTTGCTAGGTAAGGTGACATGGAGCTATTTGGATATCACCACGGTAGAGGTGGAGATGCTAGGAGTCTACAAGATGCATGCCCACTTTTCTTTCATCTCATTTAATCTTCCACACCTATAAAGTCCTAACTTAGCTCTCTGGATTTGGTGATCTTCTTTAGGTGAAACTCCAGCTGAATTGGAAGACTTATCTGTTCCTTACATGCCCAAAATAGCATATGATACAGCAATATTATATTTCTTCCTGAGAATTATTGACCCTGAAGCTTGGTCTAAAGTTTTTGTACTTATTGCAGTTATTTGGCTGGTAATGTTTTTTTGGATTGATTGGTGACTTCTAGCCATTAGGTCTTTCTATCCTTGAAAACTTCCTTTCCTCTTAGAGATTAGACTAACTGATGCCTTTATTCTGCATGAATGCTTGGCACAGGCCTTGCCCTTTGGGGCACTGGCTTTTTAGAATTGGACTCTGGGACAGAACTCATACACACTGCTTCAGAAAACAGAAATCCAAGGTGGCTTTAGTTAAAACTGATCTCATGCTGTGTCACACAAGGCCAGGCTAGTATTTTGACTCTTCTGCCTCCAGTTGGCCTCCTGGGGTGTTTTACAAAGGTGCAAACAAGAGTTCATTTGACTTAGGAAAAAGACTTCTATATCTTTTCTCAGAGGCTTGAGTTGTGTTCCCTTCTGCACAGTTTGTTAGGTACTAAAAATGTACTTTGCTCCTGGACATGAGTTTTCCAAAAGAGAAATGTGTTATTTATCCAAAACACATAGACTCCTAGGGTGGGGAGTTTGAAGTGGCTCGCCCACTTAGGGAAATCTGAACTGATCTTTGCTAATTTGTTTTTCCTTTTTATGCATAGACTTCTGGAATCAAAGGAATTCTGATTATGACAATAGCCCTTTCCATCTGTCCCAGTGCTTTGTTTTAAAGCTCAACGACCTACAGTCAGTTAATGTTGGGCTCTTTGATCAGTATTTTCGAGTTACTGGTGAGTGACATTTCTTCTGTTCTTATTCTAACAAACAAATAGCTCTATTCAGTTCTGGTTTCTTATATCCAGCCCTCATTATCACATGCAGATTTATTTCTTTGTGCATGCATGGATACTTTCAGCCAAGTAGCTGGGGAGGGAGGAAGTGACCATGAACTTTTAGAAACAACAGAGGTTGCTGAATCTGCCCTTTTGACCATAGTCTAAAGTCAAGAATTTCACCAGTGACCTGTCAGCAAGGAACCAAGTAAACAGAATAATAAACAGACAGACTGAATGAACCTCAGAGTTCCCTCTCAGTAGCATGCAGGATGTTTCTGGCTCACACTTCCTAAATATATTTTAAAGAGAGAAAGCTCAGCTCTTTCTCTTGGCCTTCCTAATCCATTCCAAAAAAAATGTGTGTCAGCCTTTCCTGCCTTCGAAACTGCTGCCAGTCTCTCAGCTCCATATTCAAGCTGTTCAGGACGTCTCATCCTGTTGTTTGATTTCCAAAGGCTCCCTCCCAAACAAGCTGCAGAGTAAAAATCCCAGGGCCTTGTGGGCAAGGGAATGGGGCTGGGTATTTCCAAGTAGCACGGACTTCTCTCCCTTAGGCTCTTCTGCAGATCACATTGTAACTTGTCTGACTCGAGACAGTTACTCTACTCACACCTTCATTCAACACCTCATGGCTGTCCTCTCCTTGCTGGCCCGTACACCTTCCCCAGAACCAGTCGACAAGGATTTTTATTCTGAATTTGGAAACAAAAATACAGGTAATGAAAAACTCCGATTTCCTCTTTTCCTTCAGGAAATTAGCTTGGTGGGCTGATCTTTCTCACTTCCCTGTTTGGAATATGCAGGATGTATTAGAAAAGAATCCTAGGCTTGGAGCTGGCAAAAACTTATTTGGTAGAGGCTCATTGAAATTAAATAACTTCCTTATGGAACCTGTGTGACCATAAGGAAGTTATTTAATTTCAGTGAGCCTCAGTTTCCCTACCTTCAAATAAGGATTGATAACCATAAAGTTGGCTTATTTCTATGGCCTTTGTTCCTGTTCTGCAAAGCTTCACAATAACCCTAGACATTGGATCTCCTCTTACATCCAGCTCAAATACCACAATTCTGATAGGCATTCCCTGACTACTCCAGGCTACCCTGATCTCTATCCTTTGGGCTCTTCTACACATGCTATCTTCATATGTCAGGGATTTGTGATTTTTGTCAGTGTGAAAACTTTCTCCACCAATGCAGCAGATCCCATCCCATCTATAACTTATGTCACAAGAATTTTCAGGGCTCTTGCTAACCACCACACAAACACAAATAAAAACAAATAGAACAGACAAGACAAGGTACTTAGTTTATTTAGCCACTTATTTATTGGATGGATGGACCCATGGACACATGTATGTCACTTAACTCTCTCTCTCTCTCTCTCTCTCTCTCTCTCTCTCTCNCAACAACCCTGTGAGATAAGTGCCATTATTCTCATCATGTTATACATGTGGAAACTAAGATGGAGAGAGGTTAATTGACATATTCCAGGTTACATAGCTAGTAAGTGTATAGAGTCATATTTGAATTCAGATCTTCCTGACTCCCAACACTGATCTAAAATGTAAGCTTCTAGAGCCAAGAGATTGTTTTGTGATTTCTATTTGTATTCACAGTGCCTGACACATACTAAGTACTTAATAAATGCATTTTCTTTCTTTCATCCATCTATCTATCTACTTATTCAATAAGATGCCTAAGTATTGTGGGAAATGAAAAAGGAAAATGGAGAATAGAGAAAGAAATGAAACCACATGAATGATTAGTTGCCTAAACTTTCACTGTATGCACCAGGAAAAAGAAACTTAACTCTCTCTCTCTCTCTCTCTCTCTCTCTCTCTCTCTCTCTCTCTCTCTCTCTCTCTCTCTCTCTCTCTCTCTCTTACTCTCACACACACACACACACACACTAAACTGCATCTTTATCAGACAACATTAATTCCTGTTTTGTGTGTTGGACATTCAAAATCGTATGAGTTTTATTTTTGTAATTGTAAAACAGTGGGGAAAGGGAGTTAGCAAAGAAATTGTTAAAGAGGCGTCACTGAAAAGAGGGACAGAAGGCAAAATGGAGACAGTAATGTTCTCCCCAAAATCTATTTGTAGACTTAGTTTGAAGAGAGGTGACATGATTTATCCCTCATCACCTAGCCAAGGGGAAGAGACAGAATTTGAAATGAGGTTAGGACCCTTTTTCAGAGTTATCAAGTTTGGTTCTCTGCTAGATTTTGAAAAGGAAATTGTCTTTATTAGTTTTATATCAGTGATTATAGAATAAGGAATCACATAATCCTTTGAGTAAGTAACTACAACTATGATTCTTTTTTTTTTTTTTTTATAACCCTTGTACTTCGGTGTATTGTCTCATAGGTGGAAGAGTGGTAAGGGTGGGCAATGGGGGTCAAGTGACTTGCCCAGGGTCATACAGCTGGGAAGTGGCTGAGGCTGGGTTTGAACCTAGGACCTCCTGTCTCTAGGCCTGAATCTCACTCCACTGAGCTACCCAGCTGCCCCTACAACTATGATTCTTAGAGTTAGACCCAGTTAGTAAACTATTGCATATAAGATATTGATTCTAATAGTAGATTAACCAGAGTAGTAGAAAGAGTGGAGTTTGGTGTATTATAGCAACCAACTAGATTAAGAGCTTCTGTTGGAGAAATAAAAACTTCAGATCTGTGCAGTTATCTAGGGAAGCTGCAAGTCAGACAGCAGGAGAGGAGCTGGACTCCTTTGGAATGATGAGTGCACAGCAGGCCTAATGAGATAAGAGGGAAACTACCTTGGCTTGTCAAGGTGTGATATTTGATTCAGTGAAAATTTATACCCATTACAGGCTCCTTAGAGTCTTAGAGTCAAAGACAGGCTCCTCTGATTTAACTCTCCCCAGTATTAGTATGAGAGTTTTGGACTAGTAGTTATAAGAGTAATTATCTTGTCTTGACCTTGCACTAGGATTTATTTATTCTTATCAAATTACAAAACTTGTTACCAAATGTTATTATAACATGTTTTTAACATGGTCTGAACATTTTATTAATCACTCATGCTAATTAACTGTCAAGTCTATAAAACACACTGTTGAACATCTAAATAAGGGTCTTTGACACAGGTTGGGGACCATCAGCTCTAATTTCCCACAATTAAAGATGGATCTTTAGCTCAGAATTTCTTTATTCCTTTTTATTTGTTTATTTATTTAATTTATTTCTGTTTATTTTATTTTTATTACATATTTTTATTTAAATTTTAAGTTACATTTTTATTAATTTAAATATTATTTTAAACATTATTTAAATTTATTTCTGACAATTCCAAGTTTCAGAGGGTCAGTCATTGTTATCTCCTTCAGGATTTATCATGTGATAGAAATTCAGAAAATGTTTATTTAATGAATTAATGAATAAAGCCTTAGTTGCTCTAACCCTTTCCCAGGGCCATGGGTTACTCTGCCTTAGAAATCATGAGTAATGATGATTAAACTAATCAGCCCTGTGAAGTCAGGTGTAGTATTCATTTTCTAGGTAGGAACGTGACAATTTGAGAAGCTGACTTGCTCTACATCAGACCTGTGGGGCTAGAACTCAGATCTCCTGACTCCCAAATTCTGTGTTATCTCCACTAAACTACATCAAGAATTATGAAGTTACAACATGCCATTCATGTGTTTGTCTTTGCAGGAAAGATGGACAACTATGAGTTGATCCACTCTAGCAGAGTCAAGTTTATTTACCCTAATGAGGAGGAGATTGGAGACTTGGCTTTCATCGTGGCCGAGAAGATGGATGGCTTGGCAGACCGCCCCGCTCTGAACATCCTCCTCTATGTTTTGGCATTCCAAGTGAATCCTGGGGAAGGTACTTTGGCCAGCACTTCACTCCAGCCAAAGACACTCATTCTGACCAGTTCAGATCTCTTCCTTTTTGACGAGGACCACGTCAGTTACCCACTGCCTGACTTTGCCAAGGAGCCGCCAAAGAAAGACAAATATCAGCTTGCTGATGGCCGGAGGATCCGGGACCTGGACCGGGTACTCATGGGCTACCAGATGTACCCTCAGGCCCTCACCTTCGTGTTCGATGATGTACAAAACCACGACTTAATGCAGAACCTGACCCTTGATCACTTTGGAGACACTCTGGTCACTGCCCAGGGAGTCCCCAGAGCCAGGGGACGTGATGGGGGCAGGGAAGTGCAGTGGTACATCTTCATCCCAAGTGCCGAGAGCCGAGAGAAGCTCATCTCCATGCTCGCCAGACAGTGGGAAACGCTGTGTGGACGGGAGCTACCCCTCGAGCTCACGGGGTAACATGCCCGGCGATGGGCAGGGACCAGAACAAGGCCTGGGAGAAGTCGGCCCAGGCCAGGTGAGGGCTTTAGCCTCCCTAGAACACTTCCCGTGTGTGCAGGGCAGCGGCAGCCGCTTCTGTTATCCTAAGTATGTAAACACTTTCTCCTGCTCTGCCTCCTGGGAACCTGCGTGAACTGGAAGGAGTCAGATCGGCCTGACAAGGCTGTCTAGGGCTTTCTCTATTTCCCCATTCGTTTCCTGTATATATCTGTCTACCCAACCCACGCCATTGTCAGTCATGGCAAGAGAAGTGCTCGTGATGTCCCAAAGTGCAGTGTGGTACGTGTGAGCTGTATTTTACTGGGTGTGCTGCTAAACATTTAAGTTAATATGATCTTAGGGACACTTTTACATTTGTCTTTTTATGAAGTGTCAAAATTGGTTTTTATTTTGCTGCTAATCATGAACCTCATAGCAAAATTCACATGAAGATACCCCACGTGTGGAGACGGCACTTCGGTGGGGGAGTGGCACGCGCTCACTCCAGGAACGTCTCTGCCAGAATCTACGTGCATGTGTGTCATGAACAACAAAGATGGTGATGACCGGATGCATGTGAGTGAACACTGGGCCATCCACCCTCCACGCACCGAGTGTTACCCCATTGCTTCCTTTCACAGTACCAATAAAGTGGAATTTGACACAGCCTTGCTTTCTTGGGTCACAGTCCTTCTAGATGAGGCTGGAATATCTCAGGAGGGAGAAGGGCTGCTCTGAATGAGCCTCTTTTTGCATTTACGCTTCTCCTGAGCCTCTGGGGAGGACAGGTTCATCTCTGAAATGGAGCAGCAGCATCTAGGAGAGTCTAGAAAGGGGACTGGAATAGCTTAGGAATAGCCCCTCTTCTACTTGCTCCAAACCCCATCTCTTCACTTAAAATTGGGGCAGTTCTTGCTTCACATAAGTGGACCATTCTGCAGACCTCTAGGTAAAGGGATTTGGCTAAAATGGGAATTTTGCCGGTAGGAGGGGAGGAGGGAGGCAGAGAAGGGGGCTGTGTGCCTATGGAGAGAGGACAGAGACAAGTGAGAGCAGGAGGAGGAACCCACAGGGGCTGGGCACAGACACCCGGTCCCCAGGCACAGATGGGCAGAGGTCTCAAGCCAAACTCCTGATCATGCAGCAGTGATCATCTTGCCACACGGCTGTTCTATTTTCACTTGGAGGGTTTTTTTAAAGGCTTTTTTATGGGAGGGTGGGAGTAGAAAGCATGCATAGTACAATAAAGTGAGTAGGTGTGTTTTGGAAAGTGGATTTCAAAATCTGCATCGAGTCAGTCTGTGTAGAGTGAAAGTTCTCTACTCGGAGTACTTCAAGGATTTCTGGCTTCATAGGTACAGGCATTCTTCCACAGAGCCAGTTCAAATCAACTCTCCTCTTAACGTAGATCTGTGAACAAGAACTCTTTCAATTTGTTTCCTTTGCCATCCTCTATTTTAACCTTTTAGGAACATTCAAAGGAGGGGTTTGTGACACAAAAAGGTAAAGACCCTCTGCCTTAAGGAGATTGTTTCATACATCACTTCAGATAAAAATTTCCCCACCCTCCAACTCTGCAGCCATGCTGTTCTGATGCCTCCTTCCAGCTTAACTCAGACCTAGAGACATAGACTCTTGGGGATCTTGGAAGACCCCTAGGCAACGCAATGAGAGCCTGAATTCCACCTTCTTAGCCTCTCAGAGGACACAGTGAAGTCAACTTCCATATGGGTTGACAAGGGAGCAATGTTTTATAAGCCAAATTCACCAAGTGCCTACCCAGCTTTCAGACTGATTTGGCCTGACCTGGGACCTTCACTAGAGATCCAGGGAAGGTTCTCTCCTAAGCTCGAAGGACTCCTAGCCATATACTTTGAACAAGAAACTTAATCCAATCCTATTCTGTTCCTCTGCCGTCTGCTAGACACAGACCTACATGGCCTCCTTAAAAAGTCCCTCAAATTCCCAGGTTCCTCATCAGTAAAATGAGGGCATCAGAGTAGATGGAGTAGATGACTTTGTTCCTTTTGAGGTCTAAATCTGAGTTCCTGTGCCATCTCAATCCATGCCATGCTGTTGATTATAGTTGGTTAATTCCAGAGTTTGAAAGATGGGCACTTTAGTGGTGGAACTGAGACTTACCCAAGTCATTCTGGAAAGCCACTTTGAGTTAGAACAACCAAAACATCCATGATGCATTTTCATCCATTGATTCTACTGCTAGGCACATACCAGGCCCTATATGCAACAAAATATGTAAAGCAGAATTTTTTGAATACTAAAAACCTGGAAACAAAGTAAATTTAGCCTTTTATTTTGGACAAATTGTGGGACATGAATGTAGAGAAATATTAATGTCCTGTGGTGGCTAGATGGTAAAGTGAGTAGAAGGCTAGGTCTAGAGTCAGAAAATCCAGTCTCAGACTTCTGTGAATGGGCAAGTTAATTTGCCTCTGCCATACTTCCCTCAACTATCCAATGGGTATAATAGCATCTCCCTGATGAGGATCAAATGAGAAAATATTTGAAAAGCATTTAGCACAGTGCTTGGCATGCAGGAACTCAATAAATACTTGTTCCCTACCTTTCCCCACCCTTGAGGAAAAAAAAGTGATGAAATGATATAGAGATGCTTGAAAACGTTTATACAAAAGGCAAAACTAAGAAAATAAACACAAAATGATCAAATAATGTGAATGGAAAGAACAGTAGCAATAAAACCATCAAAATCCAGTGCTTTGGAATTATAATGGCCCAAAGGAAAGATAAATTTCTCCTTTCATTCTTTGCAAAGTTTGTGGGCCAAGGGTATGGAACACTGCATATAACATCCGCTTTTGGTATACTGATTAATTTAGCTTTTCCCTTTTTAAAAAATTTAAATAAGGGGATGCTCTGGAAGGTGGGTGGGAAGGAACAGTGGGAAATGTAGGTAATGTAAAACCAAAATCTATTAAAAATTTTGAAAAAAAAAGTTGGCCTTCCTTCCAGGTTCTATATAAGGAAGAGTCTACAGTGATTTTTTTTTAAAACCCATCTTAGAATTTATATTAAGTATTGATTCCATGATAGAAAGTTGGTATAGGGGGGCACCTGGGTGGCTCAGTGGATTGAGAACTAGGCCTAGAAATGGGAGGTCCTAGGTTCAAATCTGGCCTCGGACACTTCCCAGCTGTGTGACCCTGGGCAAGTCACAACCCCCATTGCCTACCCTTACCACTCTTCTGCCTTGGAGCCAATACACAGTATTGACTCCAAGACTGAAGGTAAGGGTTTAAAAAAAAAATTGGTATAGGCTAGGCAATTAGAGAAGTGAGCTGCCCAGGATCACATAGCTGGGAAGCATCTGAGGTCAGATTTGAATCCAGATCCCCCTGTCCTTGGGCCTGGCGCTGTATCCACGGAGTGACCTAACTGACCCATAGTGATTCTTAAGCCTTTCATCCAGAACAATTCCCTATTCCAACCCAACCCTGGCCAGTTGCATCCTTCTTTAAGGCCCAGCTCAAATACTACCTGTAATGCCTTCTCTGATCCTCTATCTACTCCCTAAATAGAAAATTATCACCCCTTCCCCCTCAACAAGAGCCTTTTGCCATTCCTCGGTGCTCACTACATTTTGCTTTGTAACATGGTTATTTTTGTCATGTTAAGCCTTAGTTTCCCTCTTAGCCTTTGAGAGTCCCGAGGGCAAAGGACACCATTACTCATCTCCTTTTCCCACATAGGGCCCTGAATGTAGTAGATACCAGTAAATACTTGTTGAATGAACTTTATTTTAAAAATGAACAAAGTTGACTTCCTGTTGCAAAAACAGTACCATATATTCAGATGCTGCAAAGAGGGCCTGTAATCACCCGGGACTTTAGAGGGAAATAATGTCCCTGGAAGGAAAAAAAACAAACAAACCCTCACCCAATTTTGACTTCATATTCACATCAGCAGGTTTTAACCCCAAAAGAATGACTAATGATGATAATACAAGAACTAGAATGGAAGACCCTCATGCTTTAAGCAGAAGACATTGTGCTGTGGAAAGAACACAGGAAATAGGGATTCTGGTTCAGGCCCTGCCACTCACTTCCTATGTGTTCTTAGACAAGTCTCTTCCTTCTAGAAGCCCTCAGCTTCCCCTCTACAACATGAAAGATGACCTCTACCATCCTGCCCATCCCTAACTTTCTGCCTGCGTTCCTAAAGCAAGCCATTAGAAGAGCAAACCCAAGATGTCTTTCCTGGTGTGGACCAATGAACCAGTGGTCCCTGGGACCATTCGCTGAGGCTGGCCCCTGCTCATAATAAACCCAGCCGCGCCATGAAACGGGGCCATCTTTGGCTGGGGAAGAGAAGTGGATATCTGCACAGCTCACCGCCACCACCCCCTGCACTAGAAACAGGCCATTTCAATAGCAGGAAATGACCCTGGACCCTGCAGGGGGAGGCTGGCGATGACCAAGTTTTCCCCAAAGCCCAGAATGAGCTGAGGCCAGTTGGAGTACTGAAACTGAGGGACGAGAAATAAATTGGACCCTCTCCCCAATTCCTCTTGCCTTTGGGACAAAAGAGCAGCTCAGCTCTGGACGCTGACTCTGAGGACTTTGGAACACATGAAAGTGGAGGAGGCAATGGCATGTGTGAGACACAGTGACTCAGAGGATAATGTTTGAGAGGGTGCACCGACCCCCAGACAAAGAGTAGGCTCTGGCCTCGGAAACTAGATTCCTCCGAGGCTGGCCTTGCTCAGAAATCCTTCAGCTGCTGGAGAGGCATGAAAAGGGATGGCTGGACAGAATTCCCTTTTCCCCCACCAAATACCATTCCTTTTCCCTCAGTGGAACCAGATTCCAGAATGAGGATTTGCTGATCTAATCTTATGGAAAAGTTCCTAAAAAACAAAGTTCTCCCAAAGTGGAATGGGCTACCTTGGGAGGAAGTACTTAGAAGATAATAGTTGCCATTTATGTTGTGCTTCACAAACATTATTTAATTTGAACCTTTCAACAACCTTGTGAGGCAGCTCATAGAATTATTTCCATCTAATAAGATGAGGAAACGCACCCCAGTGCTCCTGTCTTGAGACCAGGGGTTCTTAACCTTTCGGGTATCATGACACCCTTTGTCAAGCCCATGAAGCCTTCTTGGAATTCCCTTCTCAGAATCATGTTTTTAAAAATAGAAAACCAAATATGTGGGATTAAAAAGGAAGCCAATTATGTCAAACTATGTTTTTAAAATACCAAAAAGTGAGTACCTTACAGTGTGTGTGTGTGTCTGCATTTTTAATCACAAGAATCTCCAGATATTTCTGTTTGGATATGTGTTCATCATCATCAAGTTCTGCTGTACTACAGGGCCTCCTTAAGGAGATTTAGGTTGATTCTGAAAAGCAACTTTGCAGCCTAAACAGAAAAAAAATCAAATGGATAAAAATCACATGCTGCTCAGAGTGCGACAGGCAGTCAGAATAAGTCAGTTTGTCTACACTTATGTCTTGTTCAATCACTTCAGCTGGGCTCCGAATTAAATAGAACAGGAGTTCTTCATCTTTATTTGGTGCCATGAACCCCTTGGGCAATAAGAAGAAACTTATGGACCTCTTCTCAGAATCATACTCTTTGATGCTTAAAATAAACTAGGTAAATTAAAAAGGAAATTAATTCTAGTGAAATAGTTATTTTTTTTAACTCATGAACTCCTAGTTAAGAACCCATCAAAAAAGAAACGGAAATGGGGTAGATGGCATTTAGGTGCTTGCCATGATCATAGAATCCCAATCTAAGGTGACCCAAAGATTAAGGTTCCCAGCATAAGTGAGTAAGCAATGATGGCCTTCAAGAAATGGCCTAAAAGACATTATCAAGTCCCATGGGACCAGAAGAGGATGTGGGCCGGTCATGATAGGATAGTTGGATTTAAGAGATGGAGAGATCCAGGATTGCCCTGGTACCCCCTCACCTCAAAAATCAGGATAATCAAGACAGCCCCCAAATTTCATGAAAGGCCATCTCTTTCATTCTACAAAAAGACAAATTCCAGTCCCTCCTTCCATGACGCTGCTTAAGATATTGGAAGATAGCAACCATGTCAGTGAGCATTTGTTAAGGGCTTACTATATTCCAGGCATTGTGCTAAGTGCTGGGGATACAAAAAAATAAAAGAAAAGACAAAAGACAGTCCTTGCTGTCAAGGAGCTCACGCTATAATTTGGACACAGCATGCAAAGACCTATGTTCAAACAGGCTAGATAATAGGATAAATTGGAAATAAGCAGGGGAGGGAAAGCCCTAGAATGAGTAGAGATCTGGAAAAGCTTCCTGTAGGTAGTGGGATTTTAGCTGGGACTTGAAGAAAGCCAGAGAAGCTAGGAGATGGAAAGGAGAAAGGAGAAAGGAGAGAGCATTCTGATCATGGGAGACCGCCAGAGAAAAGGTCCAGAGCCTGGGGGTGGAGTGTCTTGTTTGAGAGAAACAGCAAGAAGATGAGTGAGCCTGATTGGCAGAGTACCTGGCAGGGAGGTGAGGTGGGGATGGGGGAAGGTAAGATTAGAGAGGCAGGTAGATGGTTCAGGGAAGAGAGTGCCAGGTCTAGAGACAGGAGAACCTCGGTTCAAATCTAACTTCAGATATTGCCTAGCTACCATGGACAAGTCACTTAACCGCAATTGCTGAGCTTTCCCCCCTCTTTTGCCTTAAAACTGATATGTGTATTGATTTTAAAGCAAAGTTAAAATTAAAAAAAAAAAAAGATTAGGAAAGTGCAGGAAGGCTAGCTTGTGGAGGGCTATGGACACCAAAAAAAGGAGTATGTTTGGTCCTGAACACCATAGGAAGCCATCTCTATTTATGTAGTAAGGACTGACACTGTTAGACCAACATTTTAGGAAAATCACAGCTGAGTGGAAGAGAGACACCCACCAGTAGGCTATTGCAACCATCCAGCTGGCAGATGATGAGAGCCTGCATTAGAGGGATGGCAATGCCAATGGAGAGAAGCGGGTGTATTTATTCCAGAGATGTTGCCAAGGAGAAGTCAACAGGTCTTGGCAACAGATCGGATATGGAAGATGAGAGAGAATGGGGAGCTGAGATGGGGAGCCTGGGTGATTGGGAACATGGTTGTGTAATAAAGAAATTAGGAAGGAGAAGGGAGGTTTTGAGAGAAAGACAATGACTTCAGTTTGGGGCATGTTGAGTTGAATGTCTCTGGGACATCCAGCTTGAGATATACAATGGGTAAGTAGAGAGATGGATGTGAGGTCCACAGAGAGGTTAGGGCTGGATAAGTAGAAGTGAGTCATCAGCCCATTCTGGATTTTCACTTCTCCTGACTAATCTTCAGTATCGTCCATGAATCACCAAATGGAAGAGTTTCCAATTTTCTTCCCATTCTGGTTGCCTTTCTCTGGAAGTACTCCCGTTTGTCAGTGTCTTCCCAACATACGCTGCCGTCCAGTGCATAAAACAAATAGGATGATCACCTCTTTCATTCTGTAAATTTGGCTCCTATTGATGTAGTCCAAAGTAAAAACATTATGCTGTTTAGAGCTAGAAGGGATTGTGGAAATAATTTAGTCGTCTTTGAGACAAAGAAAATGCAGTCAAGAGAAAATTTCACCACACTATTGACCCATATCAAAATTCAGTTTACTCAACTCCCCAGATCTTTGTTTAAATCAATTATTGTTGAGCCAAACTTCAGCCTTTTTATATTTGTGTGATTGCTGCTTTTGTATTTTAAAAACCAAATGTAGAACTTCACATTTATCCCCCTTATACTTCCCCCCTCTGCTCCATCATCAACCTGGTCTGCCTAAAACTTTTCAGATCCTGATTCTGTTAACTTTTGATTAGCATTGAATGTCAACATTAGTTGAGACTTCAAAGACCATCCCTGAAAGATGGGGAAACTTTTCAACACATAGTGAGTGGAAGGAACTTCATCATCTTCACAGAAGCCCGTTAGAGAGAGAACTAGGAATGGAACCCAAGAATCGACTTCTAACCTAGAGCTCTGGTCCTGCTTTGGCTGCAGCATCTGTAAAATCCCCACCTCCCTACCCACTGTTATGAGGAAAGGAGAGAATGGGCACAAACAGGTAAGAGAGAGACCCACCCACCCCACCCCCATTCAGATACAACAAAGTTTGGTAGGAAGGACATTGAACTTGGAGCCAGAGTACTGAGTTCAAATCCTATCCCCAGAAACTGTGCAGCTGGGTATCCTTGCATGAATTTTTGTATTGTGGCTTTATCCTCTGTAAAATAAGAGGTTTGGACCATATGGTTTTTAGTGTCCTTTCCATCTTGAAATCTATCCACTTGGGTGGTACTATGTTGGACTGGTCATCAGGTGTCTCCTGCCTCAGATACTTCCTAGCTGTATGACCCTAGGCAAGTCTCTTGTTCTCCCTTCACCTCAGTTTCCTCAACTGTAAGGGGATAATGATAGCACCTACCTCCCTAGGTTGTGAGGATAAAAGGAAATATTTGTAAAGTGTTTTGTAAATCCTAAAGCAACATAGACATTCTAGGTAGCAGCAACAATAGTCAACAGTAGTAATAGTAGTAGTGGTGGTGGTGGTGGTGGTAGTAGCCTAAATTCTTTCTTATAAGGGATGACTTCCTGGGGTAGGAGGAGGGGCAGTAAAGGGACACTAGGAAATCTAAGAGACATAAAACCCAAAGACATAAAAACAATCACTGAGATCCTATGACTTCCCCCACCCTCAATGAAATGCAAGCTAAGGTGGTACAGTGCAGACCAGGAGCCAGAGTCAGGAAGACTCAGCTTCCTGAGTGCAAATGTGGCCTCAGACATTTTGTAGGAGTCCAGGCATATATTCATCTTGATATTATTTTAGGGGTGCTCATTTTAGGGGTGACTCATGATTGGTTTCTGTAACCTTGAGTTAAATTGAGCCTTAACCTTGTCAAATTCCTAGCCCTTCCCTGAGGCTACACTCAGGAAGGAAGAAGACTGGTCAGTTATCTCAGTCTCCCTGTTAACATCTGTATCCAACTAGCTAAGATGCCTCAGGCCACCTGAACTCCAGATCTGGGCAGCTCTACATATTGTCTTAGGATCCAGCAATTCGTTATCTTGTGATGATGATGACTTCATAATGTTCATGTATCAGACCACTTGTCTAAAGATCAATTTCCCTTCCCCCTATACTGTGGTAACCCCAATAAAAACACCAGTATGTCGGCTAAGGGTTAAGCTCTTGACCACCAAAGCTCTTGACCACCAGAGCTCTTGACCACTGAAGCTCTATTCCAGCAGAGCTAACTTGCTGTCTGACTATTTCATGTCAGAACTTTCTTGTCTTTGTGTCTTTCTTCTTACCTTATACTCTCCTTCTTTTAGACTTTAATTTATAACTTTATAACTTTAAGTTCCTAGTGGGAGAACATTCAGAAAGGGGAACCAGGGACTGAGAGAATAATGAGTTACAAGTTAAAGTCTAAGGGAAGGAGAGCATAAGGCGAGAAGAAAGACACAAAGAGGAGGAAAATTACAACATGAAGTAGTCAGTGAGTTAGCTCTGGTGGGATAGAGCTTCAGTGGTCAAGAGCTCTGGTGGTCAAGCGCTTTGGTGGGTCAAGAGCTTAACCCTTAGCCAACATACTGGTGTTTTTATTGGGGTTACCACAGTATAGGGGGAGGGGAAAATGATCATTAGACAAGTGGTCTGATACATGGACATTATGAGGTCATCATCACGAGATATGAATTGCTGGATCCTAAGACAATAGGTAGAGCTGCCCAGATCAGGAGTAGCCCAAGGAGTCTTAGCTTGCTTGATACAGATGTTAACAAGGAGACTGAGATAACTGACCTGTCTTCTTCCTTCCTGAGTGTAGCCTCAGGGAAGGGCTAGGAATTTGACAAGGTTAAGGCTCAATTTAACTCAAGGTTACAGAAACCAATCATGAATCACCCCTAAAAGGAGCACCCCTAAAATAATATCAAGATGAATATATGCCTGGACTCCTATGCATTTCCTAGCTGAGTGACCCTGGGAAATCCTCTAACCTTGTCTGCCTCAGTTTCCTCCTCTGTAAAATGAGCTGGAGAAGAAAATGGTAAATCACTGCAGGATCTTTGCCAAGAGAACTCCAAATGGATTCACTAAGAGTCAGGCACAACTGAAACAATTTGGAAACTTTAGAGTATAAAGTTTTTAAAGTATCCTCTCCCAGAGATATTTCTACTTAAGAGAGAACTCCAGATAGCCAACGTGGATGGCCCCTCTAATGGTGGCATTTGAGGCCCTGGCCGGGCCCTCGTTGGAGGGGTACGAGAGATGCTGCTTGGAGAGTGGGGGTGGGCTTCCTGTTGTTCTTTAGCACACGCTGCTCCTGCACCCACTGGCAGCGTCCCCGGGGGCTAGGCCAGGGTGACTGCCGAGGGCTCAGCCTCCGGACCTGCCAAGGGCCTGAGCCGTCTGTTCCTGGTGGTCAGTGGCCGAGGTTTTCCTTCCGCCTGTTTGTGGCTGATATGTAAGAGGAAATCCTGATGGGTTCCTGTTTGGGGTGAACTGGCTGGGCGTTTGTGTGAGAGTGTGAGTGTGTGTGTGGTTTGTATGTGTGCGTGTGTGTCATTTTTAAGGCAGGCAACTTCCCCCCCCAACCCCACTCCGGATCATTCGTGTCCTAGAGAGCCTCGGGAGGCTGCGCTGCCCGGAACCCTCTCCCCATTCTGAGGCTGCCGCGTTCCTGCAGCGCTTGGCCATGCCTGGCCCTGCCAGGCTACGTCTCCTCTGGCTCCTGACTCTCTGGCTGGCTAGCGTGGGCCGGGGCAAGGAAGAAAAGGTGGGTTGGGTCCGGATGGCTTTGAGCCTGGGATAAAGACTGGGGCCAGGGTTGGGGGAGGCGTAGAACCGATGGAGGCTCAGGGATTTGGAGTCAGTTCAGTGTCTCCTGGATGGAACAGAGACGAGACGGAATGTCAGGCATCAGGAATTGTCTTTAGGAGCTGGAGGGGGACCAGGACGGGGCTAGGAGGTGGTGGGGCCTGGATGGGTGGGAAGTCGGGAGACCGGTACCCGTCTCAACTCCATCTTTATATCGGTGACCAAACTGTCGGGGGCCTCTTCTGTCTCCCTTGGTCTCTGTCTCTCTCTGTCTCTCCTCTCGTGCCTCCATGTATCTCTTTCTGTCTGGATGTCATTAGATCTCTGTGATCGTCTCTCTGCTGCTCTCTTGGGAGGACACGACTGAGGACTGAGCTGTGCTAAGCCTCCCTATACTGTGGAGCTATGTGTCGCACTGATTCGGGATCACTGCTTCCAATTCTGTCCCATAAACATATATTAAGCAGCTATTTTTTGCTTATCAGGGATTCAAGGGTAAAAGAACAACACATCCTGCTTTCAGGAAGCTTACATTCCAGCAGGGGAGAGCTGACGGGCAATAAGCAAGAGAGCCAGACAAAACGGTCCAGGGAAATGGGAGGATGTTCAGGTCACTTTTCCTCACTGTTTCCTTGTGTTTTTGTCTCCCTTTATCTCCATCTGCATTGCTGTCTCCCTTTCTGTATCTTCATCCTTCTTTCTCTATTTCCATCTCTCTCCCCTTTTTCCTCTTCCTTCTTCTCCCTTCTTCCCCCCTCTCCCTCTCCTTCCTCTCCTCTCTTTCTTTTTCTCCTCCTTCTCCCTCTTTTCTCCTCTCTCTTCCTCCCTCCCTCTCTACCTCTCTGAATCTGTCTTTTTTGTCTCTCTCTCTCTATCTCTCTGTCTCTCTGTCTCTCTGTCTCTCTCCCTCCATTCTCTTGCCTGGAAATATCTTCCCTTTTCACTAGTCTTACCAAACTCCTCCAGGAAGACTTCAGTAATTCCTTCTATTAGCAATAACCTACCTCCTCTGACCTCAGTCAGCACTTAAAGTTGCATCTCTGTCATACTCTGGAAAGTTCTATAGTTTGGGTTTTGTCTTTTGTCATATTAGCCTACTAGACAGTAAACTCTGCAAAAGTCATCTCTTTGTCATGCCTCCATTAATATGTTGAACAGGGTTCTTCTGCAGGAGGTGCTGAATACACATTTGTTGAAAGAAAGAAAGAAAGAAAGAAAGAAAGAAAGAAAGAAAGAAAGAAAGAGTTTGTTGAATGCCCTGTCAAGGAGCTGTTTCTTCCTCTTTTTTCACCTCTGCAGCTGTCCCTGATTCTGTCTCTGTCTGTCTCTGCCATACAGTGTCTCTGTCCCTCTGGCTGAGTCTTGTCTCTGTGTGAGGTCCGAGTCTCAGTTTCTCTCTCAGGATTCAGCGCAGGAGAGATGTGAAGCTTCCTGGATGACAGTAGATACTGGGTAGAGCTGGGGTAAGGCTGGAATTTCTGAGGCCTTTTTCAGTGAGCAGCGTAGGTTGATAATAAAAGTCTCAGGTTTCTGCTCCCAAGTCCTTTCCGGTCTGTTCTATCCTAAAAGCCTTAAGCATCTCTGTGGCCTGGGTTTGTTCCATGTGTGCCACAGGCATTGTTATCCCTAACCACCATTGGGGAAGCTGAGGCTCGGAGGAGGCAGGGGAGGCTTGCATCAGAAATCCCTCCAAGAGTCAGGATTAGCATTCAGAGTTTCCAGATTCTTCCACCAGGAAAAGCAAATTTAGGCCCTATCTTCAGAGAGTTTACAGCTGGGAAATTTGGGGAGAACGTGTGCTAAAAGTAAGAAGTAAATACGTAGAGTTCTATTCAAGATCAAAATGAGGCAGGACAGAGCTCATCAGGCACACCAAAGGCTTCAGGGGTTTGAAGGGAGCACCATCTACCCAGGCTGGGGAAGGCCATTCCTAGGGCTGGGTGGGACTTTTTCCCAGAGCACCTGAGTTTGGGGAATCTGATCTCTCTGTTTAATGGCTATCCAGTCCACCATCCCCACCTTGAGGTCCTCCGGCCCCTCTCTACTACTCAGCACCACCCCAAGTTTCTCACCCTTCTGTGAGGGCCTCCCCCGCCTCCCCACCACCACTGCTTCCCCTTAGCAGATGAGGATCACGAGCCAGGCATCATCGGCCGTGGTACAGGGACTGGGCCGTACCCTCTGGGGGGACCATATCTGCCTAGGACGGACCCTCCTCTTCGTCTCCTCTCTCACTGATCAGATGACTCTGCTCCAAACCAATGGCAGTGCCACTGGTCTTGGGGTGACCCAGGAGGGTCTCTGTCTAATTCTACTACCGCCAGTCATCTTCAATGTGCCTCAGTCGCTGGGATTCCTAGTTACAGTTCTAAATTCAGATGGGATTCACCAATAAAGGTTTCCTGGAAAAGGTGAAGATGGATCCCAGAGATGTCACTCTCATTTGGCCGGTTATGTTGGTCCCCAGAACTCCAAGTGGGACCTAATCCAGATTATAATACGCCTGGGAAATGTTTAAGAAAATAAAGCTACAACCCAGCATAGTTAATGTTAATTTGGCGTCTTCTAAGTCAACACGCCAATACAGGGATCGGTTTCTATCTGCCTTTGACACCACTGGCCAGGAAAATAGATAGATGGAGGGAGCAAAGGGGTGCCGATGGGGAAGCGGGCGCGCTCAGGGCATCTTGCTCTCTACTCTTGTCCCCAAGAGTTCTTTCTACATCCATCCTCACCTTCCAAGTTTTCCTGAGTTAAAGGAACTCCTTCTGACCCTTGGATTTCCCCATCAACCTTCTTTCTACTCTAGTTGTGGGGGAGGGAGGTGTTAAGGGAAGGACAGCTGTTGCCACATCCCTTCTAGGAATAGGTCTGGAGAGCTTTTTCCTAGCACAAGACCCATCCAAACTGAGGACTCAGCTCTCTCCCTAGGGTGGAGCTTCCTCAATCAGTCACCACTAAGCCACAAACCAGGAATCACATGCCTGCATAGTCATAGCTCCTGCTGAGCCCCTCCAAACTCTGGGTCTACCCACCAGGGGGACGCATCTATACCCCCCAGACACAAACACACATGGGGACCCCTCATGTCCCCATCGCCATTTTGGGTTACAGGTCCAACAGCTCCGCTAGAGACCCCCTTAGGTCACCTGAGTCTAGGGGTGCCAAATTCCAATGGAAATGGAGCCACTAAGTTGTACATAAGGATTCTTCCAGGTTACAGATTGACTTAGAAAACCACGCATTAGCATTATCTTTGTTCTATCCTATTTTTACCCATTTTGTTAAATATTTTCCAGCATATTTTAATCTAGTTCTGGCTGCCCTCTGGAGTATTATGAGTTTGGGGCCTCTGATCTAGTTTTTTTTTTTTTTTGCAGTGATTTGTTTTTTTATTTAATTAATTAATTTAGGGCATTTTTCCATGGTTACAAGATTTATGTTTTTCCCCTCCCTTCCCCTCATCCCCTTCCCATAGCCAACATGCAGTTCCACTGGGTTTTACATGTGTCATTGATCAAGACCTATTTCCATATTATTGATATTTGCACTAGGGTGATCGCTTAGAGTCTACATCCCCAATCATATCCCCATCAACCCATGTGATCAAGCAGTTGTTTTTCTTCTATGTTTCTACTCCCACAGTTCTTCCTCTGAATGTGTCTGATCTAGTTTAACAAAATGGGAGGCCCATATTAGATAAGAGGAGGGATTAGGGGAAGCGACTGGTCTAGATACACATGAGACAACTTGGGCCCCTGGACATTAAGTGAATTGCTCAAGTGTCACATAACCAGGATTAAAAACTAAATTCAGCACTCCTCTGCTATGAAGGCTCTTTGTTTCTTCCTGGGGACTTAAGTTATAATTAGATTACAAGTGAGGAATGGTATTTTGGCTGGGTTATGAGGTCTAAACAACTTGGTTTCAGTCGCACTTGTGGCTAATGGAGAGACTAATCACACACACATTTACAAAAATGGAATTATATTAGGGAAGAAAAATAGAATTATATTAAGTAACATCTAGGGTTATTTTTAAAATTCTAAATTTAGTCATCATTAACATTAAATAACATTTTTAAAAAGGATGGGGTGGGCAGTTAGGTAGCACAGTGGATAGAGCACTGGGCCTGGAGTCAAGAAGACTTGGGTTCAAATCTGGACTCAGACATTTCCTAGCCTGTGACCCTTGGCAAGACCAACCCTAATCTGTTGAGCCCCTACCACTCTTCAGTCTTACAATCAAGGGTACTTAGTATTGAGTATCAAGGGGCGGTGTATTTTGGTTGGGAGAGTCTTGAGGAAAAACTTGGGAAAAGTTCAGCTGTTGGGGTGGGAAAAAAAGAACAATTATTTGGAAGTAGGGGATCTAACCAAGAAGAAGGTGGGAGGGAAGTCAATGCTTAAACAGATGCTTAGAGCTGATTTGAAAATAGTAGGTAAGGGTTATTTTTTTTTAATGATATTATAGTCTAAAGATGAAATGTCTTTGGAGCAAAATTTAAAGAAACAAATGCATGGCTTCTTCCAGGGAATGGGGAGAAGCATAACAAGGTAGAAAAGAGAGAGCTAAACTGAGTCAGGACTCCTGGGTTCTCACCCCAGCTTTGTTTCTGATGTTACTCTGTGCCTGTGAGCAAGTCCCCTCCCCTCTTTAGACCCTCTCACTCAGGAAAATGTGATGGTTTCAAGAGATGGTCTCTGAAGCCTTCAGTGGCTCAGACATTTCCTGACTGTGACCTTAGCAGGGAGGATGGGGGGGGGGGGTGCTGGGCTCTTCACCATCTCCCCCCTCCTTACTATCTCTCTCTCTCTTGTGAAGATCCAGTCCAAGTTCTGTAATGTGAAGACCAAGTTTCTCACCAACACTCCATGCACCTCATGCGCAGCTTTTAAGAATCAGGACTGTCCAGCCGGCTGGAACAAGAATTGGGAGAAGGAATCTGAGGACTGCAGGTATTGGCCCATCCTTGTTACCCCCACTTCCCCACCAAAAGCCCCCAACCCTGAAGCTAGAAAGTCCCAAGCAGGACAGAGGGGAAGTGGCTTGGGGCAAGGGTACATAGTGTTGTAAGACTCTTGAGGAAAAACTGGGGAAAAACACAGCTTTTGGGGTGGAAAAAAGGAACAATTAATTATCTGGGAGGGAAATCAATGCCTAAAGCTTTAGATGAAAAGGTTGAGTTTTGGGGAGACATCCAAAAGCCCCAAGAGATAGAATAAAGTATCCTTTCTTCCACATCCTCCTCTCTCCTCTAAATTGAGACCCAAATGACTGAGGATTTCGGTCACCACTGCTTGATACCCCCAGGAAGGGGCCCTAGAAGGCAGGCCCTCCATCACTGACCCCTTTCTCGTCTCAGTTACACTGTGACTCTGGGAGAGAACAACATCTTGATGCCTGGCTGCACTCAGAAATGCTGGAAAGAGGTGGAAGAGAAAGCCTGCTGTCCAGGGTTCTGGGGCTCGAAGTGCTTTGGTATGGGGCAGGGATGAATGGGGACATTGCCAATCTTGTACCATGGGAGTGGGTGCCTGCCCCATCAGCTCGGTTCCCCAACAACAAATGGGCCAGGACCACATGAGGCTAAGGCTGCCTTACAACTGGCTCTTCTTCTAGCAGTTCTCTGACTCTGGGGGTCTCACGACCTCCACCAGGTATAGGAGGCTCCCTCAAACTCCCCCTTCCCAGGAGCGAGAGAGGAGTGACTGGACTCTTGGCACCCACCCAGTCCCAAAGGTCTCTCTCCCCTGGCACATCACTGTCAGAGGGACACATTACCTAAGATGGGGGCTAAGACCCAGGGCTGGCACCTGAGCCCAACTGACCCTGCTGATTCTTCACAGAGTGTCCTGGGGGATCCCATCATCCCTGTAATGGTCATGGTACCTGCTTGGATGGGATTGGTCAGAATGGGACCTGCGTGTGTGAGGTGAGAAGTTGGGAGATGGACAATGAGGGGAGGTCAGGAATGGCTACCCAGCCCCTAGGGTGGGACCATGGTGCAGCCAGAATGGAAGGAGGATCTGAGCCCCGGAGGAAAACAAGGGAAGGACCTCTTACCTAGCCGGCGGGCTACATCTCTCCTCAGGAAGGGTTTGGTGGCTTTGCCTGCCAGGAGTGCAAAGATGGGAGCTTATTTGGTCCTGACTGCAAATCAGGTAAGGGGGCAGGGGACAGAGAGAACAGAAGGGGTCACAGAGACACAGACTGATGGACAGAGACTGAAGCGGGGAGTAGGGGAAGGAGAGACAGAAAGACAAGTGAGAGACACAGAGGCAGACAGAGACAGACTACACAGAGCAAAAAAACTGTCAGACACAGGGATGAAAAGAGAAACCTAGAGATACCGAGAAAAAGACAAAGGCAGAAGAAACAGAATTAGAGCTGGATAAACAGAGACTCTCAAAGAGTAACAGAGAGGCACAGAGAACAGAAGAAACCATTAGACACTGAGATAAAAGGGAGACAGAGAGACCCCTATAAAAAGACAGAGAGAAAAGCGACAGAGGCAGATAAAGAAACAGAGAATTCATCATTGGGGGAAAGTCTTTCTCTGTTTCCCTTTGAGGCCCCCCCATACACACACCCCAGGGCCCCAAGCCTGATGGATTTTGCAGATGGGGTAGGGATGAAGCCTTGTACTCTTGTGTTCATGGGAGTGCAATAAACAGGCTCAAACCTGGGTCAAGGTGCTGAGTAAGCTCCAGGGATGGCACCTTTTCTTCCTTTTAGTGTGTGCCTGTGTCAATGGGGTGTGCAAAAGTGGGTCTCAGGGGGATGGAAGCTGTCTCTGCTTTGCTGGCTACACTGGCCCCAGGTGTGACCAGGGTGAGTGACTTGGGCCAGGGGGACCTTGGGGGGCATTTCCAGGGTAGAGGGTGGCCGCAGGGTGGCAGGTGGGGACTGAGGGTCAGTTCTCAGTAAATCACAAGCAGCTTAATTTTCCCCTGCTTCATAGGCTCCACCAGAACCTTAGAGCTAGAAGGAAGCTTAGAGATCACAGAGTCCAGCCTCCCACACCCCTCCACACACACACACCCTATTTATGGAAGGGGAAACTGAGGTTCAGAGGAAGGGAATGTTTTGTCAGGGCTCCTGATGCTCAGCCTTTCTCCTACTCTGCCCCATTTTCCTACTGTTTTTCCAGAACTACCTGCTTGCAAGGCCCTGGCCTGCCCAAAGAACTCACAGTGTGTGGGTGCAGACACTGGGGCACCCAGCTGCAAGTGCCTACCAGGCTTCCTGCTCCAGGGCAGTAAATGCCAAGGTGAGCCCTTGGGATCCTCCAACCCTACATCTGTCCTTGCTGCTCAGAAAAGAAGCAAACCTCCCCCTCCATTCTCTACCCTCCCACAGGGGTCCAGCCTCCCCCTGTTGTACACATGTGAATACACTCGTACACATGCATTTAGTTAGAAATGGGGACAAATTGTGAAAATGAGGAAATTTGGGGAAGTGAGGTAACCCGGTGGGTAGAGATCCTGACTTCAAATCTGGCCTCAGACATTTCCCCGCTGTGCGCCTGGCCCTTACCACTCTTCTGCCTTAGAATCGAGCCTTAGTTCTTATCGATTCTAACCCAGAAGGAAAGGGTTTTGTTTGTTGTTTGTTGTTGTTGTTTTTTTTAATGGGGAAATTTGCTTTTGGTATCCTCGGACTTCTGTCCTTGTCCTGCGCTCTTCTCATTTCCCTTTTCAACTGAAAAAGGATCCTCCTGAGTCATTGACACTTGGGGTCTGAATCCATCTCCAGCTGGCCATTGGCCCGATTTCCCTGTGGGAAATGAAAGATGCTGTTATCTTTAAATGGATTCATGGATTCAGCAACTGGTCAGGGAGGGAGAGGACCTTGAAATCATCTACCTGTGTCCCAGCCTGTCCAGAAGGGACAACCGAGGGTTCTAACCATTCTAACCAGCCAACTGGATGACTAAAAATTCATTCATCCATTCTTTCATCCAATGTGTGCATGCATGTATACTAAGCTCAGTGGATAGAGAGCCAGATGGGAGGTCCTGGGTTCAAATTTGACCTCAGACACTTCCCAGCTGTGTGACCCTGGGCAAGTCACTTCACCCCCACTGCCTAGCCCTTATCACTCTTCTGCCTTGGAACCAATACACAGTACTGATTCTAAGATAGCAGAGACTCTTTTTTTTTTTTTTTTTTTTTTTTTTTTAAGTATATTAAGTATCTACAAACCTGCTCCTAATTTCCCCAAATGCCTCCTCCAACACATCCAGGCTCCATCGCCTCACAGGCCCATCCTAGCTCATAAAGATAGTTCCCAATGCCTGACAGCTTGCCTGATGGATATTCCTTCAACCTTTCAGCCCAGAATCCCTGCTCTTCACTTCCCTGCTCTTCTTTTGCGACTTGCTCAACCCTGGAGAACGGAGGCTTTGAATGCCGATGCAAGGCTGGTTACCACGGTGACGGGAAGTTCTGCCAGCCTCTGGACCCCTGCGCTTCCAACAACGGTGGCTGCCCCAGTAACAGCACCAAATGTGTCTTTCAGGGGCCAGGCAAGGTGACCGGGAGCTCCCAGCCCGGGACGCCGGAGGGGGGGAAGGCTGGGAGGGAGGGGGCTGCTTCAGAGTCCTCGGGGAGCCAGTCTGGGGGAGGGGGCGGGAGAGCCGACTTTGGGGCGCCTTCCCTCGTCCTGCCCCAAGCCACACCAACTGGGGCTTCTGCTCCCCCTAGTCCTCCTGCGTCTGCAAACCAGGCTTCTACAGCCTTAGCCGCAACGTCTCCGAAGGCTGCCAGACCTCCACGCGGACCTGCTTTCACTACTTTTGCGACAACTCAGCCACTTGCCAGAGCGACGAGCAGGGAAAGCCCAAGTAAGCGCGGGGCAGCGTGAGCAAGTGTGTGGGGCCGGCCGTGCCCCCCTGTGCCCGCCTCTGGGGGAACGCACGGGAAGGGCTCAGTCCAGGGGCGCAGCCGGGGGATTCTGCTGGAGTACAAAGGAGAGTCGATCTTTTCTAGGGGAAGGAGCATCAGGCAGAGGCTTGGAACCTCTGTTCAAATCCCAGCGCTGCTCCTCACGGTTCTCACGGACACAGGGGAAGACACTTAACCCCTATGAGCCTCAGTTTCTTTATTTGCAAAATAAGGAGGCAGAATAGATCTGGGGTCCCTTCCAGCTCTAAGGTCCAGGGCGATGGGGAGGGGGCATGCCAGGGAGGGTCCATACTAGAATGTCTGAGTCCATTTCATCAAAGCCGATAATTGAGCGTTAGTGAGTTCTGGATAGACAACAAATGGGAGGAAAAAAAATGACCGGTGAATGAGGAAAAGGCAAGAATGCTAATGCTAAAAAAAGAATCCAAGGCAGCTAGGAGCACAGTAGATACAGGGTGGGGGCCTGTAGTCAGGAAATATGCCTCAGACGACTTCAGTGACCCTGGACAAGTCACCTCATCACTCTTTGCCTCAGTTTCCTCAATTGTAAAATGGGGATAATAATAGGACCCATCCTCCAGGGTTGTTGTGAGGATTATTAAATGAGACAAGATTTGTAAAGTGCTGGCACATAGCAGGCACTAAATAAATGCTTGTTTCTGTCCTTCCTATAAAACAAGGCAAAGGAGAGACAGAGAAGAAATATTCTGGGCAGTATGATGAGGGACAGACCTCTTCATCTGGAGCAATCAGAGAAGGCTTCAGGGAGGAGTTGGTCTTTAAATCAAGAGAAGTATCCTGAAAACTGAAGATGAGGAGAAAGAGGATGGGAGGGCAGGATAGGAGAGAGAAGGACCTGAGATGGGGACAACCTCGGTGTCTAGTTCAGTGGAGACACAGTTCAAAAAGGAGAACGGTGGGAAATGAACCTGGAAGGGTAGGTTGGAACCAGATAGTAAAGAATACCTGGCTAAGGGAGTCTGTATTCTAAAACAGGCAGCTTAGGGGCAGCGGGGGGGGGGGGGGGGTGGCTTGGTGGATTGAGAACCACATCTAGGGATGGCAGGTCCTGGGTTCAAATCTGGTCTCAGACACTTCCTAGCTGTGTGACCGTGGGTAAATTGCCTGACCCTAATTGCCCAGTGCCTGGGAGTGGATTCTTAGTATTGATTCTAGACAGAAGAAGGGTTTAAAAAAATAAAATAGGCAGCATGGTACAGCAGATAGAGTACCAGGGTTGGAGTTGAGAGAATTTGGGTTTAAATCCTGCCTCAGATACTTACTAGTGATGTGACCTTAGACAAGTCACTTTAGCTCTCTCAACCTGTCTTCTCCATCAAACGGAGATAAAACAGCACCTGCCTCACAGGTTGTTGTGAAATTCAAATGAGAAAAATGTGTGAAAAGAGTTTCTCAATGTTGATTTATAGATGCTAGCTGTAATGGCAATGATTATCATTGTCCTAGCATCAATAGTATCCCCTCGAAGGCTTTGATTGGAGGAGTTTCACAATCAGACCCGAGGAAGATTCTGTTGGTAGCACAGTAAAGGATAGATGGGAGAGGGGAGAGCCTGAGGCCAAGGAGATCAGAGGGGAGTTTACAACCAAGAGGGCCAGCAGGAAAATGGGATGATGGTCAGAGAATAAGAGGGGGCAGATGTGAGAGGTATTGTGGAGTGACAAGACTTCCCAACTAATTAGATTTGAGGAGAAGGACACCATCATCAGAATCAGAAAAGGGCAGATGAAAGGGGGAAGTCAATGCTTTGGACATATTGAGTTGAAGATTTGGGTGTGACATTCATATGGGTCAGGAGGTCTAGGGAAGACTGAAGCAAGGGTAGATGTGAGAGCCTTCTGCATAAATGAGGTCATTTAAACCAATGGAGTAGATGAAATTCATAAGACAAAGAGTGTCTGTCAGAGACAGGAAGTTTTCTTCCTTCATTCCTTTGTTCCTTCCTTTCTTTCTTCTTCCTTCCTTTCTCCTTCCTTCCTTCCTTCCTTCCTTTCTTTCTTCTTTCTTTCTTTCTTTCTTTCTTTCTTTCTTTCTTTCTTTCTTTCTTTTTCTTTTCCTTCCTTCCTTCCTTCCTTCCTTCCTTCCTTCCTCCTTTCCTTTCCCCTTCTTTTCCATCTTAGAATCAATAGTGTATTGGTTCCAAGGCAGAAGAGCAGTAAGGACTAGGCAATTGGGGTCAAGTGACTTGCCCTGGATCACATAGCAAGGACATGTCTGAGGCTAGATGTGAACCCAGGACCTCCCCTCCCTAGACCTGGCTCTCAATCCACCGAACCATCTAGCTGCCCTCAGTAGGTTTTAGTTTTAAGAGATGAGGAAGAGGGCAGGGCCTTGGGTGACTCCTCTCCCCACACAATCCACTGAGAAGACAGGAGTGGGATGAACCAGGAAAGGAAATCAAGGAGATCAGATAGGGAGAGTAGCAGTAGAGGGTATACCAGTTTGGCAGCCTAAAGAGAAGAGGACATATGCAGAAGAAGGGCTGGTCAAGAGTGGCAAATTCTAGAGGGAAGGCAAGCAAGTCTCAGACTAGAAGAGTCTAGAAGAGCTGGCAGCAAAGGCAAGATTGGTGACCTTTGATTAACCAGTATCAGCAAAATGGTCACAATGAAAAATAGTTTGAAAGGAGCTGAAGGGTGAGTCAGGAGGTCATGTGGAAGTAGAGGCATCAGATATAGACTATTCTTCTTGGAAATTTGGCCTTCCCTAGGAGGGGAAGAGAGAAAGGATGAAATCTAAGAAGAGTGGATGACAGGGTCAAGAGGAAGTTTTTGAGATTAGGAAAGATCAGAGCAAAGTTGTGGTTTGAGAAGAAAGGGCCAGTAAAAGGCTGCATGAGATAAAGCAATTGAGGGGGTTCATGGAGGGAATAGGGAGAGATGAAATTGAAGGTATAGGTGGAAGAAAGGTCCCCCTGATCCTCTGAGATAAACTCCATGTTCAAGACAGACAGGTCTATCTTTTTTTTTCTTTTTAAACCTTGACACTGAATGTTGGTTCCAAAGCAGAAGAGCAAGCAGTAAAGGCTAGACAATTGGGGTTAAATGACTTGCTCAGAGTCACACAGCTAGGATGTGTCTCAATCTAGATTTGAATCCAGGACTTCTCATCTCCAGTCCTGCCTGTCTATCCACTGAAATATTGCCTTCCTTTTTTACCTAGGATTTAGCACAGTGCCTGACATAATAAATGTTTAATAAATGCTTGTAGAATGAGCGACACTTGAAAGGAAGATTAGATTTCCCGGGCCTGGCCCCAGCCCCAGAAGGCAGAACGAGGAGCTGTGGAGGTGTAGAGGTAGATTTTTGACTAATAGAAGAAAAGCAATTAAAACCATCCAAAACTGGAACAAGGGTCAGCAGGGAGAGAGCTCTCTGCCACTGAAGATCTTCACACAGAAGTTGGATGCTCTCTGGTCAAACTAGTTGGGTTCTGCGCACATCTGAGCCTCTGTGACTGTGGAGAGAGGTGAGGAGCCCAGGGAGGAGAGATGGGGACAGGATGGCCATTCAAGAGCAAATGAGCCAACATAGTCATGGCTGAACCTGGGCCTGGGAGGCAGCTGTTTATTCAGATGTTCTTGTGCAGGGATAGCTAGGTAGGACAGTGAATAAAGTGCCAGATCTGGAGTCAGGAGGTCCTGGGTTCAAATCTGTCCTCAGATGCTTCCTAATTGTGTGATCCTGGGCAAGCCACTTAGCCCTAATTGCCTATCCCTTGCCATTCTGTCTGGAGTTGTTGTTAAGAACACAACACACACACACACACACACACACACATATACACACACACAAGTACAGGAGGGAATTCAGAAGGAAGCACAAGACAAGCGAGATAGCTTTGAAAGTGATGTGTAGAATTTGTTACATACTTTTGTTAAGCAAGGGATATGAAGTGAAGATTTGGAATTTCAATCTTCCTTTTTGGGTACTCTTGAGTGTACAGTGCTCTTTTTTAGGGTTTAAATCCAGAATTTTAACAAATTAATTTAAAAAAATCCACAAAATAAATACAAGGTAGCTGGGAGGGGTTTGCGGCAGCAGAGTAGGAAGAGAGAAGGGGGAGAAGATCAGGAAAGGCTTCCTGTAGATTAGAAGCTGGTACCTGGGCAACAAGGAATTCTAAGAAGTGGAGGTGAGGAGCAAAAGGATTCCAGCCAGTTCAAAGATGGGGAACGGGGTGTAAAGAACAGCCTCAAATTCAATTTCACTAACTGTGGTACATGGGAAGATGTGGGATGTATAAATCAGTCTGGAATAATAGATCGGAGCCAGGTTCTGAAAGCTTTTAAATTTCAAGAGAAGAGGTTCTATCTGTTTCCAGGTGCAATAGGGAGCCACTGGGGTTTGTTGAGTAGAGGAGGGACAAGGTCAGACAGATCTGAATTTAAAGGTAATCACTTTGACATCTACTTGGAGGTCAGATTAGAAAGGGGAAGGATGAAGCAGGACCACGAATTCAGAAGCTAGTGCAATAGTCCTCCAGACTAGGAGCTCCATGCAGGCAGGTTCCCCGGGTCTTCTCTTCTCTTCCTCACTTTAGCTCAGCACAAGGTTCTTCCCATAGGAATCCTCAGTGAAGGTCTCTTGATCTAAATCTAGCCTGGGAGACAAGACCTGAAGATTAGATGATAAGAAAGGTAACAGCTGAAGGGCTCTAGGAGCCCAGAGCAAGGAAGACCAGCCTTGGGCTGGGGAAAATTTCCTGGAAGAGGGGAGATTTGACCTGGGCCTTGGAGACTGGGAAGAAGAATTTGAGGAGGTAGAAGGGAGAAGAAAGGAGAACAGAAGGATGAGAGCTAAGGGACAAAAGGGGTCAGCAATAAGGAAGAGCCTGGCCCAGCGGGTATAGAAATCACCCTTGGAGATCTAAGGGAACAATTCTGTTAAAGCTGATTTCACATCCCCCATCATTCCCATTCCAGGTGTGTCTGCAAAGAAGGGGAGATTGGAAATGGACGCTCCTGCTTTGGCCACTTTCTTAGGGAGCTGGAGAGGAAGAAGATCCTCCGCACAAGCTTGAGGACATTAGATACAGCCATCTCCATGCTGGGTAATACCCCTTCGAAGCTGACCTGGGGGCCCTGATGCCCTGATGAGGGAAGGACTTGAGCCCAGGGCTCTGACTTCATTAGACTGGGGCAGGTCCAGGTATAGGGAAAGGAGGATCAGAAATGGAAGCAGGGCCAGCTTGTTGGAAGCCTATGGACAAGCAGAAAATAGACACCAAGGCAGAACATGGGCAGTGGGACGGCCAGGCTGGGGAGCTACTGACATCCTCTACCTTTTACAGAGAAAGGCTGTGGAGACATACTGTCCAAGTCTGGGCCTTTCACGGTGCTGGTCCCATACCTGTTTGTGACTTCGAGGTTGAATGTGAGTGCTGTGGATCCCCCTGGCCCCAAGGCACTCTGCCGGGCATTCATTCTGGCCCTTTCTTTCACCTGATCCCTCCTTTGCTCCCCACTCAGAGAGGGCCAGAGCCTGAACCCTTCACCCCTATATCCCCCAACCCAGGGATCTGACCAAGGCTTCCCAAGCTTGGCATGTTCCATGGAGCAAAGACTTACTAAACCCTGGCAAATCCCCCTCCCCAGAATTGTACAATCTTGGGAGCTCAACATTCTTCTTCCTTCTTTATTGTTTTAAACCCTTACTTTTTATCTTAGAATTGATAACCAAGTGTTGGTTCCAAGAGTGAAAAGGGCTAGGCAATAGGGACTGAGTGATTTTCCCAGGGTCGCACAGCTAGGAAGTGTCTGAAGCCACATTTGAACCCAGGACCTTTCCCCTCCAGGCCGTGTTCTCTATCCACTGAGCCACCTAGCTGCTCCTGAGAAATGGAATTTTCAGCCTGGTCCAACTCCTTCAAAGCCAGAATTTTTTCTACTATATTGTGCTGACCACCATCTTCCCATGGAACTCCAGGGAAGGTCCCTGAGCCTATCCCTATCTCACCGTGGTCACCGAGTCCTCTTTCCCAAAAGCCCCCTAAAATCTTCCTTTTGCCTTCCACGAAGGAATCGGTGTCCAGGTCGCTATGCAAACTCCACATCATTCCCGGAGTGCATCTCATAGAAGAGCGCTTCCAGACTCCCAAGACGTGGTGGACCCTGGATGGAGAGTCACTGACCCTTACTTCCAGCTTTCGTTTAGTAAGGAGGCTTTGGAGGGCCAACGTGTCTCACTGTTTTCCCTGAGTTCCACCGTGTGCTTAGTTCTTTGCTTCATGCCATGAGGGACAGAGATGGGGGGACAGAGGAAAGGTGCTCTCGAGAAACTCGCCACCTGGGGGAGTCGGGGGAGAAGCAGACTCGTGTCTTGCCTTCAGGAAGCTCTGCAGGTTGGGGGGGCCAAGGCCCTTCTGAAGATGTTGAGAGGAAGGACAGCTCCCTGGGAAGACTTTGGGGAGCGCCAGCAGCACTTGAGTGCATTCTTCAAAGATGGCACAGAGACGTAGAAAGCTATTCTGGGCTGAGGCTGACCCTAGCAAAGTCTTAGAAGCGGCCACAAGCTTAATGTATTGACAGGGAGAGGCGAAGAGGCTTGGTCAGACTGAAGAAGAGATTTATTAATGCTGGCCTTAATAGTGGAGGGTCTTGAATGCCGAAGTCAGTGGGGACCAGGCTTGGGAAGGAGACTCTCTCATGATGTCCTACTTAGGTTCTTCGGTCTCTAGGCCAGCAGAGACGAGGGACTGGACACTGGTCCTCCAGCCAAAGATGCGCAGGAACCGAGGGGCGAGCTTTCATTGTTGGGAGGGTCCCAGCTAGAGGCAGGGGGGATTTGATGCCTGATACTTTTTGCAGAACAATGGGAAAGTGTATAGATACAAAGATCAACCGGATCAAGCATACGAAGTCGTCCTGTCCAACTTGCCCGCAGCCAATGGCGTCTTCCATCTTGTCGGCAGCCTCCGTAAGCAGCCCTCTTCAGCCTTCATTGAAGGAGACCCAGAGGTGAGCCAAACCTGCCCTCCTCTCAAAGAAAACTCATTTAGGGAAGGGGGGTGGGTGGAGAAGAGGGTGTTCTAGCCCCTATACAGGTTCATCCTTGTCTTGAAGGTAGCCTGAGAGGGGCTTTGTGGGTCCCACCATGGTTAGACTACTTGTAGAGAGCCTTGAATGCTAAGCAGAGGCCACTGGGAGAGCCCAGAGAGGAGGAGTAACTAGGCAGAGAACAAGCATTTCTTGTCATGGTATGAGGGGGTTCCTGGCATGCCCTCTATGCCCCAGGGCTCCGTGGATCTTCGCTAAGGTTGGCTGAGACAGAATGGGATAGATGCTTCAGAGAGGAAGCCATCCTATGAGACCCACACCAGGCTTTGTCAGAATAAGGGTGAGGAGGACAGAGATCCCTCCTCTTTTCTCGCCTAACTACTCACATGCCCCCAGTGCCCCCGGGATGTGCACAGCTCTTGTGTGGAGACGAGGTCCCCTTGGACCCCAGAAGAGGGGGCAGGGGAAAGATGGGGAATTTCTTCCAGAGCCCAAGTCGTCTACATCTTGATTTCTTTTTTTTTTTTTAACCCTTACCTTCCGTCTTGGAGTCAACACTGTGTATTGGCAGAAGAGTGGTAAGGGTAGGCAATGGGGGTCAAGTGACTTGCCCAGGGTCACACAGCTGAGAAGTGTCTGCGTTCAGATTTGAACCTAGGACCTCCTGTCTCTAGGTCTGGCTCTCAATCCACTGAGCTACCCAGCTGCCCCCTACATCTTGATTTCTTAAGGGCTCCCAGAAGCCAGCTGTCCATCTGGAGCCTTGAGGAGGGGACAATCTTCAGCAATTACTCAAATGTAGCTGCTAGGTAGCTTGGGAAGCAGGCACAACAGTGACCATTGACTTCTGATGCCATGAGAGGAAGATTTCAGGGCTCGGGGCAGAGAGAGGGTATAAGGATTGAAGGACGGCAGGTATTTTTCCTTCTTGATGAATTTGTGGGTTTCTTCTCACTAGACCTCCCAAAGAGGTTACTTCATAGACTGGGCTCTGCAAAGCCCAGGTCACAACAACTTTGGCCTTGGAAGGAGCCAGAGCCTTCCCTATAAGTACTGGTGTGTCCCTGGTCCCAGGGGGCCGATGAAGGAGTTTAAGGAAATACTTGTTTCAAGTTCTAAAGTCCTGCTTCTTAGGTCCTATGGGCTTTGGGTGGCAGGAAAACTAGAGCAGCCTTCCCTTCCAGGAGGGGAAACAGGGACCTGAGACCCCAGGGCCTGGCTAGGCAAAGATCAAGTGTAAATACACAGGATTGATGATACCCCTTTCTTTCTAAATTAGAGAGGGAATGATGAATAATGAAGCCTCCCCAGGGCTGGTCACTGTGAGGGAGGATTGAAGTACCTTCTGTAACCTGCGGGGGACCAGGGAAACAGATGGAGTGGGACTGAGCGGCTCTTCCCAAAGTTGGCCAGACCTTCTGGCCAGCAAACCTCAGGTCTTGGGCATCCCTCCAGGACTGATCCAGGCCCTCAGAGATGGAGGTTCTCTCTGTGAATAGTCAAGGACAGGGAAAGGAAAGGTTCTCTCTCCAGACTACTCCAAAGCCCACTGACCCCACTCATCTATTCACTGTATCCTTACAGAAATCCATCGGGAAGATTCTGGCTTCTATGGATGTCTTCAGTCGGTTTGAAACTATCCTGGAGGTAAGCAGATGACAGAGGGCCTCCGAAGAGACACCCACAGTTTTGGGTTTGATGGCCTAGATGTTCCTCTCTTACCTGGCTGGCCCACAGGGCTTCCAGGGCAGGCTCTTCTTGGCCTCGGACTCAGCCTTTTTCCCTTTTAATCAGCTCCTAGTCATCAAAACTCTTTCCCGCTATTATCAATTTTGGTCTTTGAAATAGCCCTGGGAAGGAGGCAGGAAAAGGATTTCTTATGCCCGTTGAACAGAGAGGGAAACCAGTCCACAGAATGGAAGCCATTTGTCCAGGGTCACAGAGAGAGGGAGAGACAGAGAGAAAGAGAGAAAGAGAGACAGAGAGAGATGGCTGGGCTGTGATTCATACTCCGGTGTAACTCAGTTGTTTGAGCCTTCCATAGATAACCTCTTAGAATGTCAGTGTTGAAAGGGCCCTCCAAGACTTTCATCTCATCTCTTTGTTTTGCAGATAGGGATATCTGGGGCCCAGAAAAGGGATGGAATTTTCTAAAGTTACAGAGCAAAATTGAATCTAGGACCCAGTTCTTCTGATTTCAGAGCTCAAATTAGATCTTTAAAAACAACCACAAAAACAAACCATTTTTACTTATAGCTTTTGTTTTTATATCACCTTCATTTCAGAATATATTACTCTCTCCCACAATAGTGAGCCATCTCTTGTAACAAAGAAGAAAGAAAGAGAGGGAAAGAAAGAAAGAAAGAAAGAAAGAAAGAAAGAAAGAAAGAAAGAAAGAAAGAAAGAAAGAGAGAGAGAGAGAGAAAAGGCAATCCAACAAAGCTAACCAAGGTGTCTGATAGTATATACAGTATTTCATACTCTTGATCTCCCATCTCTCTCTCTCTTCTTTTTCCTCTCTCTTCTCTTTTTCTCCCTTCCTTTCTTCCTCTCTTCCTTTCTTCTCTTTCTATCCCTCTCTCTCCTTCCCTCCCTCTCTCTCTCTTCTTCCTTTCCCTCTTCTCTTTCTCTTCTCTCTCTTCTTTTTCCTCTCTCTCCTTTCTTTTTCTATTTTCCTCTCCTCTCTTTCTCTTCCTTCCTCTCCTTTCCTTCCTTCACCCCCTCTCCCTCTTTTCCTCCTCCTCTCGTTCTCTCCTGTTTCTCTCTTTTTCTCTTCTTTCTTTCTTCTTTCTCATTCTCTTCTTCCTTTTCTTTCTTTTTTCTCTTTCTTCTCTCTCCTCTCCTATATCCTTTCTCTCTCTTCTCTCTCAGTCTCTCCTCTCCTCTATCTCTTTATTTTTTCTCTTTCTTTTTCTCTCTTTTCTCTCTTCTCTCTCATTTCTCTCTTCTCTGTCTCTCTCTGTCTCTCTCCCTCTCTCCTTTCTGTCTCTCTTTCCTCTCCCTCCCTCCTTTTATTCTCCTTTTTGTTTGTAAAATGGGGGTAATTGGACAATCTACCTCACAGGACTGTTATGAGGATAGGCCATGAAGAGAACTGTATGAATAGAAGCTGTTCCTGTTTGAGGATCTTCCTTTCTTCTCCCTTCACTCTCCACTAGCATGATGTCTAGGGGTTCTACAGTAGCAGTGGTCCTTTCTCAAAGGCCTCAGTGACCCAATACCCCATGCTTGAGATCTGCCCTTGATCCCATTCTCTCCCACGTCTCCCACAGTCCTGTTTCATTGACCACAGTGAAACATAGACATGTTTGAGTCTCCTCATCTCAAAAACACAGTAGCTCCCCATGATCAAGGTATCGCCCTATAACTTTCTTCACCTGCCAAGGTTCTGTTTTTGTTTTAAATGTATAGTAAAGCAGTAAACACAGTGCCTGACACATAGTAATATATATGTAACATGTTATATAAATTATATAATTATAACTATGTTATATTGTTGTGAGGATTATTTAGTTATTAATTTAGTATTAGTGTTGGACCTAGCGGGAAGGGCTGGAGAATTCCAAGATGGAATGAAGAAGCAGGAAGTGTGTTTCTTGCTCACTGAGAGAGAAAAATAAATGTATGTCCTTTCATTCCCTTGTTATTGGAGCCCTGAATTTTATTGGTATAGGGAGACACTCTTTAGTGGATAGAGAGAATTGGACTTGGAGTTAGGAAGAGCTGGACTTGAAATTCCTGCCTCAGATTCTAGCTGAGTAACCGTGGATAATTTTCTGAGCCTCAGTTTCCTCATCTGTAAAATAAAGAGTTGAACTCTACAACTTCTAAGGTTCCTTCCAGCTTTATATTTTTGACCCTGTGAACTTCCTGTAACAAAATCAGAAACTGGGGTCCAGGACTGAGAAGTGACTTACTCAATTGAATTCCCAGAGCTAGTAAATGGCAGTCAGGATCTGAACCCATGATTTCCCAATAGGTCATCACGATGTTAAACAGTTTGTGGGCAGGGCCAGCACCTTAATCTATTTTGGGGTCGCTAGCATGGAGCACAGAACTTGGGCACCCGGGGCAGATGCTTGATAACTGAATTATTAATTCCAGAACTGTGGCCTCCCTTCCATCCTTGAAGGCCCAGGGCCCTTCACTGTGTTTGTCCCCAGCAACTCTGCAGTGGACAGCCTGAGAGATGGGCGACTCATTTACCTGTTCACTGAGGTGAGTGGGTAGGGCCTGAGGAAAGGGGGCACGGCTTGAATGGAAGGAAGCAATGGAATACCTCCTAGATCTCCAGGAACCATCCCACCTTCAGGGCCATACCCCCACCCATCTCCCAACTAGGCTGTGAATGCCTTCCTCAGTCCATTTGCTTGGTCTCCTCCAATCCCACTCACCCTGATGATGACCGTTCCACATCACCTTTGTGGGGGAAAATTCTGCATTCACCCAAGAACTTTCTTCTCCATCAGTACAATTTATGGCCCTCTCACCCTATCCCAGCCCTCCTCCCAAATCTGGCTTCTATGGTTTCTCCCCTCAGTTTCCTGCTCTCTCTCTCTCTCTCTCTCTCTCTCTCTCTCTCTCTCTCTCTCCTCTCTCTCTCTCTCTCTCTCTCTCTCTCTCTCTC
>NC_058130.1:86165705-86288906 GCF_016433145.1 Gracilinanus agilis | reverse complement strand
CTCTCTCTCTCTCTCTCTCTCTCTCTCTCTCTCTCTCTCTCTCTCTCTCTCTCTCTCTCTCGCAGACCAGCAGCACCCTGTGGTCAGAGACACATCTTAACCCTTAGTCCAGTATCCACTCTTGGGCTAACCAAAGGGCTGCATTAGACCCACCAAAGGCAGACCTCTCCCTTTTGTCCCCTAGGGCATCTCTAAACTTCAGGAACTGGTGAAGTACCACATCTACAGCAATGCTGGGGTAAGAGGTGTCCGGGCTCAGCTTCTAGCCTCCGACTTCCCCTTCTCCTCCATCACTGTTTCTCTCAGAGGTCCCTTTGGCCCCAAACCTTTTTTCAGAGTCAGCCTCTTCCAGGAAGTCTTCCTGATGAGCTCCACTCCACTCTGCTCTTTGACTCTATCCCCTCAGCTTTTGCCCACTTGATTTCAGTTATCTTCATCTATGCTTTTTATGCCTATGTAAATGTCTTTAAATGGTCTCAAGCTGTCTTCAGGTAGGTATCTTCTCCCTCACTCCCTCAGATCAGGGGATCCCTGAAGGGAGACTCCATGAGAACTGGGACTCAGTCTTCCCCAAGGATCCAGTACCAGAACATTGACTTGGAGATCTTCAGTCTGGGTCTGGAGGAAGGGGGATCCCATGTTCATAGTGGGGGGTTCCCTGTTCAGAGTAGGGGGGGGCAATCCTCTGAGGGACTCCTGCTTCAGGACACATGGCTCAACGCCCCGTCCTGCCCTCTCATTCCTCAGCTGACTGTGGACAAGTTGATCTCTTTGAAACAAATCCCGACCATGGCCAACCAGGTCTTGATGACGAACTTCACTCCGGAGGTGAGTATGGGGCCATCTTTCCTCCTGCAGTCACAAAACTGTAGGACCTGTTTTACACTTGTCCCTTCCATCAGGGAGGAGAGTGCAAACTTGCCTGTGATGAGGGGTTTTTGGAAGCATCTCGAGAGCAATGGGTGGGTTTCCCCCCTTCTTTTTTTGTATCCCTAGTACATAATACTGATCTAGCACGGAATAAGTGGAGATACTTATTGAATGACTGATGGATCATTTCTGTTACACATAAGTAGATTTAGAGATTCCTATGTTTGTAGAGCTAGAAGACACCTTAGAGTACCCATCCTCCCATTTTAAAGACAAAGAAATTGAGGCTCATGGGGGAGGGAAATCAATGGGACTTGCCCAAGGTCATACAGATAGTAGGTAGTAGAACCAGGATTTGAACCTATGCCTTCTCATGTCCATTTGTATTCTTTTCACTGGTCAACAATTCAACAATAACCAAGTAGAATATTGAGGGAGAGAGTCCTAGGGAACATCTACTCTAAGCCTCTCATTTTAGGTATGGTAAAACTGAGGCCCAGAGAAGGGAAGTAACTTGAGCAGAGTCACTGGGTGAGACCAAGTGAGATGACAAGTCTTGCAGTACCATTTTCCCCAGGACCAGTGAGGGGGAGATGGTGACTAGGAAGGCATGGGGGATTTCTATCATAGGGGCGTTTCCTCTTGGGGCCTTCTGGTATCCCCTTGAAGAGCACGGATATTGTGGCATCCAATGGAATCATTCACCTGCTGGATGGCATTCTGTTGCCCCCGTCCATCCTGCCCATCCTGCCCCATCGGTGCAATGAAAACCAATACAAGATTGTGACAGTGAGTATTTCCAAAAGGCGGTTCCTAGCTACCAGCCGTCCGGGAAAGTGGCCTCAGGGAGGAGGGAGGCCATTGCTAAACAGATTACAGCTCCAAGTACCACACTTTGGCTGAAAAGCCACAATGATTAACCCTTCTCTTCCCTACCCTGTCTTCCCAGGGCACCTGTGGAGATTGCCAGAACCAGAATACTAGCGTATGTCCCCCCAATAGCCAAGAGCTGGTGAGTTGTGCTGTGGGGACCAAGAGGCTTCTTCTAGCAGTCCTTTTAGTAGGATACCAGGGAGGAGGAAGCCTAAAAAAAGATTATACCATCCTTATGTGGTGGTGGTGGTGGGGGGAAGGTGGGAATGAGAGAAAACAGAATTGGTAACTGAAAAAAATTAACATTAAATTTTCTAAAAGAGAGTCTAATCCTGAATTTCTATGATCATGAAAATTCATGCTTTGCTTGTGAAAGATCCAGCATGGGCTTTGGGCCTGACTGACCAGAGGTGCCAGTTCCTTTCTTTTCAGTGACTCAGAAAGGCCTGAGTCCTCCATACTGACAGTGGGAAAAGAAGAGGGTCTGTAGAGAGAGAGCTCTAAACCTAGAGAGTCAAGCAAACTCAAGGACTGGAAAAGGCCAGGGGTCTTGGGTTGAGAGGAAGTTTATAGGGTTAAAACAAAAGCCAACCTTGATCTCTGGATTCAAGCTCGGAGGCCCCAAGATCCCCTGTCTTTCTCGATCTCCATGCCCTCTGGACCAGACCAGAATATTTGCTAGGATTATTCACAAGAGTAAAGGCAATCCACAAATTCAGAAGGGATTTGGTCAGTGATAAAACTACACAGTCCCAGCTTGGGTGATATATGACTCCTGAGCTGTGGGAGAAATGTCTGGGTATGGCTTACTGGGCTTCTGCTGCCTTTTAATTCTCAAATAAGAATGGAATCTCCTCTCTCAGAATCTTCCCCCAACCTTGCAAATAATAAAAGTAATAGTTATAAGCAATAGTATTTTAAATAATTATCATAAATAACAAATATTATTATATATCAATTTATGGTATTAATATTATGAGGCATGATAGAATAATAAAGATAATATTTTATATAATTATTTTCATAATAAAAAATAATGAGGACTGTCAGGCAACCTCAATTCCTAATTAATTTCTTTGTAACTCTAGAATAATTTTTTTGTTTTTGTTTTTGTTTTTCTAAAAAACCCTTATCTTCTGTCTTAGAATGGATACTAAGTATTGATTCTAAGGCATAAAAGTGGTAAGGGCTAGACAATGGAGGTTAAGTGACTTGCTCAGGGTCTCACAGTTGGGAAGCATCTGAGGCCAAATTTGAACCCAGGACCTCCCATCTCCAGGACTGGCTTTCAGTCCACTGAGCCACCTAGCTGCTCCTGTAGCTACAGAATTGTAACTGGAAGTTTGAGAGTAGTAGCTGTCTGACTGGCCCAGCCACATTAATAGATGATGGTGATGATGACCGAGAGGCAGCAGGTCCTATTGGATTCAGAGCCCAGCCTCAAAGCCAAAAAAGATCTGCATTCAAATCCCGCCTTTGATATCTACTGACTGTGTGACTATGGGCACTTAGGCTCTTTGTGTTCTAAGCCAAAGGTGTCAGACATGAGATCTGTGTGTCCCATGTGGTCCACAGCATTCCCAAGGGTAGCCAGAACCGGATTCAAATAGAATGGGGAAATAGTTAACAAAATAAATAAAAAATACACTAAAACCTAGATAGTTATTCTGTGGTTTTCTAAGTCAATGTGTAGCTGCAGGAATCTTTATGGTTTTTTCCATGTAATTTTAACCACACAAGTCTAAAGGACTGAGAAGTTAAGTAATCATACAACCAGCATGGGTCAGAGGTGGAGTCTGAACCCATCTGGCTCTAAAACCAGTCCAATAACCACTATACCGGGATACTGCTCAATAAAACAATATAACAACAATAATAGTGATCATTGTAGCCTCAGAACCAAAGCCCATCGGTATGGGACTCTCTCCTGATTGCTGGAGATCAATACCCATGCCTGCATGAGGAGCAGGGGCCCCACTGGCAAGAATCGAAGAGCTCTCCTCTCTCCTCTCTCCCACTCTCACCAACTACAACCCAGTCAGGACAGAGTCGTCCACCTGTGGACTCTGGGACTGGGTTACATAATATTCATAATAATAGTGAACATTTACATAGCACTTTATGATTTACAAAAGGTTGTAAGCCCAGAAATACCAAGTCCCTTGTCCCAGGGCACACAGCAAATCAGGATGGAGAAGCCTGGTTCCACAGTGGTCCATAGGCATCCCTCCTAAACTTCCTGTCCCCTCCTTATTCCTCTTTCCTCTAGGACATTTTTCCCAAGGAGTGCTTTTACATTCATGACCCAGATGGTCTGAATGTGATGAAGAAAGGTTGTGCTCGATTCTGTAACCAGACTACCTTGGTGAGTGAATCACAGGAAATTTGGACCTGGGATTGAGGACTGGAATTGGGTATGTAGAGGTCCCGTTTTGTGGGGGATGTCCTCTAAAAGATTAAGGGAACCAGGAAGCAACTTGCTTTGAGTAAGCCAGTCAGGAGAAAGGCCTCCACTCTCCTGATGAGGGAGAGAAGAGGGAAAACAGTGGATTCTAGCCCTGACTGATGACTGGTTTGAAGTGGAATTTTTGTGAGGCTTATTCTCCTCCCACAGTCTTCCATCAAGGTAGAAGCAGAGGTATAGAATGGAGAGGACTAGATTGAATGAATAAAGGATATTAAATAGAGAAGGCAGAAGGGGGCAGAGTGAGGGGATGAATAGAGAATCTGTGACAGAGAAGTCAGGACAGAGAGCAGATAGAGAGATGAGATGGAATGGATGGAGACAGAATTAAAAAATATAGGACTGAATGGAGATTAAATAACCCTAGGGATTTTATTAATAATTAAAATTTTTTAATTACAGACCCCTCAGCCTCTGCTGATAAGCATATGGTCTGCTGATCAATGCTTCCCAATCTGGGCTGCTGTTGTGAGGATGGCTACATGGAGCTAAATGTCCCACAGCCCACCCTCACTCCATACCTCTACCTAAAACACCTTCCCTTATCTTTCTCTCTGATCCTCTTTCCCTGGTATCAGGACCTTAGAGAGGTTCCTATTTGGGGCATTAAGGATGATCAGGCGGCAGCAGTGGCAGTGTTGAAACAAACCATGAATTCCTCTTTTTAGGTGCTCAGAATTATAGCTAGAAAAGCTCCCCAGTGCCCCAACCAACCACCTCACTTGAGGATCTGATCTCATACTTTATGGGGAAAAGTGAAGCCATTCCCCCAGGGCCCTCTCTTCTCTCCTCCTTTTCTCGAATCACTTTGGTGAATTCCTCCTCCTCCTCCTTGTCCTGTTATTCCTGTCTCACATGAAGAGGTGATCTTTCTCCTTGTCAACCTTGTAGATATATCATTCATCCCATCCCATCTTCTCCAGCAGATTGCCTCCTGGAGTTTCTACTTCCTTTCCTATCTCTGTCTTCTAAACCCTCTGCCACCTGGCTTCCTAACTCAAAATCCACCCACAGCTGCTCGCCCCATGATGGATGATCTCTTAATCGACAAATCTAATGGCCTTTACTCAATTTTCACCCTTCTTGACCACTCTACAACCTTTGACTCTGTTGATCATTCTCTTCCTTAATAGTCTTCTCTCTGGATTTTGGGGACACAATCTCTTCTGGTTCTCCTCCTACTTGTTTAACAACTCCTTCCTCAGGCTTCTTTGCTGGATTTATATCTAAGCCATGTCCACTAACTGTGGGTGTCCTTCAAAGCTCTGATCTGGGCTCTCTTCTTTTCTTCTGGACTTTCCCACTTGGTGATCTCATTAGCTCCCATGGGCTAAGCATGATCACTGAGCAGATGACTCCCAGATCTCTCTCTCTCTGTGTCTCCATCTCCATCTCTGTCTGTCTCTGTCTGTCTGTCTCTAATGTCTCTATTGAATTTCTAGTCTTACAACACCACCTGCCTTTAGAACCTCTCAAAGTGGGTGATCCATAAGCATCTTGAACTCTGCATTTCCAAAACTTATCTTTTTCCTCTTCCACTGTTTCTCTACCATCCTTCCAGTCTTACATACTTGCAATATTGGAGTCGCTCTCCACTCCTCTCTTGCATTTGCCCTACATTTCCATCCCATTGCTAGATCCTGTCATTTCTGCCTTTACTACATGTCTCATACGCTTCCCCTTCTTTCCACTCACATAGCTGCTATCACGGCACAAATCCTCATCACCTCGTGCCTGGGCTATTGCAGAGCCTGCTGATGGGTCTTTCTGCCTTGTCTCTCCCCACTCCAATTCATCCTCCACTCAGCTTTCAAGTGAACATGTCATCCCTCTCCTCCATAAGTCCCCGTGGCTCCTTCAGGACCAGATATAAAATGCTCAGTTTGGCATTGAGGGCCCTTCATCTTTGGCTGACCCCTTCATTCTGTTCCTAGTCTTCTCATACCTTGCCTTTGTATCTCATAGTGCCTGACACAGAATAGACACTTAAAAATGCTCATTGACTGATTAATTGATCTTAGAGAACATCTGACTCAATACCTCCATTTTGTAGATTGGAAAACTGAAACAGAATGAGAAAGGGAGTTGCCCAAGATCACACAGTGAATTTGTATCAGAATTGGAAATAGGATACAAGGTCTAACAGAGACCCCTTACTCTTAATCCCAAGGAACAGGGTTATGAGGCAGGGCTAATTACCCATAGATCTTGGGTTGTTGTGCTGTCCAGGGTGGATTCTCTAGCCCTGAGCAGTGGAAATCCTCTTTCTCTTGCAGAAACTTGGCTGCTGTAAAGGCTTCTTTGGACCTGACTGTTCCCAGTGTCCTGGGGGGTTCTCAAATCCTTGTTATGGCAAAGGCACTGTGAGTTTCAACCATTCCCTAGCATGGAGCTACGACTAGGATGGGGCTGCTGTGGATTTGGCTCAGGGTACCAAAATGTGGTGGGGGTTGAGGGTAGTCTCCTTCTCATCATGGTCTTTCTAATCAACAGCTAAGTGGTGCCCTTTGCTGAGGGTCTCATCCCTCTCTTGGAGTTCATCTTCCCCAACTACTAAGTTTGACCCTGGGCACCTAAATTCCTACTTAGAGCTTTCCCTCTACCTTTCAATAAGCCCAATCCAGCCCCCATCCCAGGAGATGGATGTGATCTTCTTAGCCTCCTGATGTTGTCACTCACGATTGGCACAGCAGTTTCACTGTCTGACCCCATAAAGCCCTCTTGGCATAGGAAGGAGGATGAAGGGTTGGACTGGAAGGGAAAGAGCAGGTGGGAGCCACTCCATGGGGGAGAGAAGGGCTGTGTCTGGGGAGGGGTCAGCTCCAGACTGATCCTGGATCTCTTTCTCAGTGCAGTGATGGTATCCAGGGCAATGGGGCCTGTATATGCCTAAAAGCCTTCAAGGGCATCGCCTGCCACGTCTGTGCAGATCCCAACCGGCATGGAGAGCAATGTGAGGAAGGTCAGAGTCCCCTGCCCAGACAACCCTGCCTGCTCTGCCCCAGAGCCCATCCCTTCTCACCCAAAGGAGCGGGGTCCCCTGGCAGACATAGGGGTCAGGGCCCGAGTAAAAAGGGAAAGTCAAGAGACTTGGGCTTAGTTTGAAGCAACATCTTTGTAGGAAGGATACTGATGAGTTAGAGTATTCCTGGGAGGGCAACACCACCAGGAGACAATAAATCAACATTTAGTAAGATGAGGACACAAAGAGCTAATGGGAGAAACAATGGTGTGGCAGGGATATGATGAAACCACCCCCTTGAGGACAGAGGAGTTTCTGAGCTGATTTTATCTGGCAGCATGAGATGATGAAGTAGAAAATGAGGAGAATTCCCTATATGCTCTTCTTAAATAGTGGTGGACCAGGAAGGAGCTCCCATATGTCTCCCTCCTACTATCCCCAACCAGAGGGAAGGAAAACAGGGAGGAGTAGGGGCAGGGAGCTGGGGTTGGGGGGTGCCTGAGGAGGGGAAAGTTTCCAAGTTGATTTTTCTCTTACAAGAACAATGAGCTTCTAGAGATGATAAAGTTTAGGAAAATAGCCTGATGGGAAATAATGAGCAATTTTTATCAGAATAATCCTTTAAAGGAGCTGGAGATTTTTAGCCCGGAGAAGGAAAGGTTTAGCAAAGTTATGATGACTGTCCTCAAGTATTGGAAGGGTTCTCATGGGGTTGGATTTCTGCCTTGGCTAAGAGGGACGACCAAGGAGCAACCAGTAAAGGTAGTAGAGTGGCAGATTTTTAGCTTGACTGATTACTACTTAGTGGATTAAGAGTCAGGCCTAGCCATGGTTTGAATCTGACCTTAGACCCTTCCTAGCTGTGGGACCCTGGGCAAGTCACTTAACCCTCATTGCCCAGCCCTTGCAGCTCTTTTGTTTAATATTTAATAAAACCAATAAAAAAAACCAGAATACACAGTATTAATTCTAAGATGGAAGGTAAGGGTTCAAAAAACCCCCAAACTATCCTAAGATGCCTTGAGAAATAGTGAGATCCCCATCATTGGAGGTCTCTTAGTGGAGCCTGGATGGCTACTGGTCAGGGCTGCTTTTGAGAAGGCTTCTGGTCAGTTATAAGTTGGCCCAGATTCCCACTGAGAACCCTTCCAATTCAGAGTCTTGGGACTCTTTGGCTTAAACTGAAGCAGGAGGATTTGAGCCAGACAACTTCCTAACTCTGTGTGTGTACGTGGCTATGTTGGGGGGTAGATGATGATGGAATGGGGGGCCTTGAAATCTCCAGCCCATGAAATCAAAGGTCAGGTGGGATTCACACATAGACATATGTACACACATATCTGTACACACCTGTTTGAACTGGAGAGAGAAGCGAGACAGGAAGACCTCCAGACCAGGTAAACCAGACATCACCCAGAGGCCCATCAGTTACCCTGCTTCCTGCTTCCCACTTGCCTTGGAATCTTCATTTATCCAAGGGTATTGGGTAGGGGTAGGGGGGACCCATCCATTGGAGGTGAAGGTACCAGGGAATTGGGGAAGGGGACAAACTCGAGGTGGGGGAGTTTCTTTTTCATGGCCCTCCTTCCCTTTTCCCATCTCTCTCCCTTTCTCTCCCTTCCAGAATGTGGATGTGTCCATGGTATCTGTGACAACCGCCCGGGTAGTGGGGGAATATGTCAAAAGGACACTTGTACCAAGGGCTTCACTGGTCTCTTCTGCAATGAGTCCTCAGCTGATTGTGGCCCCACTGGCCTGGCCCAGTACTGCCACCCCCTTGCCCGCTGTGTCACCCATCAAGGACATTCCAAGTGAGCCCAACCCCATCCCATTCCATCTCCTGTCCTCCTCCGATCTCCCACTAGATATGTGACTTTGACCTTATATTACCTCTTCCCCTAGCCATGGTCTCTCCTGACCCCTGACTCTTCTGTTCTGCTCTCTTCAGGTGTGTCTGTCCACCTGGCTTCGTGGGGGATGGCTTCTCCTGTAAAACCAGACATCCCTGTGACCAACCAGATCGAGGCGGTTGCTCTGAGAATGTCAGTGTCCTTCTTCCCTCTTCCTCGAGGCAATCCTAGCCTCTCCCTGCTGAGCTCAGGGGTCTGGACCCAGGGGACACAAGGCCTCTAAGAGACGGCCCAAAAGATGGGAGGGATGTCTCTCTAGAAGAGAGAGGCTAGACCTATCTTGGGGAGGTGTGCATGGGTCAAAACCCAGACCACTGAGTCCCCCGGGCTCTGGTCTGTACACAGGGTGTGGAGGTGTCATTCTCTGCAACTCTGAGAAGAATTCATCATGGCTCTCCTAGGCCCAGTGTGTCAGGAGCAACTCACAGTCCCATCAGTGTGTATGTAACAAGGGCTGGAAAGGAGATGGCAAAGTCTGTGTCGCCATTAATCAATGTGAGCTGGAGACCCGGGGCGGCTGCCATGCGGAGGCCCACTGCCATTATATCGGGCCAGGACAGGTAGGGACACGGGCGTGACAACCCTTGAAAGATGCTCTTGGAACATCTTGCCCACTACAACTAACCATCCCTGGGTTGATACGGCAAGGTCTAGAGCAGTGGTTCCCAAACTTTTTTGGCCTATCGCCCCCTTTCCAGAAAAAATATTACTTAGCTCCCTGGAAATTAATTTTTTAAATTTTAATAGCAATTAGTAGGAAAGATAAATGCACCTGTGGCCATCACTGCTCTCCTAGATTGCTGTAGCACCCACAGGGGGCGGTGGCACCCACTTTGGGAATCACTGGTCTAGAGGCTCAGGCCCCTTGGGGCTGCCCATCAACATGAAGTCTGTAATAGCAGGGAACATCATAATACAGCATTAGAAAATCAAGTACTAGAACACAGAATGTTCTAAAAGATCTTAGAACACAGGGTATCTGAGCTGGGAGGATTCTTAGAATATAGACTGTTAGAAGTAAAAGTCAATAGAAGTGATCTAGCCCAACCCTCTCATTTTATAGAAGAAACAGGAACCCAAAGCAGGGAAGTTCCAAGTTCTCACAAGTCAGTGGCAGAACTCGGGGCTCCTGCTTCCCCCTACCAAGCCTGGATTCTTTCTCCAGCAGGAAGCTAGCTGGAAAGGCCAGGAAAAGGGGGCTAAGTTAGCACAAAGAATTGGGAGGTAACTAGGCAGCCTCCTTGGAAGAGGCAAATGAGAAGGATTTGGATAAAAAAAAGGGAGAAGGAACAGATAGTTTTCATCATCCTGTTAAGAAGTCTTTGGGTATCAGGGAGAGGAGGAAGGGAGGAAGTTCTTTTTGGAAGAGGAGATCCACCCTGATGGGCGATTACTGCCGCCCTTCTAGAGTTCCTGTACTTGCAAGCCAGGCTTCGCAGGGGACGGTTACGAGTGCAGCCGCATCAATCCATGTCTGGTGGCCAATGGCGGGTGCCATGTGCTGGTGAGTAGAGCAGGCCCTGGCTCTTGGGCAGGGATGGGGTTAGGCTCAGTGATCAGGGCAGGGCAAGGCTCTGGGGCATTTGTCCATTCCTTCTCTATTTGTGAAGCCCCTCTTGGGGACAGGATCCCATCTGCCTGCCTCTGTCTTTGCCTTTTCGATGTGTTTTCCAGCCAGGGTGGGTCTCTCTCTGCTGCGTCTGTGTTTCTGAATGTGAGCCTTTCACTTTGCACCTTGGGGTCCCTGTCCTTAGCTGCCAACCTCTGTCCGTCTCCGTGAGTCTGTGCCTCTCGGTCATGGCTTGAGAATGTCTTGGTCTCTCTAGTATCAACTGACACCTCTGGAGAGCTTTAAAGTTTGCAAAGCATTTTGTAGGCATTATATTGAATTGCTGCGTGCACAACAACTTGGAGACAGAAGCTAAGGGGGTTCCGATCGCCCTTTTTTTATAGACAAGGCTCACTTGTCTGTGTCAAAGGCAGGATTCAAACCCAGCTCTCTCCCATCCCAAGTCCTGGCATTTTTACATTATCCTATGCTGGTTCTCTAAGGGGAGACAGCATGTCTGCCAGATTTGGGGCACCCGTGTATCGGACAAGAAGATCGGGATCTGAAAAGATCTCTATCCCACTGCCTCTGCCTCCGTGCTTAGCTGATCATAAGATCATAAAGATGGGAAAGACTTCCAAGGTCATCTGGTCCAAACCCCTCATTTTAAAGATGAGGAAAGTGAGTCCAGGCAAGGTTGAGTGATTTGCTGAAGGTCACAGAACTAGAAGGAGCCTCGGAGCTTCCTTAGGGAGGATCACTTTGATTTCTAGACGAGGAAACTGAGGCCCAGAGAGGTCACACTGACTCCAGATTCAGCACTCTTTCCACCACACGTTGGTTCTTTGTTTCCTGAGACTCCATTTCTTTCATCTGTATCACGGGAATAATAAGGCTTATACCAGTTACTACACTGGATTAAAGCGAGGAAACCAATTCTTAAAGTGGCATAGAAAGGTGAGTTGCTCTGAGTACACAGAAGAGAAGATTCCGGCTTCTGAGAGAGGCAGTCTTGAACAAGAGCATCTTTAAGGACCCTTTCAGCTCTGTGCGTCTCTGTGGGTCTCTTTGTTCATTTTGTTCTCTCTGTGTCTGCCTCGGAGTCTCTGTGTCTCTTTGTCATGGGTCTCCATGTCCCTAGGCCACCTGCCGGCCCCAAAGGGATGGAGGACAGCCGGTGTGTTTGTGCCCAGACGGCTATGGTGGAGATGGCTTCGCCTGCTATGGGACTGTCTTAGAGGTGAGTGGACCCAGAATCGCTTTCCCTTCCCTGTCAAGGTTAGCTTTGGTGGGGGCTCTCTTACCTGCTTGGGGAGGGTTCTTGAGACCTTGGAGCTGGGTGGAGGGAGGGTCAAAGCTGCTCATCCCTCCCCCCACCACAATTTGCTCTAGCCACAGACCATCCCTGCCCTCTCTCTAGGAGCTAAAGAGGAATGACTACTTTTCTGTGTACTATCAATGGATTAAGGTAGGATGGGGGAAGGAATCCCCTGAGCCCAGTTTAGCCCCCTAGAGTAAACTCCAGAATACAAACTGTGTCAGGCCCAGGAACTTGTGAGCCAGCCTTGTCCAGAGCCTGGGGTGGCAGAGGGGCCCTGAGGGCTTCCTTCGGTTTTCTGTATGTAGCATCTGCCTTCAATATGGTTGGCTCTAGCCGTCAGGGGGAGGCTGGGAGGTGGCCTCAGCACTGACCCCTCTGGTGACCTCCACATGTGCTCTGGCCCCAGAAAGCTGGCTTCGCCCTTCCCACCAAGGGCAACTTTACAGCCTTGGTGCCCTCGGAATCTGCCATCCTGAGCATGAGCCCTGATGACAAGGCCTTTTGGCTGCAGCAGCAGCAGTTGCTTCACCTGCTCAGGTATGAGGGGAGGGACTTCCTCACCTGGTCAAAGAACCATAGATCATAGCACTATAGATTTAGAGTGGGAAGGGACCTTAGAAGTCATCCATTTTATAGATGGGAAAACTGAGGTGATGTGCCTTCCCAAAGATCATACAAGTGGTGTCACAGGAAGGTTTGAACCCAAGTCTTCTCATAATCCAGTATATGGAAGTAGTAACCAGGGCTTGGGAAAGCTAGGTAGTGTAGTGATAGAGTAGAGGGCCCTTGAGTCAGGAAGATTCATCTTCTTGAGTTCAAATCCAACTTACTAGCTGTGTGACCCTGGGCAAGTCACTCTATCCTGTTGGCCTCGGTTTCTTCATCTGTAAAATGAGCTGGAGAAAGAAGTGGCAAACCAATCCTATATCTTTGTCATGAGAACTTCAATGGGGTCACAAAGATTTGGACATCTGGAAACAACTGACCAATTAGGTCTGGAGCCCTGAATGTGCACTCATCTCCCAGAGGTGGTGTCTGAGGGACCCCTCTACATTCCCTCTCCTCCTCCCCAACCCTGTTTCCTTTCCCAGCAGAAAATGGAAGGTCACAGATGCTTAGACTCCCGCCCTGGGGGGCCCTGCTTGCAGCTAGAATCTTTCAGAATTGTTTCTTTCCCAGTTTCTTCCTCTCCCAATCTTTGTCTTTGCTCTTTCTCTGACACTAAGAAAACACAGACCCTTTTAACCATTTGGTCGTCCCCCCTTCCCCAGGGCCCACTTTGTCCCAGATGCTCTTACCACTAGGCGGCTGTCTGACCTCTTGGGACAGGAGGTGGTCACCCTGAATCCACCCACACGTTGGGAGATCAGCAACAGCAGTGGGGTAAGGCCCAGGCCAGTTTGGCTGATTAATAACATGTTTCGTCTTTAAGTTTCCCAGGATTCTGAGGTGGAGAGGTGGGGTGGACCTGGAAAGAGGGGTAAGACAGGCCAGAACCCCGCAGGGAGTCACAAACTGGGAGCCTGGTAGAGTGCTTTCAAGCTGAAGGGGAAGACGAAGGCCAGCACTCCTGGTCACTGCCCCCATTCTCTCGCTACGGGAACCCCGAGTTCCATGGGATGTAACTGAGATCCCAGGCCCTGGTGCTTATGAACAGGCATGCATATGTGTGTTTCTGTCTGTCTGAGTTCTCTTCAATGGCTTTTCTCAGAAAATCACCATTCAGAATGTGAGCGTGGAGGTAGCTGACATCCTTGCCACCAATGGGGTCCTGCACATCCTCAATAAGGTCTGTGTCTCTACCTCTGCCAGAGCCTTCCTCAAGGAGGGTCCAGGCCATGCGTGCCAAGCTCTGCAGGGTTCATTCTGATTCCTGAGCTTGTTCCTGCCCCTACACCTGCCCAACAGTCACTCCTAAGCCAGAGGGGCCCGAGTTCAGGTCACAGCCAGCTCAGGCTATTTGGTCCTCAGGTACTGCTGCCATCTCGGAAAGATGCCCCCCCTCTCCGGCTGAGCCTGAGACAGCAGCTGGATGCCATCCCCTCCTTTAGCATCTTTAAAGAGTTGTTACTGGTGAGTCATCCTGGGGGTGAGCATGGAGGTGAGAGGAAGGTATGAAGGTGGCCTATGTGAGCACAGGAAAGAGCCCTGGACTTAAAGACTTTCGCTTGAATCATGGCTTGGCTTTCAAGGAGGAATTTCTAACTTGGGATTCATTAATTAAAAAATATATAGTTTAATTATATTTCCGTATAAATGGTTTCCTTTGTAGCTATGCATTTTAAAACACCATTTGCCAGATTGCCAAATGGATGCATGAAACAAAAGGATAAGAAGCCTTGCTTTAAAATGAAAGGGTGAACGACTTCTATTCCTTTCAGCTCTAAGCCTATAATCCTTTGTCCACATAGTCTATGATGCTTTTGGCTCTCAGAAATAAATGCCCAGAGGAGGCAGCTGGGTAGCTCAGTGGATTGAGAGTCAGGCCTAGAGACGGGAGGTCCTGGGTTCAAATCCGGCCTCAGACACTTCCCAGCTGTGTGACCCTGGGCAAGTCACTTGACCTTCATCGCCTACCCTTACCACTCTTCTACCTATGAGCCAATACACGGAAGTTAAGGGTTTAAAAAAAAATTTAAAAAAAAAAAGCCATGGACAAGGCTTCATTGTATAGCGGATAGAACACAGGTTTGGAAGTCAGGACACCTGGGTTCCTATGCAGTTCTGTAATTGGCCCCATGTTTGATTGAAGGCAAAGTTTATCCCCTCTGTGAGCCTCCAGTTTTCCCAGAAGTCCAATGGAGACAGGCAGTATCTAAGGCTCCTCCAGTAGGCAGGTCTGGGTGTCTTAGCCCATCGCTGGATATGGGGGTTTGTGGGGGAGAACAAGGCAAGGCTTTGGCTGGTCTTCTCTCCCTGGGCCATCCTGAGGTCAGCCTCTGCCTCTTTCTTCCCAGCAATATGGGCTACTGGCCCGGATGGAGGCCGCTACTGCCTATACCCTCTTTGTACCTGCAAATAGCTCAGTGGAGGATTACTGCCTGAAAGCCAATCTGACTACCCTGGTGAGTGAGCAAGCTGGACCCAGGTAGGAGAGACCTTGAACTCAGGACCAATTGCCACGGGAGTGGAGGGTTCACTGCCAGAGAAATGTCTAGGCGGGGATGGGCAAAAAGCATGTGTCTCTCTCTACCAGTGCATTGTTTAGCGGAATCTCTATCCGCCTCAGTTTCCTCATCTGTAAAACAGAGATAATATTTATCTTGGCTTGTCCTGAGGATCAAATGAGATATCACAGAGTGCTATTGAAATGCTAGCCGTCATTGTTAGGCCAGGGATCTCTCGGCGTGTCCCTGAATATGAGTGCACTAGAGGGACATACCTGCCCGCGCTGGCCTGGGTGGTCCGCGGGCTGAGGCGTGGGGCATCCCTGCCTCCCTCTGGCTGGGTTGCTGCGAGCCCTGCCCTCTCTCCCCCGCCCCCCCTCCAGGACGTAGAAACTGTGAAGCGCCACGTGCTCCTGGGCGAGGCTCTCACCCCCGATGCCATGCGGCCGGGGATGCACCGGAATTCCCTTCTAGGGACCTCCTATGAACTCGTCTTCTCCAGTGGCCAAGGGAGCCTGGTGAGTGCAACTCGCCTGCCCGCAGAGCTCCGCCCATGACGCCCCACCTCCAACAGGAGCCACACCCACAGAGCCCCCTGCCCTTCCCCCTCTCCCTGTGTCTGTCAGAGAAGCCCAATCGATCCCAGAGAGACCCCAAGACCCCCGCGCACGTGCTTAGAGGTGAACCCCGCCCCAATTAGCCCTTCCCCCTTCCCATCCCTGGATCCGGACCTGTCATCTTGCGAAAGGATTTGGGGGTGGAGAGGGGCCCATGGGAGCCAGGCTGTCGATTTCTGTCTCCCACAGCCCCTCGTGAACCGGGTGCCGGTGGTGGGTCCCACGCTGCAGCCCCAAGGGGGTGTCGTGCTCCAGTTGGGCGGGGTCCTGGCTCTGAGGCCCAACATTTGTCTCCGCTCGCACATAGAAGGGATAAGGGTGAGGCCTGGGGTTCGAGGAGGGACTGTAGGGACTCGCCCACACCTGGAGGGAGGGTGGTGCTGCAGGTGCAGTCCAAGATCCTCCTAGACTGGGCGCCTTAGCGATGGACGTTCTCTCCTGACCCCTGTATTTCCCATCCCGCCTCCCCGGGGACCCGCAGAAGAAATGTAGCAGCTGTGAGCGAAAATACCGCTGCCCTTCCGGCTACAAGAAGATACAGGTGATTGGTGGGCCCGGGAAGGAAGGGCGCCTCCTCTCTGCCTCTCGCAGCCCTCCCTTCAGGCTTCTAAGCGTGTTGGTCTCTGTGGCTTCTCTCTCGATGTCTCTGTTTCTGTCTCTGTCTCTCTGACTTGTCTCTGTCTTTCTGAGTCTCTGTCTCGGCCTTTCTGAGTCTGTGTTTCTGACTCCGTCTCTCTGTCTCAATCTGTCTCTCCTTGCTGTGTCCAGCCCTTTACTAGATAGGTAATGGGGGGAGGCAGAGGTAAATGAGGAACGTGTGAATTTGACGGCAAAAGCACTTATTCAGCTGACTGTCCCAAGCTCTCTGCTAAGAGGGGATAATAAAGAAAGGCAAAAGCAAAAGGGCAGCCCTCAAGGAGCAATCCTCCTTCTGGGTTAGAGGAGACTGGACCTCGAATCCAAAGCCCAGGCTTCTGGACTGCCGCATAGGTAGGGTCTCAGACCCGGTGCTTGGAAAGCTGGGAAGGTGTGGCACCTAGAATGGCAGCTGTACCCCTCCTGTCATCCTTTTCACTCCCTGTGTTGGCTCACTCATCCCAGCCTTTCCTGCCACTGTCAGCTCTGGAAGGGCTAACCACTTGGCTACTCCTCACTGTCAGGGTCCTTGGGGTAATAACCCTTTGTGTATGGGTGATGGGGGGAGTGTAGGTGAGAGAGACATAATCCTACTGACCTGTGCCCCTCCAGGAGTATGCTTCCCACTTAAATCAGCTACTAAAGACACCCTTAACTCTTTTTTTAAACCCTTAACTTCTTTCTTAGGATTCATACTAAGAATCATTTCCAAGGCAGAAGAGCAGTAAGGGCTAGGTAGTTGGGCTTGTGAATTGCCCAGGATCACCTGGCTGGGGTCAGATCTGAAACCAGAACCTCCCATCTCCAGACCTAACTCTAACCACTGAGCCACCTCACTGCCCCAACACCATTAACAGACCAGCTTGAAACATTTACTAACCAAGGAAGTGAAGGTGATAATAATCAGATTGCAACATTTACTCAACATAAAGCAAAAGCAGGAATAATCTAAAAATAACAGTTCACTCATAAACCTGTGTCACACTCTACTACTACACAAAGTGCCCGTGGGGGAGAGCAGGCACCCACAGAAGCCCATCCATGAGTCAGACAAGTAAGAAAAGTCGTTGCAACTCACAATCCTGGATGGCAAGCCTGGCTGGTGATGGTCTCTTTCAGGGAATCATAGCCTGTACCCCCGCCACCTCTTTTTCTGTGCATTTCCATTCTCCTGTTGGAAAAAGATGTTTGTTTTTTTTCTGTTGCTCTAAGTCTGCTGAAGCAGTTGAAATCTCTTTTACTAAGAGTGGTGTTCTAGGCTCCCAGTGAGATGGCAGCCCTTACTTACGCCAGGGTCTGGCCACTGAAGCCCAGTTCAGTTATTTCCATGGTGAGCTGCCCCCTTAAGCAAGAGAACATTAAGCATAGTTCCTCAGTTCTGCTCTCTGGGTCTCTGAGGAAATTCTCCCACTCAAATCTAGAAGAAAGTCAAGCTCGTGAGAGGTTTCCCCATCTGGGCCCCTCGATGGCGCCAAAGAGCAGCAAATCCAACCAGTTCGGACATTGAAGTGAAAGAAACAAGAATTATGGACAATGTCCAGAGAAGCAGAACTCTCCATCCCCTTTTTTGTCACCTCCTCTGTATCTTCATGTCTTTACAGTAATAACAATTCATATTTACATAGTGCTTTAAGGTTCCCAAAGCACTTTGCATACATGATTTAATTTGGTCTTCACAACTCTGTGAATTAGATATTATCCCTATTTAAGGAATTAGGAAATTGGGTCTAAGAGAAAAGAAATGACGCACCCAGGGTGAGGCAGGATGTGAACTCAGATCTTTTTTTTCCCTTCAATTTTCTTTTCTTTTCACTGAGCAGGCTAGAAGTTTTTTGATTTTAATTACAAAAGTGAAGTCATGCAAAATGAATTTTCACATTAGCTATGTTCCCTCCCCCCAAAAGCAAGAAAAAAAAAAAACCAGAAAAAAATATGGTTCCATCTGCACTGAGTTCATCAGTTCTTTCTCTGAAAGTGGATAACATTAATGTTTCATCATGAGTCCTTTGGAACTGTGGTGGGTCATTGTATTGTCAGAATTACTCTTTCACAATTAATTATCATTACAATGTTGATTTTACTGTGTACAATGTTCTATCTGCTCACTTCCCTTTGCATCAGTTCATACAGTTCTTCCCAGGTTTCTCTGAAACATTCCCATCAGTATTTCTTATAGCAAAATAGTATTCCATCATATTCATATACCATAAGTTGTTTATCCTTTCTCCAGTTGATAGGCATTCCCTCAGTTTCCAATTCATTCCCAACATAAAAAGGACTGATATAAATATTTTTTGCATATATAAATCCTTTCCCTCTTTTTTAAATATTCTCTTTGGGGGTATAGACCTAGGGGTAGTATTGCTGGGTCTAATGGCATGCTCAGATCAATAGCTTTTTAGTTCATAAATGCTTCTAAATCAAGGACTAGTGCTCTAATTCTTGTGATATCTGTCTCTCTCTGGTAACTTTCTCTTTTGTTTTGTTCATAAGTTTTAAAGCAGGAAGGGACTTTAAAGATGATCTAGGGACCACTAAGTGGCTCAGTGGATATCGAGCCAACCCTGAAGACAAGAGCTCCTGGGTTCAAAGCTAACCTTGGACACTTCCTAGCTGAGTGACCAAGTCACTTAATCCCCATTGCATAGCCCTTACCACTCTTTTACCTTAGAACCAATACGTAGTTTTAATTCTAAGACAGAAGGTAAGGGTTGTCTGGTTTTTTTTTCTTAAGATGAAAAATCTAGTCATTTTACAAGTGAAGAAAGAATTCTCTTATCTCATTTTAACTCTGTCCTGGTTTCTCTTTTTCTTGGTCATTATATTTCTTTTCTTATTTGTCTCAATTTACCTCAGTCTTTCTGTTTTAGTACATCTCTCTCAGTTTATCACTGTTTCTGTTCATCTCTGTCATTATTTATGTCTGTAGACTTTCTGCATTTATTGCTTTCTATCTTGATTTGTTATTGTTATTTTTTGGTCTCTCTCTCTTTCTCTGTCTCTCTTTTTCTCTCTGTCTGTCTATCTCTCTGCATCTCTAGCCTGATATATCTCTTTCAATTTATCTCTTTTTATTTCTATTTATGTCAAAGTTCCCATCCTAGCATCCTCTGACTGAATACCTTGCCTCCCACTTTGGTATTTCTAGAATGCCCCACCAGAGAACTGTTTCTACACATCTAATGGAATCCGAACTATAGGCTGCTACTACACATGCATCAAGAAAAAAGAGGTTTGTTCCAGGGCCTCCCTTAATGCTGTGATCCAAGAGGAGAGAGGGCAGTGGCTGCAGCCAGCCTTGGATGGTGTAATTAAGAGATAAAGGACCTACAGGAAGAACCCAGATTGGGCCTGGGATCACAAATCCTTTCTAGAATCTAGTTTCTAGAAGGCAGACTTGTCAGCGTGGAGGAGCTAAGGAATGGCTAAAGACAGGGGCTTGGAACCCCCATCATAAGCCCTGGGTTGAGAATCAAAAGAGCAGGGCTTCCTGACAAGCCTTTGTTATTGTTTTTTACTAACTCTCTGTGCAACTTCAGGCCAGTCCATATTCCCTTTCTGGTTCTTAATTCCCTTCTCTGCATTGTGAAGGGGAATATTAGGGTGTGGTTGACTGAATATTAAAAGTTTTGGTCACCAAGGAATTGATTCAATTCCTGATGAAAAAACCTCAAGTCAAAATAACTTTTATGGTAGCTTATTTGCAAATGAGAAGAGAGAGTGAAAGTAAGAAAATCAGAAAGAGGATAAGGTAAGATAATTAACCTAACACACTAAATAATTTGCCTCAGCCCCTGGCTCAACCCAGGAAGGACTAATTAGTCCTCAGCCAGAGAAGGCTCAGCCAAGGGCTGAGGACTGAATGAAGCAAAAGCTTCAGTCATGAAGCCTCTTTTGAAAGGAAAGTTCCTTCAGAGAAATCCAGGAAGAGTTGGTTTTTACACTCACCATGTGTAGTTCTAAGGGAGAGATTTAAGAATAGTCTCACCAAGTCCAAGGTCTCAGGTCTAGCAAGCAGCATCTCCAACTCATGTTCCAGCTCCAGGAAACGAACAAGAACTGACTACAGGAAGTTGTCACTCCCTTTTAAAGGCACTTCTTTTATGTCACTTCCTGTGCCTTCCTCTTAGTTTACGTGTCCACTCACAACAAATGCTTTGATTAGGACTGCCCAGGAGGCAGTTAGTCAATTCTGATTGGTGATTAAATTTAAAAATGGGCAGGGTAGGTTTAATCTCATTATCACAGCATGAAATGGATGGATTTGATGAGTGCCACTCTGAGATTGTCATCCAATTATAACGTTCCCACCCAAATTTGCCCCCAGATCTCTGACTGCTGTCCTGGCTACTTTGGAACCCTTTGTGATCCCTGCCCTGGGGGGGCAGGCAGTAACTGCTCAGGCCATGGGCAGTGCCAGGATGGCCTCCTGGGTAATGGAGAGTGTCGCTGTCATGAAGGCTTCCACGGCACTGCCTGCGAGGGGTGTGAGCTAGGGCGCTATGGGCTTAACTGTGCTGGAGGTAAGGGCTGACAAAGGGGCTGGGGTGAGTAAGAATCTTCCCCTTCCTAGGCAGAAGACTCCCACCAGGACCACAAAGGGTGGAAGAGGGTGTGTGTGTGTGTGTGTGTGTGTGTGTGTGTGTGTGTATGTGTATGTGTGTGTGTGTGCGTGCACGCACGCAATCTAAGTCACACCTCTGGGACCTCAGTCTTCTCACTTGTGCAGGAAAGTGGGGCAGGCCTACAGGGCTCCTACTCTATCCCCAAAGCTTTTGAATGATGAGGTAGGGCCATGTGGTATTCTTCACTTTGGCCTTAGCTTTCCCATTCCTCAGTTGATTGAGGGGAAGATTCTTGGCAGGGTTGGGAGAGAGGGAAGTAAGGATGGGGAGGAGGGAGGTGAAGTTGAAAAGATTTGTGCCTTGATGCTAAAAGGACTAGGCAAGAGGAAGGGGAGCCCTCATTTGGCTGGGGATGTTGGTGACCACCAGACTACTCTCCTTCCTTCCTTCCCTAGTCTGTAACTGTGGGCATGGAATATGCCAGGATGGGCTGCTTGGGAATGGGACCTGTAGCTGCAATGTGGGCTGGAAAGGCCCCCACTGTGACCAAGGTAAGTGTAGGGTAGCCCCCTGCGGTCCCAGATAACTGTTATGATTAAAAATGATGAAGGCCGACATCAAAAGGAAGAATAGTATTTTAATAAAAGCCATGCTGATAGAGATAAACTGACCACGCGCCTGTAAGAAACCTATTCCAACCTCACCCTCAGCCATTTACCTTTCCTCTCCCCCGTGCGCTCAGATAGCTAAAGAGGAAGTTCAAAGTCACTTCCCCCTCTTTTAAAACAGTCCCTCCCCTTGAATACGTAATCCAAAACAGGAAACCCGTTGGACCACGGGAAATGTAGTTCCAAGTATCCCAAGTGATTTTAAATGACACATGACTGGGGTCACAGGGAGGAAGCCTCCCCCAGCTCCATCTTGGGCTGCTTCCCCCATGCTGAGATGACATAGAATATTCTCCTAATTTCTTCCCAGAAATCACCACTTCATCATGTGCAGAAAAATGTGACCCCTTTGCCAAGTGAGTGATCTCTGATGAGTTAAGCTTTGGGGTTGGCAGCAGGGCTGGATGGGGGAGTCCTGGATTCCACTCTGGAGATCTTCTCTGACCCGAAGACACGGGCTTAGATCTGAGGCTGTGCCTTCTTCCTTCCAGCTGCATCAATGCCTCCTGTGTCTGTTCTGCTGGATACTCTGGCAATGGCACCAGCTGCTCAGGTCCTCAGGATATCCCCAAAGCAGCATCCCCCATGCCCCAGAGATTCCTTAGCCTATGAGACAGAGTCTTCCCTTTCCCTTTCCCTAGTTCTTTCAGACCTACCCCAGGCTGGCCCAAGAACCCCATTTCTGGCTTAAAAGAAATTCCAGTCCCAAACTGATCTATCCCCAGCTCCCTCTTTTCTCTCTGTTCTTGATCACTCTCCCTTCCCCCCTTCCTGATTTCTCTTGCCCCTCCCTGTACTTCTACAGAAGTGGATCCTTGTGTCCAGGATCATGGCGGCTGCTCCCTTCATGCTAACTGCACCAAGGTGGCCCCTGGACAGAGGACATGCACCTGCAAGGAAGGCTATGCTGGGGATGGAGAAATTTGTCTGGGTGAGAAGCCTAGGCAAGAAATGGGTTAAGACTGAAGCAGAAAGGGATTGAGGTTAGATACAAGAAGGGACTTCCTGGCGTGAGGGATAGGTAGGACACCCTAGAAGTGGAGATGGGTCATCTAAGGAGATTGGGCTGATTCCTCTCCTAGGGTGTTATTTTTAAAAATGATGAAGGCAGGGGGCAGCTGGGTAGCTCAGTGGAGTGAGAGTCAGGCCTAGAAACAGGAGGTCCTAGGTTCAAACCCGGCCTCAGCCACTTCCCAGCTGTGTGACCCTGGGCAAGTCACTTGACCCCCATTGCCCACCCTTACCATTCTTCCACCTATAAGACAATACACCAAAAATTAAGGGTTAAAAAAAAATGATGAAGGCAGATATTATAAGGGAAATTAGTATTTTTATTAAAGCCATGTTGATAGAATAAATCGACCACGTGCCTGTAAAAAATTCAAATTTCCACCTCTGCCATTTTCTTCCATACCTTCCTTACTCCTCTCAGTCCCCTGGGAGCCCTCTCAGGTAGCAAAAAAAAAGAGGCCATCTCAAGGCCGCCCTCCGAATTTAAGTCGAACTCTATGTTGGTTCCCGTTCTCTGACGTAATCACATCAGAAACTGGAAACCCATTGGATCATGGGAAATGTAGTCTCAAAGTTTCCCGCATGTCCACAGGAAGTTTGTAAGATACTTTTATTTTATTTTATTTTATTTTATTTTTATTTATTTATTTATTTATTTTATTTTTTTATTTTAAACCCTTAACTTCTATGTATTGACTCATAGGTGGAAGAGTAGTAAGGGTAGGCAATGGGGGTCAAGTGACTTGCCCAGGGTCACACAGCTGGGAAGTGTCTGAGGCCGGATTTGAACCTAGGACCTCCCGTCTCTAGGCCTGGCTCTCAATCCACTGAGCTACCCAGCTGCCCCTGTAAGATACTTTTAAATGGAACCTCCCTGAATTCCAAAAACACAAGGGGGAGAGCAAGTCACACACACACACACACTCACACACACACACACACACACACTCACACACAGACTAAAGGAGACAGAAAAAACAGAGACAAGGGAAGACAGGTCCCTAGATCTTTGGAGGCTGGATAGCTCCCTGAGGGAGATAGTAGGGAATTCTGGCCATCTGTCCCTCCTCTGCCCTTTCTGCTTTCCTTTCCCTGCTTTGATTTACTAGGTTTGCTCTCCTCCTTAGAAACCAACAGCTGCCTGATTCGGAATGGTGGCTGCCATGCCAAGGCTGATTGTGTCCCCGTAGGATCCAGCAAGGTCAGTGACCTGAGGAATGGTGAGACTCGAGGTGACCCTCAGTGGGAATCACCCACATCCTGCCCTTGCAAACACCTGGATCTTGGGATCTGCTTTTTTATATAGGAATCTCCCTGAAGGCAAGGATAGTGTTTCCCTCTGAGAGCAGGGACGCTGTGTACCCCTAAGACCAGGGCCTCCCTAAGGGCAGGGTCAGTGTGTTTCTCATGGCCTGAGACCCTCAACTCAAAAAGCCTACTAACTAACACTATGTTGGGTGGGTGATGTAGGTGTCCTGTAATTGTGGAGCTGGTTACACTGGAGATGGAATCCAGAGCTGTGTCCCCTTCAACCCCTGCACAAAGGTGGGTCCCCTCGATCTCCAGCCTTACTCTAGAGACCCAGGAGCCTGAGGTTGGGGGGGGGGTCAGAGTTGGCAGCAGGGTCCAGATGCCCCACTCCTGATTTCCAGTAGCCTCTGTCCAAGAGTCTAGTAGCCTTGATAGGTAGTCCTGATATTGTGGGAGGAAAATCAGGGATTATGGTGGGAGCTGGGGGCACTGTTTCCTTGCTGCTCTCCACACCTTGTATTTTCAGCTTCTCCAGGTTAGGGGGGAAGATGGCTTCTGGGTCACTCTCCTCTGTTTCCCCTCCAGGACAATGGAGGCTGTAGCCCCTATGCTACATGTAACAACACAGGGCCTGGACAGCGGACCTGCTCTTGTGGCATCCTGACCATTGGTGATGGCTTTACATGCCGGACCAGGATGGGCTTGGTGAGGCCCCTTCTGTCAGGGTCCCTGACCCCCTGATGGAGCCTGGAAGAGGTCTGGGGACCCCTACTCCAAAGAGAGCTCTGGGATTCCTTATTTTTGCTAAGCCCCAGTTCCAGCCTGGGGACACTGTTTTTCTGGAAAGCCTACCCCTATTCCAGAAATGGTTTTCCCCATCTCTCAAATTATACCCAGGAGAGGAAGCAAGATTTAGTCAATATAGTGACTTGAAATCAGGAGGACCCAGGTTCAAAACCTGACTCAGACACTAGCTGGAAAGCCACCTCATTTTCCTTATTTGTAAAATGAGAGCATTAGGCTGACTCAATGGACTATAAAGTCCCTTCCAGCTCTCAGTCTTTGATCCTGTGCCCCTTCCTTTCCCTCCTTTCTACCATTCTAAGCCCCCCATCTTCCCTAGTAAACCATCAGTCCCGAGCTTAGGACAGACCTTGGACCATGGATATAGGCAGAGACCTAAGCCCTTGGGGCTGTAGGCACCTAAAGCATGAGCCAGGGTCAGCTCTGTGCTCTCTCTCTCTCTCCTCCTCACATGCTCTCACTGCTTCCCCAGGAGCTCCTCCGGGACAAGGATGCAGCATTTTTCAGCCACTACCTGATGGTAAGAGCAGATGAGATCTTCCATGATGGGTGGACTGGGCCAACCTAACCCATCCTCTCTCCCTGCCAGGGCTGGGATCTCATTTTCCTTCCCATAGTTAGGGCCGTGTCTCCTCCTCAGATCTGGGGCAACTTGAAGACAAAGGGCCATGTCTCCTCCCTCTGTCCCCCCTCTCCACAGAAGGCTTCCCAAAGATAGGGCCTTGCTTGACTTTTCCTCGGAAAATGGTCTCCTTGAGTTCAGAGTTGTGACTCCTACTTGCCTCTCCCCTTCCTAGAGTTCAGGCCAAGGGGTTGGCTGACTCCTTGAGCTTAGTAAGACAATCCTTGGGCTGGGAGTTAGGAGACTTGGGTTCTAGTCCCTCTCTGCAACTGACTCCCTCTGGACTGCCCATCTCCCCATTTATAAATGAAGGGTGCATCGTGCATGGATTTGCATAGTGATGGTGCTCCAAAGGTCTCTCTGTCCTTTCTGGGCTATGGACCATAAGCTGGACCAAGGGTACAGAACTCGTGACCCCCAGCGTCCACAGCCCCCGTGGTCTTGCATCCTTTCTTCACAGGAATATCAGGAATTGAAGGGAGATGGGCCATTCACAGTCTTTGTCCCTCGTGAAGATTTGATGAAGAACCTTACCCGGGTAACTAAGAAAAGACTCCCCTGGGCAGGGCTAAGCTGTGTTGGGGAGGGTGGCAGAAACTTGGGTAAGACTTCAGGCCTCCCCCCAACTTCCTGTTCTTCCTATTTTCCTCTCCACACCATCCTTGGTGGAGCGATTTGGGAGATGGGGGTGAGGGTGGTGGAAAGGAGTTTGAGGAGGAAAAACAACAAAAGGAAGGGGAATGGCTGAACATCTGTCTCAAGGGTGGATAGACCAGACCTAATCATTGTCGCCTCTCCCAGAGAGAGCTCTCCATGCTCAGCACCCATCGGCAGCTCCTGTTCCGATACCACACGGTGGGGTGTAGGCGCCTGCTGGCCCAGGACCTGCTGGAGGCAGGATATGTGACCACCTTGTCTGGCCACAAACTCCATTTCAGCCAGAATGAGGTGAGGGGCCTCAGGGAGGGGAGCCTTTATTCTTTACATGAAGTCAAGTCTCCCTCTTTGGGGAAGGGAGGTCTGATCCTACCAGCGCCGTGTCTCTCTTGTTCCTTGCAGGATAATCTTTACATCAATGAGTATGCCCAAGTAGTGACTGAAGACCAGATTGGGGTAAATGGTGTCATCCATTTCATTGACAAATTGCTGCTGCCCCCAGAAGTTGTGCACTGGACTGATACTTCATCGGTGCTTCCCAAGGTATGGCGGGATACCCGAGGAGAGCGGCCGAAGGCGCCAGAGGCCACAGGAAGTCCTGGAGAAAGCCTACACTTGGCGACAGGGCACAGGTCCTGAGTCTTCTGAGTGTCTTCCCATCTCTTGGCCTCTGCTTCCTCCTCTGAAAAATGGGTATAGAATATTAATATTTGTAGTCCCTCGCCGAACCTGCCGCCAGTGTTTGTGGAGGGAAAAGTACTTTGTAGCTGGGAAAGTGCTCAAAAAATGTGAATGGTTCTTGTTCGATTTGTTTTTTGCGATTTCTTTTTTTTCATGGCTTTGGGGGCTCTCTTCATTTCCAGCAAAATATCACTGAAGCAGCTGAGAGTGCGGGCTACACCATCTTCAGCAAACTTCTGACGGTGAGTGTCTGTGCGAGCTCCCGTGTGTCTGTCCATGCCGAACCAGGCGTTTGCCCGTGTGGCCAGACAAACCGTTAGCTTGAGGTTGACTGGTTGGCCTTCCTGAGCCCCCCAAATGCCAGCGTGTTCCTCACTTTCCCCTCACCCCCAATCTGCCCTACTCAGGCTCCAGAGGAAGGGAGGCTTCCTGGTCTTCTTGGGCCATTTCTGCATGGCTCAGAGGTCCATCCTTACGTCCGTCCTTGGCAGCCTGGTTTAGTGGGTGTCCGAGTCCGGGGCCGTAGCCTTCTCTCAGATGAGGGTCGGGGCTTTTTAAATTTTTAATTTTTTATGTATATATGTATTTTTATTTATTTAATTATATTTTTATTTTTATTCGGGGCTTGTTTAGATGGCCAGGATGCTGCCCATGTTTCATGATAAAGCCCACCAGCCCCTCACCGTCCTGTGGCCCTCAGACGAAGCCCTGGGAGGCCTCTCTCCTGAGCGTCGGGCCTGGCTCTACCACGAGGACCACCGGGAGAAGTTGGCTGCCATCTTGAGGGGCCACGTGATCCGCAACATCAAGGTGAGAATGGCGCCGGGCGGGCTGGCTGCCTCCTTTCTTCCTCAAGCCTTCGCTAAACCTTATTCTTGGAGGACCCGCAGGGTTGGTCAGTGTTCGGGGATCTGTCTGGGCCTGGGATGGCACGGCTGGGACCCTCTCCATTCAGACCCTGAATTCTCTGCTCTGCCTCTCCTCAGGCCCTGGCTTCGGATATACCCAACCTGGGTCCGCTCAGGACCATGCATGGCTCCCCCATCTCCTTCTCCTGTAGCAAGGCCCTGCCGGTAAGTGGACCGGCTAGGCGGGTGGCTCAGTGGACAGAGCGCCTGGAGGTCCTGGGTTCGAATCGGACCTCAGACGCTTGCTGTACGACGGTGGGCACGTCATCTCACGCCAGAGTGCCCAGCCCTTACTGCCTTTCCACTCTGGAAGTGATACTTGGTATTGGTTCCAAGATCCAAGGTAAGGATCTTTTTAGCCATCCTCTTCCCCTCCAGGGCGAGCTCTTGGTCGGGGAGGGAGAAGCTCGGATCGTACAGAGACACATGGAGTTCCTGGGAGGCATCGCCTACGGCATCGACCAGCTCCTGGAGCCCCCCGGGCTGGGCTCCCGCTGTGACCACTATGTGAAGGAACAGCTCCCGGTCAGAAGCAGCAGGGGCTGATGGGGGGCAGGCGGGGGATGGCATGAGGGGCCCCAGCATTTAGAGCATGGAGCAGCCTTTGAGGCCAGCGAGCCCAGGCCCCCTCTTACTGGCGTGCCAAGAAGGGACTTGCCTTGAGGCTCTCAGACAACCAGCGGGAGGACCAGGACTGAGTCCAGATTCCCTCCTTATGAATCCACCGTAATTTCCAGGAGGAGTATGAGTGAGTGAGTGTGAGTGAGTGAGTGTGTGTGAGTGAGCAAGTGTGAGTGTGTATGAGTGTGTATGTGTGAGTGTGAGTGTGTGAGTGAGCGAGTGTGAGCGAGTGTGTATGAGTGTGTATGTGTGAGTGTGAGTGAGTGTGTGAGAGAGTGAGTGTGTGTGAGTGAGTGTGTGTGTGAGTGAGCGAGTGTGAATGTGTGAGTGTGTGTGTGTGAGTGTGTGAGTGAGTGTGAGTGTATGTGTATGAGTGTGTGTGTGTGTGAGTGTGTGTGTGTGTGTGTGTGTGTGTGTGTGTGTGTGTGTGTGAATGGTAAGATAGGACGGGTTTGTGGCCAGGGAAGAAGGGGTTCTTTGAGACTTAGAAGGAACAAAGGGAAAATGGACGCAGGCGCAAAGAGGGTCCTGGGTTCCAATGTGGCCCTAGACACAGACCGCTCTTCCGCCTTGGAACGGACGCTTGGGATAAATTCTAAGGCAGAGGTAAGGGTCGAACCAAAGAAGCAGCGGCCAAAGGGTTAGAAATAGGGGCCGGAGTAGGTCCTCAAGGATGGACCTGGGGATTAGAGGAAGCTGCTCTGGGGCTGCTCCTCTCCGACCCTCTCATTTCTGGGGTGTTGGAGGTATGTCCTAACTTCACTTTCCCTTGAAAATAGCCTCTTGTGAAATCTTCCTCCCCTGAGGCCGGAGCCTGGAAGGGGACAGAGAAGAAACTGTCCAGACATGAACAGGGCAGCCGGGCAGCGGCAGAGGCCAGGGGCAGGCGGAGGGCCGTGAGGCTGTCCAGATAGCCCTGGGTCCCTGGGCAGTGGGGTCAGGGGCGTCTCGGGGCCTCGGAGGGAGCTGAGGCCTTGGGCCAGGAGGATTTCGGTGATTCTCCCTCCTTCTCGGGAAGTGTTCCCACACGCCTCCGTGCTGCTGCCCGTTATCTCTCTACGTGACCGGACATTCCTGAAGCCGTGTCCCTCTTTGTGAACTGAGGGAGTTGGGCTAGACGCTCTCAAATCCCCCTGAAGCCCAATAAGGGCCTGGGGAAGGGCCAGGCCTTGGCCCTGCACGCTTTTCCCACCAATAAGGCCGGGATGGCGTCACTGATAGGATGTGGCCGTCTCTCCTCTTCAGGCATACAGACAGCCCTGTGGCTCGTGCGACCTGCTGCCTCTTTGTCCTCTAGGATACAAGGATCAGGTGAAGCGAGGGGTGGCCGTGGTGGGGGGGAGGAGGCTGGGGAATGTCCAGGATGTGCGGAATGGCAGAGAGCCTCTGGTGGTGCCCCGACTCCCCTGTGATGTGTGACTCCCTCCTGACTGGTCTCTAGGGTGAGGTGGATTACTGCCTGAGGGCCATCCCTTCGAGGAGACCTTTCTTTCTGAGATACACCTACTACGACCCATTTTTATTCTCCCGAAAGTCTCAGAAATCCGGCTGCCGCCGACGTTGTTTTACAGTCACCTGGAAACCGGCTTGTTGCCCAGGACACTATGGCATCGACTGCCAAGGTTGGAGACCTCCACCTCACCCCCTTCTCCATTTTCCTCCGCCCTGACCTTCCCAAGCCCTTAATCATTGGAGAGACAAAAACAGAGAGAGAGAGAGAGGGAGAGGGAGAGGGAGGGAGGGAGACAGAGAGAGAGGGAGAGTTCAGAGTGCTTTACAAATATCATCTCATTTGATCTTCGTGACAACCTTGGGAGGCACATACTGTTTATCCCCATTTTATTGATGAGAAAACAGGAGACCATTAGTGGTTATGACTTGCCCAGGGACACACATCTAGTAAATGTTGGATTCTAGATCCGATCATCTCTAGTCCGATTCCACCTCCTGGTTCTAAGCTGAAAACTCAGTTCCTGGCTTTTCTCTTTGGGCCATTCAGCCTTGATTTCCCCGATGAGAGTGACGTCCACATAAATGGAGTGACTCTGACAGGGGTCAGAGTAGCTTAGGGAGAAAATCCCTGGCCTTGGAGTCAGAGGCCCTGGTTTCACATTCCAGCTCTGGTGATCTTGGCCAAGTTGCTTCTCTTTGGACTTCAGTTTCCTCATCTGTAAAATCAGGATGTTGAACTGTGAGGCCCCTTCCAGATCTAAAGCTGTTATTTGAGAGAGATTGGGGAAGTGGAATCCTCAAGCTTGGCAAACTAGTCAGAGGTCAGGGATGAGGGAGAAGGAGAAGGAGGAGTCACAGGTGATTTGGGGGTTAGATGGTCAGACTCTGAAATCAGGAGGTTGGAAGGAGTGGGGTAGGAAAAAGGGGAAATGGTGAGTCCAGACTGGAGCACAATGTGCATGAGAGGCCAATGCCAGGGGTCAGGACAAGACCACCCAGCAGGCAGCATGGAGCTGGAGGGAGGAGAGTATAACCAGTGTGACCCACCCTGGCAGATAGGGAAATCCAAATAACTTGTTTTGGACTGAACAGCTAATAAGAGGTGGCCTGAGAACACTTGAATCCTCCAGGTCTTTTACCTTTAAGAGCAGGGCCCCTTTCCAGCATATCCCACCTTACGGTACCTCCCCCTCATCCAACCTCATTTTCCCTCCTAGCACAGTCCCCCATGCTCTTGGGGAGTCCTGGGAGGAATCGTAAGGCCCTGGGGGTCTAGGATTGCCATCTCTTTACTTTCAGTGTGCCCAGGGGGGCCAGGAACCCCATGTAATGGCAATGGGGTGTGCGACGATGGAATGACAGGGTCAGGGGTCTGCAAGTGCCACAAGGGCTTCAATGGGACTGCCTGTGAGCTCTGTGCTGCAGGGACATTTGGCCATCAGTGTCTAGGTAAGCCCTGGCCCCAATTCCTATCCTCCTTTCATTCAGTTCCCCTGATGTGTCAGTAGTTGGTGAGAACAAACCCTCGAAATAGTTTTGAAAAGAAAGGTCATTTGGTAGAGAAAAGTGTGGTTCCCGGCCATCCAGGCTTTGGAAGGTGGACAATATGGAAGATTTGGACATTTAGATGAGGGGGGCCTCTGCATGAATCAATGCCAGAGGAGGCAGCTCAAAAGCAAGACAGATCGAGATGGATAATATAAAATATAAACATTCAATAAAATTTGGGCAAAGGCCAAACACAAGAGGAAACCAAAACACAAGGCTTGGGGGAGCAGACCCAATGCTTTGGGTGGGTAGATCTAGGACGGGGAGGAACCGAATATTCCTTGTGGCTTTATCCGGCATGCCTGGAGAGTTACTGAAGTCGGGGCGACCCGGGATTCAACAATATCTGTAGTCACTTATAAACAGTATAATAAATAAGGTTTTCCAGACAATGAGCTATTTCCCTATAACTCCATCCTCTTCCTTGACTCTCTCTCCCTCTGTTTCCCCAGCTTGTCAGTGCACAGCCCAAGGAAAGTGTGATGAGGGCGTCTCAGGCTCTGGCTTTTGCTTCTGCAATGAGGGCTGGAGTGGACAGCGCTGTGAAATAAAGCTGGGTGAGTCTCCCTGTGCACATGTTTGGAGGGTATAGTGGATAGAGTCCTGGGCCTGGAGGCAGGGAGATAGGAGGTCAAATCCAGCATCATACATTTCCTAGCTTTGTGACTCTGGGCAGGTCTCTTAACCTCTGATTACCTGCTGAAAGGATCCATGAAAAACAAAATGGCAAACCACTCCCATATCCTTGCCAAGAAAACCCCACAGATAACTATGGTCCATGGGGTCACAAAGAGTCAGAACTGAATGACTCAACAGCAGACCCAGGGAAAGTCACTTGGTTTCAGTTTACCTCTGTTGCCTCAACTGTAAAATGGTTTTAGCAATAGTACCTTTCTCCCAGGGTTGCTTTAGCACAAATGAAATAGTATTTGTAAAATGATTAATACAGTGCCTGGCACATAGTAGGCACTTAACAAAGGCTGGCTTCCTTCCTACCTTCTATACATATTCACATGCACCTGGGTGCACATGCCTATAAGTCTCTGAAAACATCTGCACACATCTAAAGGTTCTTAATTATGCATGTGTGCATGCTTTTAGACCCTTAGCATGTTTACACAGAAGTGATCATGCCCAAAGCTTGGAAACCTACTCTTTGTCTTCACCCAAGAATGCTAGGGTGCCCTCCAGCAGGGTGTGTGTTCCACCAAACTTCCTGGTGAATTATGGGGAGGGGGCACAAATTAGGGGAAAGAGAGGTGAGAGCTCAAGCCCTTGATGGTTCCTTCAGGCTAGAGCCAAGGTCCTGGGGGTTCCTGTAGCTTCTACACATTGTGCCCTAGGCAGTAACATATATTCCTATTCATTCAATAAACATTTAGTAAATGCCTAGTTCAGGCAAGCCCCTGCTCCTAGAGCAGGATCTACAAAGAGAGAAAAAGGGCATTTCTAAACCACTCTTAGAGAATTTGAACTTTAATAGAGGAAGGAAGCAGGCATGTCGCTGTGGTAGAAAGGAGCTTGAAGAGTCCCAATTAAATAACACAAGAGAAATCCTGAAAATCTAAGGGGAGATGAATAAAGTGGAAAATTAAAAAAATCCACTGAACGAATACAGAAACTGTTTTTAGGAAGAAAAACAACAACAAACCAAGAAAATAGATAAATCATTGGGCTATTTGATTAAAAAAAGAAAACTAGATTAGCAGTGTCAAAAAACGAAAAGGGAGATGAAATTAAAGCAGTTATTAGGAGCTATTTTGCCCAATTTATATGCCAATTAAGCTGAAAATCTAAATGAAATGGATGAATATTTACAACCATGTACATTGCCTAGGTCAGTGGTTCCCAAACTTTTTTGGCCTACCGCCCCCTTTCCAGAAAAAATATTACTTAGCCCCCTGGCTAATTAATAGGAAAGATAAATGCACCTGTGGCCATCACTGCTCTCCTGGATCGCTGCAGCACCCACTAGGGGGCGGTGGCGCCCACTTTGGGAATCACTGGCCTAGTTGAACAGAAAAGGAAGTAGAATACTTAAAAAGAGAAATTGAACAACCTATAAATGAACTCACTAAGAAAAAATCTCCATGACCAGCTGGATTTATAAGCCAATTTGACAAAACATTTAAAGAACAATGAATTCCAATAATATATAAAGAACAATGAATTCCAATAATATATAAATTATTTGGAAAAAATAGGTAAAGGAGTCCTACCAGATTCCTTCTCTAATTCAAAAAGGACTTGGATCCCTAAACCAGGGAGGCAAAAATGGAGAAAGAAAACTTTAGACCAGGTTCCCAGTATTGGTACAAAATTTTTTCCATAAAAGACTAGCAAGGAGATTAAAGCAGTATGTCAGAAAGGTCTTGCACTATGCCCAGCTGGGATTTATACCTGGAATGCTAGGCTGGTCCAGAATTAGGAAAACTATCAGCAAAACTGACTATATCAATAACAAAACAAAATTCATGATTGTATGAATGGATGCAGAAAATTCTTTTGACAAATTTAATTCCCATTCCTATTAAACTAGAAATCCTAGGAATCAAGCCTCTCTTAAAATGTTCAATAGTGTCTGTCTAAAAGTATTCTCTTTAATGGGAATAAAGAAGTACAAAGGATTGGGTCAAGCTTGCTTTGGTCAGTTTGACCTTTGGTCTGTGAGCCCCTCTTCCTACTTCCTCTCCCCAAATCTTCACTGATCTCCGACCTGGCTGTAGGCTTCTTTCCTCTCACCAGCAACCTTCTGAGCTGCCCTAGTCCTGTGAGCTTATTCCTCTTTCTTTCTCCTGCCACTGCCACCTTATTTCTGTGCCCCAGCACCAGGCACCATCCCCTTTAGTCTTTCTCTCTCCTTCCCCTTCACTGATGCCCATGTACCTTCAGCTTCTGTAACCTGGTCTATTTATAAGGGAAAAGAGTTTTAGCAGCTATCAAGATAGGATTGCTCTGATGAGAATGGGATTCTCCTTAGCCCATACTGGCAGTGCCTGGGTCAGCCCCGTGTCTCCCCAGAGCCCAGAGAGGCTCAATCTAGTAGTCATTCCATTCCCAAAGCTTTTGCATTAGACATTCACTTGTAGGAGGGTCCCACACTGGAGTCTTGGGGCAGAGGCCCAGGGTACAAGAATAGTGCCTGAAGCTGTCTGGGAGAGATCTGGAGAACTAGGACCTGGTCACTAACCCCACCTTTAATGGGGGGCACAGATGAGCAGCCTGTGTGCTCCCCACCCTGCCATCCTCAGGCTGTATGCCGAAAAGACAACTTCTGTGAATGCAACTTGGACTATGAGGGGGATGGTCGGAAATGCACAGGTAGGTGGGATCCTTCCCCACATATGGCCTTGGGGGTGGTGGAGGGCACCTGCTGGGCATCAGGGTGGGTGAGGAGTGTAATCAAGCCCTGCCTGTCGGGGGCTTCTGGGCTTAGAGACAAAGAGGAAGAAAGGAAGTTTACAGTTTGGGCAAGGCAGAGGAAAGGTGGGCTTTCCCGGGGGGGGGGGGGCTCACATTCTGATAGGGGAGGAAAGGACCAGAAATGACCAGGTTATACGTTTACAGGAGATCCCAAAAGTCTTCCTTCAATTTTAAGCTCTTAAAACTGCCCTAAAACACTCCAATAATAGAGCACTTGCTTTTTAGTTCAGGATTAAAAGTGCTGCAGGATTTTAGTATGGGCTAGAGTAGTCAGGAGGGCTTTTTGGGGGTCCCTGAGCAGAGAAGCATCACAGGCTGCTGGTAGTTGGAGTCTCAGCTGGAACGATGCTTTGTTTATTTACCCCCAACGGTCCCCCTGCCTATTCCAGTGATCGACCGCTGCCAGAATGAAAACGGAGGCTGCAGCCAGCATGCCAGCTGCAGCCAGAGGGGTACAGTGGTGACCTGTACTTGCCTCCCTGACTATGAAGGTGATGGGGTGTTCTGTCAGGCCCGGGACCCCTGTGCAGATGGCCAGAATGGAGGCTGCAGTGAGCATGCTGAATGCATCAGCACTGGCCCAGTGAGTGGCTGGTCTTGGCTCCAGACCCTTCCCCAGCCCTAGCATCACTCCCTCTGTAGTCTTGGCCCCGGATCCAAACTCCTGCCTCAGCCCCAATCTTGCCCCTGAGCCAGTGAAAAAGGAAGAGAGCCAAGTCCCCTTGTGGGTCTCTCTGTCTCTTTGGCCTTTTGTCCAGAGAGGTATGGGGGCCGATGGACTACTGAGGCCCCTGGTGTTCCCACAGAACACTCGCCGTTGCATGTGCCGACCTGGCTATGTAGGGAATGGACTGCAGTGCCTGGTGGAGGCTGTGCCCCCCGAAGACCGATGCCTGGAGAGTCCTGGGCCCTGCCACCCAGAGGCCACCTGCACTGACCTACACTTCCAAGGTCACAACTTCCTCTCATCCTGTCGCCCCCTCACCCCATATCCTTGTGCCCTGTTTGTCTCTCCCTCCTTGTCCCGGTGGCCTGACTGGTGGCCTTCTGCCTACAGAGAAGCGGGCTGGAGTGTTCCACCTACAGTCTCCAGAGGGCAAGTACAAACTGACCTTCAGGGAGGCAGAGAAGCAGTGCCTGGCCCAGGGTGCTGACCTGGCTTCTTTGGATCAACTCTCAGCTGCTCAGCAGGTCTGGGGCAGAAGGAGGCTGGGGGCAAGGCCTAGGGGGCACACCCAGGGGTAACGACCAAGGAGAGCCTTTTGGAAAAGTCTTGGAGGGGGCCTGGTGGCTAGGAGAATCCATAAGGGTTGTTCATGGATGCTGAGTGGGGCTGTGGTCTGAAGGATGCTGGGGAGAATCTGGTTTTAGTCCACAATGTCCTCCCTCCCTCCCTTCCTTTTCTTCCTTTCCTTCCTTCCTTTCTTCCTTCCTCCTCACTTACCACATTATCCAGCTTGGTTTCCACCTGTGCCTGATGGGCTGGCTATCAAATGGTACAGCTGCCTACCCCGCTGTCTACCCTAGCACCAGCTGTAACACCAGTCATGCAGGCATCATCATCCATGGAACGCAGGGCAGCCTCACCGAGCGCTGGGATGCCTACTGCTACCGTCTACATGGTGAGGGTCTCTTCTGGCCTCTGTGCCCGGATCTAGGAGTGGATGGGAGGAGCAGGCAGCTCTTGCAGAGTTTTTTTTTCCAGGATTTTAACTCTCCAATCCTTTATCCAGATGTGACATGCCAATGCCGGGATGGCTTTGCTGGTGATGGGTACACAGTGTGTAATGGAAAGCTGCTGGATGTACTGGCTGCCAATGCCAATTTCTCCACCTTCTATGGGGTTCGTAGGAAGGGGAGAGGTTGAGCTAAATGGGGTTGAGGGTGTAGGCTGCAGGATCTGGGATATGTCTGAAGGAGAGGGTTATTTCCCCCCCTGGAGATCTTTGAGGTCAAGGTGGGCTACCTTAGCCAAAGATGAGGGGCAGAGAGATGGGCGGTTTATCCTATCAGACCTCATTCCCTTATCTTTTCCTTCCTGCTCCCCAGTTGCTGCTGGATTATGCTAACACCACGCAGCATGGTCTAGAATTCCTTGGCTTCCTGTCTGATGAGCTGACCTCCAAGACACTCTTCGTCCCCATTAATTCTGGGTTTGGGAACAATTTGGTGAGTAGGGGCTGCTTTTCTCCTCTCCAGCACCCAGGGGGTGTCCCCTCCAAGGGAAGTAGGGAAATCAGATCGGTGACCTAAATGCTCTGGGATTTCTGAGACAGAAATTTGAGTATAATGCTCATAGATGACATAATTGGGGCGGGCCTTAAAGCAGGCCACTAGGTGGGGGGCAGCTGGGTAGCTCAGTGGATTGAAAGTCAGCCCTAGAGATGGGAGGTCCCAGGTTCAAATCCGGCCTCAGATGCTTCCCAGCTATGTGACCCTGGGCAAGTCACTTGACCCCCATTGCCTAGCCCTTACCACTCTTCCATCTATGAGCCAATACACAGAAGTTAAGGGTTTAAAAAAAAAAAGCAGGCCACTAGGGAGACAAGTGATGATGGCTTTGCCCTCAGACTCTGAGCTGGCAGGATTTGGAACTCCATGCTTCTAATGTCACCTTTCTGAGCTTGAACCTCAGCCAGGGCACTATCCTACCTGCCCATTCAGGCCACCAGCTTTTCATCAGCAACTCCTCTGCTGGGAACAGTACTGTGTTCAAGGTAAGGCCCCTGGGGCAACCAACTGGCCTCCCTATCCTTTCTTGCCCCCTTTCCCCTGTGCCTCCAACTGTAGGACCTGGAGTTTAACTTCCTAAGCTACTCCACAAGGCTCTGCCCACTGCACTCCAAAATCCTACCTAATTGTAGTCCATGGACCATGCTGAACAAAACTGCCTTGAAGGCTCGTAGCAGCCTCTACACGGGGCCCACTCACCCCTCAGTCATGGTAGAGCCATTTCTTCTCATTCCCGCACACCACTTAGTTTGGGACCATGTGGCAAATGCTTTTTCCTAGTGAATTGGCCTTGCTGGTGAAGCCCCTGTTAGGCTTCCTATTTCTATTCCTATTCCTAGGCCAGAGTCAGATCTGGCCATACATACTAAATTGGACCAGTAAATGAAGGCATAAAGAGTCTCCCCTTTTCCCATTTAGGAGGGCCCTGATGTGGTGAGAGTCAGTGCTGTTGTGGAGTGGGATATCATCGCCTTCAATGGCATTATTCACGCCATCGAGAGCCCCCTCACAGCACCCCCAAAGCCGGTGAGTGCCCCTTTGGAAGAGCAAAAGTCTAGGATAAGGTTAGTCAACAGTAGGGAGTATTGGATTCAGGGGGTGCTAGGAATAGCTCAAGAACATCCAGAGGAGAGAGTCCAACCTGTACTGACTTAGAGCGCTCACTGGCTGCAACATCTCAGTCGGTCCTCCCCATCATGCTAAATGCAGCATGTCTCAGGCTGAATTTGAAAAAGCTGCCTCAGAAGTCAAAGTCCTGAAGTCTAAACCAAATGATGATGAGATTTTGTTCATCTATTCCCACTACAAACAAGCAACAGTTGGAGATGTAAATACAGACCACCCTGGCATGAAGGACTTCAAAGGCAAAACAAAATGGGATGCTTAGAACTTTTTGAAAGGGAAATCCAAAAATTAAAATTCAAAGACAAAAGCTCACATTCAAAAAGTGGAAGAACTAAAGAAAAAATACGGAATATAAAAGAAATTGGATTCAATCATCAGCCATGCATTTGCAAGCTAAACTAAAATAATGTCCTGATTTCTTAATCCTGTGGTCAAAGTTAAACAGTGTAAATAATGTGTAGCAGCTAGAATTGGCATGACTTCTACAGACCCATCAGGTTGCAAGACTGTCAAGCAGTGAACTGGAGATCTGAGAAGTTACTAATCTTTGCTCAGTAACTTTTTAACTATAGATCAATTAAGTGTTTGTTACTTTAACCTTGTGGGCAGCTCATCAGTTAAGCAGATTTTTACCTTCTCTATCCTACATGCTTTGGTTCATACCCTTTTTTATTAGGGACTAAGGGACAAACCAAGTTAATCTGTTCAGCAAACCTTTAAGTTTTAAGCACCCCAAAGTGGTCTCCACCAGTGCCTCCCTTTTAATTTATTACCATTTAATAAAAGAGATGACAGAAAAAAAAAAAAGAACATCCAGAGGAGAGCAGCAGGATAGTGAAGGATCTTGAGTCCCCCAGCATGGAAGGAGTGGTGGATAGAACTCCTGCAGTTAACCTGGACCAGACCTGGGAGTAGGGTGGGCATGACAGCTCTCTGCCAGGGCTTTCAGGTGGGAGCAGGATCAGATGTATTTTCAGCTGACCCAGATGGAAGAATCAGAAAAAATGGTTGGAGGAAAAATGAGGCTTAATTTAAGGAAAACCCAGCAGTTAGTGGGGTCGGGCTGCCTTGGCTTCCAGGAGTTTTCAAGAACATGTTAGATTAAATGACCGCTGGTTGGATTAGATGGTTTCTGAGACCCCTCCCAGTTCTAAAATTGTGATGCTTCTTCCCGGATCAAGGAGCTGGAGGGGATGGGTAGGGTGGGAACCTGGATGGACAGCAGAGCTGCCTTGAGGTTCCCCAAACCGGCAGCTACTTACTATTTGCAGGTGGCTGTGTTGGCAAGGACTGCCACTTCTGTAGCAGTTGGCACTTGCACTGCACTGGGGGCAGGCCTGCTTTTGGGCTTGGTAGCCCTGTATTTCCACCACAAAGTCAAAGGCCAAGGATTCCAGTTCCATTATTTCAAGGTAGATGAGAAGGGAATGGTTTGGGGGAGACCTGTCCAGGGAAGGACCTCTGTGCTGCTCTCCCTTTGAGCCTTCTTTGCTTCTCCTTCTCTCCATTCTCACCGCAACCTTTTAGCTTATCTCCTCTTCCTAGAGGGGATCCTGCACACTGTCCCCCTTCTCCCACTGATCTGCCACTGGCTCCCAACCCGTCTCTACTTCTAGGCTGAAGATGATGAAGATGACTTCTCACCCTGGCAACAAGGGCCCAGTCCACCCCTGATTTCTGTACCCAACCCCACTTTTGGTGGCCACGACACCTTCTATGAGCCCTTTGATGTGAGTAGTATTTGCTTCAGTAATGGGAGGGCTAGAGAGAGGGTAGTGTTGCTGCTGCTCACAGTCCCCCACTTAGACCCTGCTGGTTTGTCAGTCAGGGCCTCTGCCCAGAGCCAGAGCTGGACAAGCCTCTAGTTAGGCTTATCACTTTCTCACAAATGCTGCCTGCCTGTGATCCCCTTGACTTCTTTCTGGCCTCAGTGACAGAGAGATGGCACCCTGAATTTGGGGCCAGGAGCCTGAGAAAACCTGACCTGCTCCAATTTCTTTCCTAGAACTCATTCCCTGAAGAGGAGTTCACAGACACCCACAGAATCCTTGAAGAGGAGTAATCAGGGCCAGGAAGGCTGGTGGCTCTTTTCCACACCTGGCTCTGCCTGCCCACCCCAACCTGTCCCCAGTAGATGTTTACATGGGCCTGAGTGAGCCCAACTGACGGGGGATGCATCGCCCTCATTTGCACAGTCTCTTCCTGCAGAGGCTGGGCCAGAAGCGGCCTTCGGGAGACATGTAGCCTCCTAGGACTAAGGCTGGCCCAGGCCCCAGATGTCCCCTAGCTCTCCCTCACCCTCGACCACCTCCATAAGTGACGGGGTCCAGCGCTGACCCGAACTTTCCTCAGGGCATTTTCTGCTCGAAATGACCTGTTGAGGAAGCCTGGGGCCTGGGCGGGAAAGGAAGCATTAAAGAGCAGCCGCCTGAGCTCCCAACAACTCCGTACAGCGGCCCAGTGAAGTTTATTGTCTTCTGTGAGGATTCAGAGTGAACGCACCCCGCCTCCCACCCCTCGGCCCCGGGCAGCTCCTGCAATAACCCCTCTCTGGAGGGAAGCAGGGCCTCGAAGACCTCACTGCCGGCACCAGCTCTCCTCGCCCTGGACCGTTAGACAAAGCTGGGGTTTCTCTCCTCGCCATTGGAGAAGCGGCCCGCGTCCCTCTCTGGCCCATCCCGGAGAGCGTCCCTCCGTCCCGGTCCCCACTCTCCCTGGGAGCCCTGGCCCGTGTCGCCCATTCAGCTCAGCGTGGCTGCTGTACCTCAGACGGGGGCAGGGGAGAAGCTTTTGAGTCACTCAGAAAATAAAGTTCTTGGGTCAGCCTCCTTTCGGCCTCGTTTTTTCGCAGGGCGGAGGGACTCTGGGAAACCGGCCAGGAGAGACCACTTCTCTAGCCACGCCCCATCAGGGTCACCTCCCACTCCGAGACTGACGTAACTCAGCTCTGCAACAGGGGGGAGGGGCGATAAGGTGGCCACGCCCCCAGCCTCCGAGCTCCGCGGCAGGCGCTCCCTTCCGGCCGGCGGGCCCATCTCCGTCCAGCCTCACCGGATGTGCACCATCTCCTCCAGGAAGGGGGTCTTCATGCAGCCCGTGCACAGCTGGTCCATCCAGAGCGGGGCTTCGTGCTGCAGTGGCGTGCGGCGTGGGTAGAAGGTGAAGTTGACGCTGTAGTTCAGCAGGCAGCTCAGCGAGGCCATGTACAGGTCCGAGAAGCGCACGAGTCTCCGCGAGAAGTACGTGGGGTTGTGGAAGGTGCGGAAGATGCTCCCGAATCGGGGGTTGAAGAGTTTCTTCGTGACGGCCCTGGGGAGAGAAAAGGCCCCGAGCGGCATCACTAGCCGACTTGCCCCTGCCCGCAAGGCCTGCTACCCGCCAAACTACATCGCCCCCAGGGTCTGGGCTCAGTTTCCCAGGAAAATGAAGGATTCTGATCAAGGGCTTAGCCACCGACTCGATTTTTGACTTGTAGTGGACCCTTTAGGCCTCAGTTTCTCCATCAGGACAATGGGAGAAGTTGGTTTAGCATCAGAAATTTTTAACTTGGAGTTCATCAACTTTTCTTTTTAACCTTTACCTTCTCTCTTAGAATCAATACTGTGTTGCTTCCAAGTCAGAAGAGTTGTATGGGCAGGGTAATTGGGGTTAAGTGACTTACCCAGGATCACACAGCTAGGAAGTATCTGAGGAGAAATTTGAACCCAGAACCTCCTGTCTCCAGGTCTGGCTATCCTCTGAGCCACTTAGCTGCCCCTATTATTTCTTTATTTTATTTTTCAACTCTTATCTTCTGCCTTAGAATCAGTTCTATGTATTGTTTCAAAGCAGAAGAGCAATAAGGGCTGGCAATGGGGCTTAAGTGACTTGCCCGAGGTCACACAACTAGGAAGTGTCTGAGGCTGGATATGAACCAAGGACCTCTTGTGTGCAGGCCTGGCTCATAATTGACTGAGTTACCTAGCTGCCCTCATGAACTTTTAAAAAAATTGCATAGCTGTACTTCAGTATAATTGATTTCCTTTTCAATACTTTATATTTCATGCATTTAAAGGCATGATTCTGAGAAAGGGTCTGTGGGCTTCATCTAGCCTGTAAAATGAGTCTGTGACACATCAAAGTTAAAAACCCCTGGACCAGAAGTCCAAGAGTACTTTATGGCTCTAATGGTTCAAATTGCCTGAGCAATGGTGGCTCAAAGCCACCTCCTAGGGGCAGCTCAGTGGATTGAGAGCCAGGCCTGGAAACAGGAGGTCCTGGGTTTAAATTTGGCCTCAGACACTTCCTATCCATATGACCCTGGGCAAGTCAATTAACCCACATTCCTAGCCTTCACTACTCTTTTGCCTTGGAATCCATAGATTCTAAGACAGAAGGTAAGGATTCCAGCTGTCAAACAGCATCATCCTTAAACCTGCTATTCTCACTGCCTCTCCCTTGCTAGAGTCACTTGGATAACTTGGGCTCCTGGTCATTGTTCTTAAGGATCCCAGTCCTGTGTGGATGGGCTTGGGATAGGGGAAGTCCTTCACTGCCCAGTGACCAGGGGAGGGGGAAGGAGCCAAATGACCTGCCATGATGTTATTCCCCACAACCCGATCCCTCACCTGATCTCTTGGCGTTCTTTCATCCAAGCCGCTAACACCTGCCTCGACTCCTCGTCTCTGTAGGTCTAGGAAAGATGATCACAGGGATGATGACAAGGTGCCCGGACCAGGGCACAGCCTGTGGCAGATGCTCAGGCAAGGCCCAAAAGAGGCCTTGTACTAGAGGATGGGACAGTCGTGTCACCAGGCCTAGTCTCTGCCCAGGATAGGGCTTGGGTTTTAATTCATCCACAAACAAGGGGACAAGCAATCGGCAGAATCCATGTCCTCTGTAGCTTACAATCTAGCAGGGGGAAGGGGCTAAATAGGAATCCAAGGCAGGAGAGGCTATCCAGCAAACCTGCTTATGTGGAATGAGAAACACAGAGAATAACCCACTGCCCTCAGAGAAGGGAATAATCAGGAAGTGCATTGGAATCAGGCTCTTGGCACCACAGCTGTCGGGTGTATCAGCGTCCCCACCCCCATCCCCATGCTGGTACCTGCATCCTCTCCAGGAGCCCAGTGAGGGCCTGTTGCCAGGTCAGGGAGTGCATGTACTGCTCCGTATTGATGATGCTGATCTCCCTCTCCAGTTCAGGAATGATGGCTCCTGTCCTCCATCCATGGCGCAGCATGAGGTCCTGGGCATGATGGCAGAAGTAAGGGAGAGAGGGAGTCAGTGAGCCTTGGTGGGCTGAGCTTTATCCAGTGGGGATGGTGTTATATTCATAATCTGAGATGAGATGGATGCTACTTTGAATGACAGGGATGGCAGTTGAGAGTTTAGAATGCTCCCAGGTGCTGTGAGCCAGGGGTAAACGTCAGTTAGCCCCACCCTATAAATATATATATACCCCTCACAGCTACATTGGAGGAGGTCTCTGGACTCAGAGGCTGATAAGATCACAGATCTCTGAATTGGAGACTGGTGCAAGCCTCTGTGGCTCAACCTGGGCAGTGGGTGGCTGAAGGGTGGTTGAAGAAGAAGAGGGTAGGAATAAGCCTAAATCTATTTCCTTGCTAGACTGTGAGAGCCAGTGAACCATCAACATTATTGGTGAGAGAGCTGAGAGAATAAAGACCATCAATATATCTGCAGCAATATCCTTCCCTATTCTCTGGCTTGGCTGTGGCCAGGTCTGGCCAGAGATAGAAAGAGGTGAAGATCTCAAGCCTCCACCAGCTTAGTAGCCTCCAGTCCTGATTATTAATTAGTCTAATTGATAATAGAACAATAGGGTTTCCAATCCCCATTTCTTGACCCTGTTATCCTTTTCCCTACCAATAGATAAAAGAGTGTTCAATAACAAGTACCTTCCTGAGTGGTCTTTCTATCATGGCCCTTGGGAAGGCAGTCAGATCCTGAATATTACCCAAAGCTGATCAATAGCCCATTACCAATCTGTCCAACCCCAGGTTGGGCCTGGAGAGGTTAACCATCTAACATCTCAAGGGTCCTTACTTGGGCAGCTGTTAAAGGAATTTCTAACAGATTATCAACCAAACCTGTCAGAGAGAAGGGGATATTTTATAGCAGCAGCCAGGGTGATAGGAGTAGGTGTTCCTCCCCACCAACTGCAGCTGAGGAGATCATAGACAGATACACATCATCACAATCATTATGCATATATCTCTCTCTACCCACATATTTCTTTAACAATGGCGATGGCCAAGAGAATACAGGGGAGGCCAGGCCAGGCCAGGCCATGGGCTCTGGTCCCTTTCACTCCCTTATGCCACAGGCCCTTAACCACATTATCTGCTACTGGGCTCTGCCAGCAGAAGGAACTACTAAAACATTTGATGTTTACCTGCCCAAGAGCCATTTGAGTCTATTGTACCCGCTGAGCTTGGAGTGGGGGGATGTGAAGTAGGGGATGAGGGCAGAAAGGGCTACTCACTGCAAGGTCACTATAAAGGTGGTCCCCAAAATAGAGCACTCGGGACCCCCGCCAGCCAGTCAGATGTAGGAAGTCGAACAGATTTCCCTGAAAGCACAAGAAGGTCAGAGTTAACAAAACAACACTTTGGGGACAGCCCTCTGGTGTTCCCTGCCAACATGTGAATTCCCAACCTCATCCAGCTCACTCTTTCCTCTGGCTCATCCTCTGTGGGTTTCAGCTGCCTTTAGTCCCTGTGATCCTAGATGCCGGGTGGCTTTTAAGGTCCAGAATGTGCTGTTCCCAGGCAGTGGCCTTTGCCCTCTCTGTCACCTCAGATTCCATGAAAAAAACTGATAACTCTTAGGCTCTAAGGTCCCAAATCCCAGGAAACCAAACTGTCCTTTCCCAAGGTTCCCCCAAGCTTTTCTCAGTACTAGCATTTCTTCTCCCCAACAGGTTAACAGAAGGCCCAGGACCACCCTATCCTGGGGGTGCTGGGGGCCCTGGGAAGTCAACTCCCCACCAGAAAGCCATAGGACAAGTGTCCCTGAGTAGAAAGATGCCTTGTAACTCTCAGGAAAGCTCTGTGAATCTTAACCTCTTCTCACAAGCCCAGAAAAGTCTGGAGAGCCAGAGAACACACTCCCCAGTGTAGACTCTCCTGACATACTCAGTTTTTATCCCAGAATAAGCTACAATCAAGCTCGTGGGAAAGAGGCAAGCCCAGGCTTCACATAAACCAGCCTCTGGGCCAAATGCTACATTCCAAAAAGTCAACCCAGGCGTGGGCAGGACATGGGTTGGTGAGTGACCCAGCCTCTCCTACAGTAGCCCCTCCAAGATCCCTGGCCCCAGGGAAAAGCCATTGAGTTGGCTAGCAGCCATGTGGAGGCCACCCAGAGCACCCAGAACACTTTCTGGCTTGCATGGGAAGTGGAAAAGGGATGAGGCACGCATGGGTAGCCTGCAGGTTTTGCCAGACCTCTAAATGTGCTATAGGCATCAAATCCATTCCAGCCTTCCTTCTGGGATAGCTAGGCAGGTAGAAACAGCCCAGAACAACTAGAGAGCCTGTCTCCTCTCTCAACTACGCCCAATGCCTGCCCTGCCTCTTTACTTCTCAAGGCAGAGAAATGTGGCTGAGTTTTTCCAAACTCAGTTTTCCATGGCCAATCCAGTTCCAGCCCTAACACACACCATACAGCCAGATTCATTCTCTTGTCCTGTGTAGTGTGTGAACAACACACAGACAGACAGACACACACACACAAACACACACTCCCCTGTCTACCTTCTAAATACAAAAGGCTGTGCTAGGTGCTGGGGTAGATACAAAGTTTAGATGAGATACGTTATAGTTGGGGGGGGGCAAAAACTAGGTGACAATATATGTGGTGGTATACGTGGTTTGTTAGAGAATAATAAAATGAAGCACTAATGGGAGTTCTGAGGAAGATTGCAACCTGCAAGCAGAAAGGAAGGGAGGGCTTCATGGAAAAGGTGGCATTTGAAGTGGGCTTTGAAGATGAGGAAGAGAGGGAAGGCAGGCATTGAAGGACTGGGGATGGAGGAGGGAAAGCCCAGTGCATGTGCTAGATTAGAGGAATCTAGTTTGGCCAGACAGTAAGGAATCAATCAGTATTATGTGCCTCCTATGTGCCAGGCACTGTGCTAAGTACTAGAGTAAGGAAAAGAGTAATAGAGTATGACCTGTCCCCAAAGCCTTTGTGCAGTTTTAAGTTATAAAAGCTAGAATCTGTACAAAGACTTTGGGACACTCTGTATTAGGTGAGAATGGAAAGGTATGGAAGTGCCTAACTGGAGAAGGCCTTGAAGGTCTGGCAGATAAGTGAATTAAACTCAGTGGACAATAGGGAGCTACTGAAGATTTCTGAGCAGATATGGACATAAGAGATTTTATTCTAGTTACAATATTTGGGATGGATTGTGGAAGGGTGTGTGTGGAGGGAGGGATGAGACATTATTTCAGGCTTGTAGTAAAAAGGATTTATAATAGAGAGACAGAAGTATGGGTGAAGGGGAAGCCGATGAATGTGCTAAATATTTCAGAGATGGAATGAAAAGAGGCCTAATGTGGAAGGTGAAGGAGAAAGAGATACCAGGGAATAACCCTAAGGACAGTCTATTTGAAGACTGGGTAAATGGTGGCCCCACTAACAGAAAATTAGGAGGGAAGATAATCTCAGTTTTCATATGCTGATTTAGAGGTAGAGATCCAGATAGAGGTATCCTAGAAGCAGCTAGAAATGACAGCCTAGAACTCAGAAGGGGTCATGCTAGAAATAAAGATTTTGGGAAGTACCTACAGAGATAAGGAAGTTGAAGCCACAGACTAGTGGATCAAGAAGTAAAGGAGAGAATATAAGAAGAGGACACAAGGCCCAAGGACAGAAGTCTGGATCCAGTTGGAGAGAAGATGATTCAGTGGAGAAGATGGAAAAGACCTTTAGTGTATGTTCTCTCTGAAGACAAAGGAGGAGTCAGTATCCAGCAGGAGAAGACAGTTAACTTTGTCAAGGGCTGCAGTGAGCTAAAGATGAAAAACGAAAAAAAAGTGTGATTAGATTTGTTGCTTTCAGGTCAGTGGTGATTTTGGAGTAGGGATTGGGTGAAAAGCTAAATTGCAAAGGGTTAAGAAGAGACTGGGTGGTGAGAAATAAGAATAAGTATTTTATTTATGTAGATAGTGCTTTAAGATTTACAAAGCACTAACAGATGTTATCTCACTTGATCCTCTCAACAACTCAGTGGCATTATTATATAGAAGATGAAACTGAGGCTGAGAGAACTTTAGTGACTGGCCCAAGGTTACACAGCTAATACATGTCTAAAGATGTGATCTCAGGGCTTCCACTCTCCCAGGCCAGGATCCTATCCTCTGGGTCATCTTGTTGCCTACAAGTATTAGACAAATAATTTTTTCAAGAAATTTGGCCATGAAGGAGAAAAGACAGAAGGGTCAAGAAAGAGCTTTTTTAGGATCAGAGAGACTTGAATATGTTTTTAGGGAGGCAGGAAGAAATTTAAAGGAAGAAATTAGAAATGTATAAGACCATTTCCTTCTCCAGCTCATTTTACAGATGAGGAAACTGAGGCAAGCAGGGTTAAGTGATTTGCCCAGGGGAACACAGCTCATTTGTGTCTAAAGTTAGATCTGAACTCATAAAAACAAGTCTTCCTGACTCCAGGCCCAGCACTCTATGCACTACAGTGCTACCTCATTGCCTCCTTCCTTGTTTGGTCTACCTTCCTCCAGTCTCCCAAATCACTTTGGTGGCTTTATAGAGTCTAGATTGCACTGGGAAGAGAAGCAAGAGTTGAAACCAGGTCTTCCTGACTCCAAGGCCAGGCCTCTCTCCACTATACTGCATAGTACACCTAAAATTAAGGTAAGAAAAATATTAGCATCACTGAGATGTTCTGACAGAATTCCAATTCCCATTGTACATATGACTAGGATTCCTGAAATCCAGTTTGGGGGAAAATGGTCCAAAGAATTAGAGCAGGTACAAGGTTTAAGACAGAGGACCTTTAGGGATGGGACATTGGATTTCTGTCGAACTTTAAGATTTTGGATTTTGTTTTTGCGTGTCCATTTCACTTTTATTAAAGCATATAAGTCTTCAGAAACCAAACTCCTCGCACTGAGGTATGGTCAAATGTAGAATCTGTCAAATTCAGTGACAAGTTATTGACTTTAAATAGTAGCTGTAAGAATGACCAATATATGTTCTTTATTACAACTGTCCTCATGCTGCGAGTCAGGCTGGAATTCAGGCTACAGATCTCTACTGGGCCTCGGAACGTCTTCTTCCTAGGACCGCCTAAACTCTGTGGCTGAGGGCTGTCCTCTGCGGCTATCAAATGAGGTGTTGCTAAGAGCTTTGCAAACCTTCAGATGCCATGTACATTGGACACTGCCATCCCCCTTTCCAACAACTTTTCCAATGGCTGGCATCTACCTGGGATGTGCTTAAGGGCCAGGTTCTCAGGCAGAACCAGAGCTCTAGTCTCGAGCCTTCTCCTCCACCCCGTCCTGTGGATTCCGTATCCTAACAGATTCTTCCTTCAGCTCTAGGCAGGGGGAGCTTAGGGGACCCAGGTGCCTCATTTCCCAGGACAGGAAAGCTACAAGCTTCTAGTCACGTGTCAGAGTTCATGTGCTAACTCAGGAGCACATTCCTATTTACACCTTACTCCCCTCAAATGAGAAGAGCAGAGATTTGAGGCTCCTGGGACTGCTGGAAACTAGTCTTGAGCCCTGGATTTCTGAATTCCTGACCTAGGCTAACCTTGTTAATCCCCTTTGTTTAGAGCAGGTCCAGCTAAACCCGTTATAAAACCTCAATCCACCCTAGGTATTATATCTACTTCTGTTTGCCAAGTAGCTTTCCTTCCTTGGGAGCAAACCAATCCATCCACCTGACTCTAAGGAAAAGGAGTTAGCTTTCCTCTTTTTAAATCCGTATTTTCTGTCTTAGTAACAACACAGTAACAAGACAGAGGGGCAAGGGCTAGGCAACTGGGGTACAGTGACTTGCCCAGGGTCACACAGCCAGGAAGTGTCAGGTCACATTTGAACTCAGGACCTCCCATCTCCAGGCCTGGTGCTCTACCCACTGTGCCATGCACATAGTTATTTTCCATAGTTATTTTCCAGGGTCACATTCTGTGTGCAGTTAACACTGAGGTTGGGTCCTGGGCCTTGCAGAGTTTGGGTCAGTGTGGCTGACAGAAGGCTGACTCTTGGAGTTAAGTTGGGAGACCTCTGCAGGTCAGGCTGGGACAGCATCCTCACCTAATCTGGGGACTAACTGAAAGGGAGCCCTTCTCTCCCTACCCCACCCCTGCCCTCTTGTTCCTTGTGCTAACCCCCAGGCTCTCTGGCTGCCCCTTGTCCCCAACTTGGTATTTTTGACCTCAGTCTCTGGTCATTCATTCTACCTAAGGGCCCAAGGATGGCTCTGAACTCTGTGGTTCAGTCAAATTGGCCTTCTTGGTCTTAACGTACAATGTTCCATTTCCTTCCTCCATGCATTTGCACTAGCTATCCCCCATGCCTAGAATTTATTTCTTCCCCATCTTTGCCTCTTTAGAATCCCTGGTTGCTTTTTTTTTGTTTTTTTAAACCCTTACCTTCCATCTTGGAGTCAATACTGTGTATTGGCTCCAAGGCAGAAGAGTGGTAAGGGTAGGCAATGGGAGTCAAGTGACTTTCCCAGGGTCACACAGCTAGGAAGTATCTCAGATCAGATTTGAACCCAGGACCTCCCACCTCTAGGCTTGGTTCTCTATCCACTGAGTCACTCAGCTGTTCTCCCTGGTTGCTTTTAAGACTCAACGGACTCCTATAGGAGATTTCCCCCGGTCCTACCAGCTGCTGGTTACCTTGTGTCTGGTTGGTATAAGCAAACCTATAAGAGTCTCCACTATTAGACCATAAGCTCTTTGGGGAGAGGAAGTGTTTCACTTTTGTCTTGTATCTCTGGTGCCTAGCCCAGTGCTCAGCCTAGGAGGTGTTTGATAAATGCTTAGCTAATTGGCTAGTCCTCCAGGTAGAGGACGAGTCTCGAGGCTGAGGGTCCTACTCTTTGAAGGTTCAATCTCAGTGGCTGTCCTGAGCCTTCCCACAAAGCCCCCACCTTCAGGAAGGACTTGTATGCCCATGTTTATGCCTCTTCCCTAACAGGAATGAAAAGAGACCTCTGCCTGCTACTGGTCCATCGAGACCTCTTACAACCCCACATTTCTCTGGCCTCCTCCGTCCTGGTCCTGTCTTGCTCGCATGCCCACTGCCTGATGGCCAGGTGCCACTGTGGGCACGAGGGCTTCCTCTTTGGCCCTTCTCTCCTGATTGCTTATTTAGAGCTGGAAGGGATCTCGAAGAACATCTACCCACCCCATCTTACCTGCCGATAGATCTTTCCCTTTTCCAAGTGGTTGATTTTGTCCCACTGCAGAACGCCACTTTCATCCAGTTTTCTAAAAGGCCTGGGGCGAAGGTGGTGGGTAGATGGGGAGAAAAAAGAAGAAACACTGGCTCAGTCACCATGGCTGGGAGTCATTAGGAAGCGCGACGGCTATTCTATCTTCCCTACCAGTATAGGATGCAGATGAATGATTCTGAGATTCAGAAAGGACCATGACAAGAGAGCCATTGTTCCTAGGCCCTGCTGGTCAGAGTGGCCCTCTGAGCGGAGTGGGGGCGAGTCTGCAGGTCTGGCTTGGGCAGCAGCCTCACTTTAGCTGTCTAGACTACCTGAGAGAGCATGACTGAAAGGGAAGCTCCTCTATGAGAACTTCTTACTGTTCTGCAGAGCTAGCCCACAAAGGTCAGCCGTTGTGACCCTCCAGACAGACAGCTCCAAAGAGAAATACCGACAGAGCCTGGGAAGCATTTTTCCTCCCAAAGTAAACAGGATGAAGCTGATGGGCCCACCCAACCCTGTGGCCTGAAGGTTAAGTAGCCCACAGACAGCGGGGCTGATGGATGCTCCCTTGCCCAGATATGCCATGGCGAATGGTCGGCTCTGTCAGCTGGGCCTGAGAGTCACCCCAGCCCTCAGTTCCCCTTTCCTCCCAGGGCCAAAAGGAATGAGGAAGCAGCCCCAGCGGAGCCTGCAGGGAAGACAGAATGGAAGTCACACTTTCCCAGCTTCTTCAGGGTCACTGTGAGCACCCGAAGGCTTGGAGCTAGGGTGCCCATGCCCATGGGGTGGCCCATGTGAGAAGTGCATGAAGGGAAGTGGGCCCAGTTCCCAGGGGCCAGCAGGGTCAGGTTTCTTTCTGGGGACTTGGCTGCTTGGAGAAGGATTTGTGCTCCTTCCTATTCATTCCAGGAGACTGAGCAATCTTGGGGAGAGATTCCAAGCACATAATCCTTAGGGAGAAGGGGGCCAGAACCATCTCTCAGCACTCAGGTTGGAGAGGAAACATATTCATTAAACTGTATTCATAAACCTATATATTCATTAATTCTCCTCCTGGAGAAGTCCAGATACAAATGGGGGACTAGACTCATACATACAAAGGAAAAAGGGGGAAACAGCATTTCCTTTTTCTGAGAGGGTGGGAAAGAGGGCAGAGTGAGGACCTGAGCCCTCCCCAAAGGGTTCAGTAATTTGATGTCAGGGCCAGCCACATGGGATTCACCTCCTTACCGCCCTGCACTTCCACCCTCCAGTTTAGAGCCCATGGTTTAGAGACTCAGTTGTCCAGCAGGAGATATTTGGAGAAGGGAAGGAAGATTGGGAAACCCCAGAGAGTGCCCAGCTTACTTCCGTCTATCCGTGAAAAAGTTTGGCTTGTCTGCTCGGACAATGACTACATCAAAAAGATCGCGCCAGTCCTTGCCAACCATATGCTTCATCCCCTTGTCCCTGAGGATGACAATAGGCAGTAATCAGAAAAGGAAAGGAAAAGAAAAGAAAATAAAGAGTATTTTGTTTTATTTTTTTTTAAACCCTTATCTTCTGTCTTAGAAACAATATTGTGTATTGGCTCCAAGGCATAAGAGCAGTAAGGGCTAGGCAGTGGGGGTCAAGTGACTTGCCCAGGGTCACACAGCTAGGAAGTGTCTGATGCCAGATTTGAACCCAGGACCTCCCATCCCTAGGCCTGGCTCTCAATCCACTGAGCTACCTTTAGGCTCCTAGCTGCCCCCAAAAAGGAATATTTTAAAAAAAGAGAAGGGAAATCAGGAAATGGAGACATAAAGACAAATAACATATGATTCCCTTGCAAGTTCCTCCAGCACCTCTGCAAATCCTAATGAGATAATCTAGCTGAATTGTTGACTAGAATTTTGCAGAGTGAGGTTAGGGTTTTAGCATTTCGTTTTAGAATTTATTGTTATTTAGTCATTTCAGACACATGGACTCTTCCTGACGCGATTTGGAACTTCATTTGCAGAGATACTGAAATAGTTTGTCATTTTCTTCTCCAGCCTATTTTACAGATAAGGAAATCGAGGCAAACAGGGTTAAATAATTTGCCCAGGGTCACAGAGCTAGTAAGCGTCTGAGGCCAGATTTGAACTCAGGAAGATGACTTGACTCCAGGCCCAGTGCTTTGTGCATTATGGTGTCATCTGTGCCCTGTCTCAGCAGTGGGATTCCCTTACAGAGTAGTTTAGGCACTCTTTGGAGAGGTCTGTCCAAGTCTTCTTGTGCCTCTTGGGTCAGAACTGCCCCCTTCCCCTCGCCTGCAGGGTGGTGGAGTGTAGACCTCCTACAGAGAAATGGGTTTGGCTGTGTGATTTCAGAGCCAATGGGCAGAAGAATGAGGACTTTCCTCCGAAGGCTAAGCCACTGCTTACCCACAACTCAGCCGGCCAGAGAACACAACCCAAAAGCAACAGCCAAGTTCCTTCCCTACATGGTGGTGAGGAGGGGTCGCCGGGGGTTGGGGTGGGGGTGGCTGTAAAGAATCTAGGCCCTTGGATTCTGAATCCAGCTCCCTTCCTATCTGGAAGTAGTTTTTTCAGACAAGCCCTTAGTTAGCACTCAACAAACTTTTCATTCATTTGCCAGTCAGACACCAAGAAGGGGCAGAGACTCACACAAAGCTGAAGGGGCTATTGGTGATGAGGAAAAGCTTCTTGCCATGGTTGACCAGGCGGGTCAGGACAGCGTGTGTCTCATCTCCACGGAGAATGTACTTCTCTGGAAGAGAAAGGGAGAGCCATTGTGGCCGGTCAGTGCCCGGCTCAGCTGGGACTCTGCCTTCAGGATCATGGGGGCGCAGGGGTTCCTTCTCCCAGTGCCTTTCCTGGACTGGCAGAGCTACTCATTCTCTAATGCAAAACTCTCAATGAACTATTTACGTTAACTGCCTTGGCTCTGGGCCTCTCAGGCCAGACTCCAGGCCCCTCCTGTGTTTTTTCTAAAGGCACCTTTTGCTGCTTTAGAAAGACTTGGGAATGGCCTGGGAGAACCCAGAGAAGGCATCTCTGCCTCCCTGCTTCTCTTCACTCTAGGGCAGTGGGCAGAAGAGAGCCCTGCTCACCTGGAGGGACACGAAGGGACCCCTGGACAAGGGAAGAACTTGCCAAAGGATAGCCACAATGACTTAATCGCAAGTTCTTCTGCCCTTTCAAGTGTCCACAGATTTTCTGGCCGGGTCTAGGTAAAGGGCCTGGGGAGACCTGGAGCCTAAGGGAGAGCCCCCAGGGCCTAGCCTGGGGTCTGCTTACCCATGTCCTTCTCGATCCACTGGTACATCAAGCCCTTGATGTGGACATCTCGGATGGCATCCTAGAAAGCACAAACATTCATTTCTGAGCTTCCAAGACCTGGAGACTTTCCCAGCTCTCTATTCCCGGGCCAGGCAGGATTGTCTCCTGGGTTTTCTCCCCATCCTGCCTCAGAAGCTGCTAAGGGAAGGACCAAGGAGCCTGGGTACCTCTGGGGAGTTTAGGACCAATCCTCACCACCTGCTTTGGCCTGTGCCTCTAATTTAAAGTGAAGCCTCCCCTCTCCACGACAGAAATAAGTATATAAATGCTGCTGGAGGGTCCTGCTGGCAGTGAGGCCTTGGTGGTCTCAGGTGGAGCTGAGGCCTTCCTCCAGGGCCCACTCCTCACCGAGACATCCTTGTAGAGGTGCGTCTGGTCGAACTCCAGGTTGTGGGCAAGGAAGTGGTCAACCACGGAGGAGAGAAGGGCCATCTCAGGAAGCGAGAAGATATCCATGAACTGCTTGAGAGAGGGCCCCTGAGGAAGGGAAGGACGGGGAGAAGTGGGCTCATGAGGTCCAAAGGCCCCATCAGGGAAAGGTTCAGTGAAGAGTTCAAGCTGGAGGCAACTTCAGAGGCCTCCATCGCAGCCTCTCCTCCCAGATCTAGAAGAGGAAGCCCTCTCAGCTCCTCTGAGTTTATGAGAACCATCTGACCTTTTCCCAATCTGTATATCTGAATGCTCCTGGCCCCCCTCGCCAAACGGGAAGGGAAGTGCGGATCAAAACAGCATTTATCAAACACTCAGCCTGGTGCTTGGTCACCTCGGCCCGTGGGTGTCCGCTTTCACCATCTACAGCTACTTCCTGTCCTCTGGGTGTTCCCCAAGGACAGGGGCTGGGTTGTCTGTCCTGCCTCTCCCTCGCAATAATGGGGGCTGGGGGGGATGTGCGTCCTTGTGGGTGTTTGCAGGGCCCAGCCCCGGAGTGGTGCTATAGGCAGGTGCTCCACACACTCCTCGGGTTGAAGAACAGGTCAGACCTCCTCTGAGACAAAGGAGTGCACAGACAGGGCTGGTGAGAGATGAGAGTGCACACGCACACGCACACGCACACGCAGAGGCACCCCCTCACCCTCCAGACCTCATGTTTATTTACTTTTTTTTAACCCTTATCTTCCCTCTTAGAATCACTAGTGAGTATGAGTTCCAAGGCAGGAGAGTGGGAAGGGCACCAGTAAGCCTCTGAGGCCAAATGTGAGCCCAGGACCTTCTGTCTCCAGGCCCGGCTCTCTAGCCACCGAGCCAGGAGCTGCCCTTCACAACATGGTCTCTCTTTCCTGGCTCATCGGACATTATTCTCCCTCCTGCACTCCTGGACTCAAACAAAATCGCCTTCTCTCTGTTCCGAAACACATAATACTCCATCCTCGGTCCCTGGTGCCTTTGCCCTGGAATGCATTCCTTCCCTATCTGTGCCTCTTGGGTCCTTCTCTTCCTTTAAGATGACGCTCAGTACCATCTTGTGCATGAGGACTTCCCTGGTCCCACACTGCTAGACCCTCCCTCCCAAACTACACTGTCTCTAACTATGGTGCCTACACCGTATTTATACCCGCCACACACGCACTGACTCAGATCTCTACTTGTTTTTCCCATTGGAATGTCAATTCACAGTGAAGAAAGACTGTTTTGTCTTTGCATCCCTGGTGCCTAGCACAGTGCCTGGCATGGAGTAGGCACTCAACAGATAAATGCTGCCATCTGGCCTCAGACACTTCCTGGCTGTATGACCCTGAGCAAGTCACTTGACCCCCACTGCCCAGCCCTTCCTGCTCTTCTGCCTTAGAACCAAGAGGCAGTATTGATTCCGGAAGGTAAGGGTTTTACTCGGGGAAAAAAACAAAACAAAACTTCCCTTCCCACCCTTTTGCCTTGCCTTGGAACCCTGGATGCTAAGATGGAAGGGAAGGGCTTAAAAGCAAACAAACAAACAAACAGTAAATAAATGCTTGCTGCTAGATCCTGACAACCATCACCCAAAGGCAGGGGCTGGAAGAAGCCTGACAAGGAAAAAGCTCCAGGCAGGGAAGGAGATGAGGAAAGAGGTCACAACCGAGGCTCTGGAAGCCCCCCGACAGCAATGCCCCCTTTTTCTTACTCCCAGGAAAGCTGCAGAGCCCTCAAACGCTGACCAGGCCAGGCAAAGGTTTCCACACTCTGCCAGATGCGATACAACATGGAACACAATAGTATAAGACGTGGTCCGGCCTCTTACAGTGCTCATTCTCAAGAAGGCCAGCCCAGGCTTGGCCAAATGGGGCAGAGTGAAGAGGTGGTAGAGACAGACCGCCAGAGAGGAAGGGACAAACTGGCTGGGAAAGGCCCCCCAGACTGGCCGCCCCGTCATGCTCTGACGGGCAGGGTGAGGGCCTGCCACTGGCGGGGGGGCCACCTGGCCATGAGGGGGAATAACTCACAGACAGGGTCAAGAACTAGGCTGTGGGGGAGTTGTTTGCCAGGCCACAGGAAGGACTAATGCTGCCAACTATTTGGCATTTGGGGCCATTCCGAATGAGCTTAGTATTAGTGACGGAGGTACACAGGCACCTCCTCGAGCCGAGGACTAGGGTTCTGGCAGCGTCTTCCTTCTCCCAGCCCATGAAGATCCAACAAGGGATATGGACGGGGGACACTTCCCAGCGGTTCTTGTTCTGCCAGGGGGGATAAAGAGCCCACAAGGCAGTTGTTCCCATTTCTGTTTCTAGCCCTTAGACAGCCGTCGGGGTCCGGGATGGCAGGCAGGCAGGCAGGCACGTACTGAACGGTCACCTACTTCCCAGGCTGCCTGGGTTAGGGGCTGGGGGCAGCTCTAGGCGGCAGCAGTCCATCCTAGCTTGTTTGGTTTCCCCAAATGTTCTAAGCTCCCCAGAACAAACCTGAGGACACGCATTCCCTAGTCAAGCTGGGGAAAGCCAAGCCTCCGGCATTCTTTGGCTCCCCCCACCCCCATTTGGGGTATTTAGCCATAAAGCCTTCCTCCCCAACAGAAGGCAGAAAGAATTGGTCCTGCGCCTCTGGGAAGCGCCCCCAGACTCCACCAGCACAGACTGTCCAGCTAGTTTGACAGAGAAAATGCTCAAAGCCTTCCCCCTCTGCCGTATATCATATATCACGTTCTTAGGGAAAACAAAACCCAGAACAGGACGATCCTACTTTCTCCCCTTGAGGCCAGAGGTAAGCACTATGTATACTTCCCATGGGGGAAAGGGCATAGATTTTTTTTCTCAGACCCGACAAGGTCTTTCTTCTCAGTCACTGTACTTGGCGCTTGGGCAAAATCGGCAGGATCGAGGGTCTGGGGGGCAACTTGCCTCCCAGCCCCACTGAGGTTCTGGGGCTCAGCATAAGAGAGGTACAGAACTCACGGGGTTGCCCTGCCATCTCCCAACCAATGCAGGAACACTTCTCAGGGTCTGGGGAAGTTGGGGTGACACCAAAGCCTTCGAGACAGCTTTCCACGTGCACGCGAGAAGCCAACATCACTTCTTGGCCAAATCCTAGCTTTCTAGTCCAGCGACAAGCCGGATAAAGCAGAAGCAGTTTTCTGAGCCTGCGGAAGTTTGAGTCCCAGCTCCCCCGTGCTACTCTGCCTCTCGGGGCCCCAGGCGAGTACCTTGCCGTAGAAGTCACTCATCTGGTAGAGTGGGATGTGCTGGGTCCCCCCGTACAAGTCAATCACCTCTTCATCAGGAACAGGCTGGAGACCCCTAAGGAAAAAAAGGCTTTCTGGGTAGCTCAGTGGATTGAGAGCCAGGCCTAGAGACGGGAGGTCCCAGGTTCAAACCGGGCCTCAGACACTTCCCAGCTGTGTGACCCTGGGCAAGTCACTTGACCCCCATTGCCTACCCTTACCAATCTTCCACCTATAAGTCAATACACAGAAGTTAAGGGTTAAAAATAAAAAATAAAAAAATAAAAAAAAAAAGAAAGAAAAAAGGCTTTCTATTTTTAAGATAGGTTTTTGTTGTATCTTTTGTTCTGCATGGCTAAAATTCCCCCCTCACCCCTACCCCAGTATCCTCCCCTCTCTTCCTCTCAGAGACTTCTTCCTTATAGCAAACATTTTTTTTTTTTTTTTTTTGGTAAAGAAAAATAAGGGGGCGCTAGGTGGTTCAATGAATTGAGAGCCAAGTCTAGATACGGGAGGTCCTGGGTTCAAATCTAGCCTTCAGATACTTCTTAGCTGTGTGACCCTGGGCAAGTCACCGAACCCCCACTGCCTAGCCCTATCTATTCTTCTGCCTTGGAACCAATAATTACTGATTCTAAGACAGAAGGTCAAGATTTAAAAAAAATTAGCATTTGCTATTTTATATTATATTTATATTTGCTAGGAGGTAGCTAGATGGTTCAATGGATAGAGAGCCAGACCTGGATATGGGAGGTCCTGGGTTCAAATATAAACTCGGACACTTCCTGGCTGTGTGACCCTGGGCACTTAGTCCCCCTTGCCTAGTCTTTGCCATCTTCTGCCTTGCAATCAACAGACAGTATTGATTTTAAGACAGAAGGTGAGGGTTTAAAATAAAAAATTCCCAATCGATACATTGAGAAAATCTGACAATATCATGCCGTAGGAACAGGTTTTCTATGACCAGCTCAGAGAACATGAGCCAGGGTGGGCTGGTTCCCGAGCAGGAAGGCCGCCCGGGGCTCGGAGCTTCCTCTCCTCAGGCCTTCCTTTAGCTACGAGAAGGGAGCTTCATGTGGGAACCATCCAGCTGAGGAGGCCAGCGTGGATGCACAGGAGGCACAAGCCGGGCCGAGGCTGGGGCCAAGAATGAGAGAGAAAAACCAGACTGCTGGAATGTGTGTTTGTGTGCGTGTGTCTGGGTGTGGAGGGGTGCGTGGAAGAGAATATTAAATACACATAGGAGTAACGGGGTTTTTAAAACCCTTACCTTCTGTCCTAATAACAACTCCAAGACGGAAGGGCAAAGCTAGGCAAACAGGGAGAAGTGACTTGCCCAGGGTCACACAGTTAGGAAGTGTCTGAGGCCACATTTGAACCTGGTCCTCCCGACTTGGCCTGGTGTTCTCTCTATCCACTGAGCCATCTAGCCACCCCTGACATGTGTCAAAGACCCTAAGCCCAGGTGTCACTGCCAGGAGAAGTGAACATCAGATGCCTAAATGTTGCCAAATGAGCCCCGGGTTCAGAGTTGGAGGGCCTGGGCTGAAATCCTGCTTCTACTGACCCTGCGGTCTTCTAGGAAGTCTGGAAGAATTTCCTTCTCTGGGGGCTCAGAGCAGAGGACGGCCAAGGTCCCACCCAACTCCGAGTCCTCTGCTCCCAGGAGCGTTCCGGTTCTGGCCGAGGATCTCCCCAAAGGCCAGGGCGATCGCTCCTCTCCAGCTCTGACAAGCCCCCGAGGAGAATGTGTAAAGCCTAATCCAGATCCAGGCCTGAGAACAAGACCTTTCCGACTGACCTGTAGGCTGTTCCCAATTGGACGTAATGGAAAGCGTCAATCTTCATCAGGAGGCTCTGGCCAAGGAAGAGAGGCACACATCTCAAAGAGGGGCCGCAGTCAGGCTGGGGAGTTTATTTTTAAAAGCCAAGCCCTTATTAAAGTTGTAACAGTCCCTTTCCAGTGTGCTTATCTAACGTCCTCCTCGGCCGTTCACATCCCTTTTAAGAGCCTCTCCTGCTCTGGGAGAGGGGGGACTCACAAAAGAGAGAACATGGTTCTCTGGGGAAAAGGGAGGAACAGCCAGGGGAGCTCCCGAAGGCTTCTTATTTCTCAGGGGCCTTATTTCTCAAGCCTGACTTTTGGGAGACACGTGTTCTCATTTTAGTCAGGGAAGGCAGATCCCCCAAAGAACAGTCCAGGGGGGCAGCTGGAGAAGAATCCTCTAGGGGAGCTGAAGAAGAGCCTGTAGGCCAGAGTGGGGGACTCATTCTTCTAGGGCTGCAGCAGAGCGGAGCCCCTTCCAAGGACAGTGTCGAAGGCCACTCAGCAGCTTCTTCGTGTCCATCAACAAGGACATCTAAAGCACGACTGGCCTGAGCATTATTATACGTTCTTCTCCTTCCCACATCCTGTGGTCTCCCCAAACTGGCTCCTCCTCCTAGCTCCATGCCCCTGCACCCACTTTCTCCTCATGCTCAGCCTCCTCCTGCCTCTTGGCATCCCTAGTTTCCTTTAAAGTCGGCCTCAAGTGCCCCCTTTTTCTTGAAGTCTTTCCTAATCCCCCCCCCTCAGATTCTAGAAATGCCTTCCCTCTTCTCTCTAAGTGGATTTCAAAATATTTTTTACATACTTATTCACGTACAGGCTAGCTTGTGGAGGGAAGCGATGCTCTGATTTTTGTCTCTGGACCCTCAAGGCCCAGCACCTAGTAGGCACCTAGGAAGTGCTCACAGAGCGAGTGAACAAGGAAGCTCTAGGGGCAGGAAGCAAGCGAGGTTCCTTGGCTTTAAGCTTCCAGGGTCCTGGTCCTTGGTCTCTTCTTACCCAGGGAGAGTAACTATTGGATTGCTCTTCTAGGTGGGCCTTTCAAACAACGATTAGAAAATCCACATGGTATGTATTACCACGTTTTTTGTTTAAAAACAACAACCACCCCAAACCCCTTCCCTTCTGCCTTAGAACAATACTGTTATTTGTTCCAAGGCAGAAGAGTGGGAAGGCTAGGCAGTGGAGATTAAGTGACTTTCCCAGGGTCACACAGTTAAGAAGTGCCTGAGGTCACATTTGAACCCAGGACCTCCCATCTCTGGGCCTGATTCTCAATCAATTGAGCCATCTTGCTGCCCCATGCCTACATTTTTTAAAAAATCCTCACCTTCCACCTTAGAATCAATACTATGTGTTGGTTCTAAGGCAGAAGAGTGGTGAGGGCTGGGCAATGAGGGTTAGGTGACTTGCCCAGGGTCACACAGCTAAGAAATGTCTGAGGCCAGATTTGAACCTAGGACTTCCCATCTCTAGGTCTGGCTCTCAATCCACTGAGCTACCCAGCTGCCCCCACACCCCTACATTTTAATGAAAAATATTAAGATGTAAACTACCAGATTCTCAGAAGAAGAACATGAGTGAGAAATTATAAAGAAAAAGGAGTACTAGAGAGATGCCTACCCCAATGAAATCCAGGCTTTAGCAAAGCAAGGAAGATGTTCATATAGGAGACTGTCATCTTTCCAATAAAAGTTAATCCCAGGAGTAGGTAGGCAGCTCAGTGGATTGAGGGCCAGACCCAGAGATGGGAGGTCCTGGGTTCAAATCTGAACTCAGACACTTCCTGGCTGTGTGACCCTGGGCAAGTCACTTGACCCCCACTGCCTAGCCCTTGCTACTTTTCTACCTTGGAACTAATACATAGTATTGATTCTAAGGCAGAAGGTGAGGGTTTTAAAAAACGAACAAAAGTCACTCACCAGGGTCCAAGTCACTTCCAATGACATGAAATACCAACATATTAACCTCCTTAGATACTTCTTTATTTCTTTCTAGCCTAGCTGCCTCCACATTTTTCTCTCTGTCCTCTACCATTCTCTAGGCTAAATATTGAGATTATCAAAGTCCTGTAACCAAGTGCTTTCCTGCTCTGCCTAGCTTTGGAAAGAGCCCAGGAGAGGGCACATCTCTTAGTACCAGGCTGCTTCTTATACTACGCAGACACAGAAAGAGCTTGAGGTTGTGGTCCTGAGAGGTGGGCCAGTGAGCTAGCATGGGGGGAGGGAGAAGAACTTCTCCCTAGGGCCTTGGGTGGATTTGGAAGGAACATCAGGCGCCTGAACTCTCTGCTCTCCTGGAATTTCTGGAGTCTGATTTTCAGAGAAGACCTTGAGGCTCATGACCAACATTTAGCTGTCACTGAAAACAAAAACAAAAACTTCCTTGTACTCTATTCTGGCCCACTTCGGGCCAGATTGGAGCTGAAAGAATTGGACAATGGACAGGTTACAAGGGCAACTCCCCAGGGGAATTGTCACTGACCAGAGAACAGTGGATGTGGCGACTCTGGATGAAAGCACTTCCTATTACACAGAAAAAACAGGAGGGTCTGGGAGATTCCAGATCGGAAAACTATCCCAACAGACCCCCTTACCATCCTGCACATTCTATTCTGAGGCTCCAGACAAGTTCCTGAATTGGCAGGATGTCAGGAGAGTGTGCGGAAGAAAATAATAATAACAATCTGAATTACACACACACACATTTATTGTGAATATATATCTATCTCCTGTTCACTTTTGCATTTTATATACACACCTATAATCTCATTTGATCAATAGAATAACCCTTGGAGGCAGATACCACAGGTATAATTCTTATCTAGATGAGAAGACCCAGTCACAGAGAGATTAAATAACTTGCCCTTAGTCACACAACAAGCAGGTTTCAGAGATGAGATCTGAACTCAGGTCTCTTTTGACTCCCAGGGCCAAGCTTCGTTGAACCTCATGGAGGAAGCATAACTCCTTCTTACTCACCTTTTGCACATCATAGTGTAGGCCTCGAATGGCGAAGTCTGGGATGTAATTGTATTTTCTGATTTCTCCTGGGTACTGTATGGGGGACAGGGATAGTAGACACAGTGTGAATCTGAGGCAACAGCTTCAATGGCCTAAATAAAAATTTGTGTGTGATGTGGCTACGTGCCCTTTCACTGTAACCACAGTGGAAGAGGCAGAAGGCAAAGGCAAGGGGTGAGTAGGGTGCCTTCACCCAGAATCCAGGTGCTGTTTTGCGATACTGATCCCCATTATGCAGGAAAAGGAGGGGCAGAGAGGTGGGGGCCCATAGGAGAGGCACTGTGGCCCTTTAGGGATATGGAAGATATAGAGCTGGGCACTGGCTTAGGTTTGAGAAAGAGAGAAAGATGGAGAGAAAAAGAGAGAAGGAATCTCCGTGTTTTACCTTGTATTGCTCGATGAGGATCTCTCTGGCTGTGTTGAAAATCATGGAGTGTAACAGATCAGAGTATTGAGCTAAGGTATAGTCATAGTCGAACCCGTAGACCTCTACATCTCCCAGGCTGATCTCGTTGTTGGCATAGATGGCATTGGGGTTAAGGAGATTACAGACTTCAGGAGGAAGGAGGTCTGTAAGAAAGGAGGAAACAAGGTGTCAGACGAGCGATATTTAATTCCTTCTTCAGTTTCTCCTACCTTTTCCAGAAAGATATAAACCTGTCAGCAACCCCACTGAGTCCCTTCTTAATCCTGCTCCAAAGACAAACTGAACATTTAACTTCTCCCCATCTTCAATGAATGCAATGGGTTTTCTTTATGCCTCCAAGATGGATGAGGAGACTAAACTAATGGACCTAAACAGTCAGGATTACTTGTTTTTTGGCCTTCAGAATAAGAATATGCTGAGTGGCCACATGGGGAACCCTCCCAAATGGCTTCCCTCTCCCCACTAACCAGGATAAAGTAGGTGACTGACGTTCTCACAGTTTGGGACCAAATCCAAGTGGCTCTGGGGCTCTTCCTGGCTGAAGCTCAGCTCTTTCCCAGACTCCCTTTGCTTTGCTGGCATTGTTTGGACAGGTTGTGGCTCCAAACCACAGCTTATTCCACTCTCCATACCTCCCTCTCTCCAACCTCCAGGAAGCCAAGATTTTAAAATGTCTAAGAAGGGTTATGAATGTTGCCATTATTCTGCAACTCGAGTTTGGTCCTCCTGGTGTGTGCCCTTCTCTCTCTCCCATCTGGTTTCCCTGATTCCCCAGGGACATGGGTGAAATGGCAATTAACAGGTAGGACTTCCAGAGTATGGATGGAGGTGAGTGGCTTGCAAGAGAGTCTCCTCTAATTCAATTTTCTTCTAAGAGCCTCCCAGCCAGAACCCTTGCTGATCACATTTCCGTGTATCCAGGCTGGCCAAGAACATTGCTAATTGAGTCAGTCAGGTGTATGTGAGAGTGGCCTGGCTTTGTTGGACTATTACTCAGTCCTTCCCATCTCTCCTTGAGTTTAAATGATGGCAGTCTGGCCCACTTTCCAGTTCCCAGATGGGCACTATAGGAAGCCTTAGCCCCTAGAGTCCAAGGACACAGAAGGAGGTAACTAAAGACTTGGTCTGTATGAAACCTGATTTGTTGGCTACTTGGCAGTGGATCTTTTGTTATTTGCAGCCCAGTTGCAGGGTTATGTATAAGGTCAAATTTCCAGGGTTTACTCAGCTTAGTGCCTGGCTTACAGTAAGTACTAAAATACTTTTTTAATACATTCATTTACCATTCAAACTTCCGTAGAAAGTAAAGGAAAGACAAGAGAGAAGACCTGCCTTATACGTTTATTTAGATAAGATAAACTGCAAAATGTAACAAGGGTCAGTCCTGAGAGTAGATGGCTTTCCTATTCGCTGGTATCCCAGGCAACTCAGTTGTGGGATCCTATATCATATAGCATTGATACCTACACCTGCAAACTTTTTTCTAAATAAGACATTAACTTTGGCCTAGAGTAGTTAAAGTGCATTTTGTTCCAAAAGTTTGACTTGGGGAATCTTCAAGTCTAGTTGAGAAGTTTATGCCACCTTCATTGTGGTTGACTCAAATGTGGCTCTCAAGATTTAAGGCTTTCCACTATCCCTGTACTTTTTTTTTTTTTAAAACCCTTAACTTCTGTGTATTGGTTCCTTGGTGGAAGAGTGGTAAGGGTGGGCAATGGGGGTCAAGTGACTTGCCCAGGGTCACACAGCTGGGAAGTGTCTGAGGCCGGTTTTAAACCTAGGACCTCCCGTCTCTAGGCTTGGCTCTCAATCCACTGAGCTACCCAGCTGCCCAAGTCCCTGTACTTTTAAAGATAAAAAGCTGGTAGTGTTCAACACTAAATCCTCGAGGGCATTAAGAAGCACAAAAGATTTCCAAGGTCTTTTTTGCCCTCCCTCCCTCCACCCTGTCAAAAATCTTGCTGTTAAAGAGTCAAAAATAGAGATGTTCTGATTGCTACACACTTACACATCTTTTGAAGATTGTATAGAATGGGGTAAGGAGGAAGTAAGGCTACTCCTAAGGCTCTCGGTGCCTGATGGCGGCATCCTTTCCTCAGGAAAACCTTTATGTCCTTTTCAATACTTTTTGGAGCCCCAGGAAACTTCAGATCATTTGATACACCATAGGCAGTTATTGAGACAGAAAATCCAGAATAGGCATACCAGACCCTCCACCTCATCTTCCATCAACATATTTAATTGGTTCCTCAAAAACAATTTTCTCTAAAACAAAGGAACTCTGATTGCCTTCCCACAGCGTTTGTGTGTGATCATTCTCAGCCTAGCCTCCCTCCTAGGTCACCAAATCAAATTATCTCAGGTCCATAGCTAGGGTCAGCTATCTCTCAGATTCCAGTAGCAGCTTTTCTCTATATTCAGCAGTTAGTAAATGTCGGCCTCTTGACACAGCCCTTATTCTGCCACCAGCTTCTTAAAATATCTTGCAGATATCCGTAATTTCTCTTTTTCCCCAGACATATTCTAAGTGACTATTAGATAGTTTGGTGAGAGACTAGGAGAATAGTTGGTGGATTTGAGTCAACTAGAAACTCGATAAAACAATCCTAAATTTAAAAAAGGCTAACCCATATTTAAAGTCAGTGCATGTGTGTATATGTACATATACATACATACATACGTAGTTGCCCAAGCAATGTTATAGTATCTGAGGTTTTGAGTTTTAATTAGGACATATGTTATGGTGAAACAATGTTGCCTGAGGTGAACTTGGGAGGCATAAGCCTTCTCCCCCTCTAGCCCAGTTGTTGTGTTGAGCCCCTCTGGCAGGCCCATGAAGCTTTATCCAAAAAAACTACCTGGCTGTACCTTTAAAAGGTATGGTGTGAAATGCTTCAACCCTGGATCAGAACAGTCTTGGCTTTGCTAGCACGACCACTGAGCTGGGCACCCTTAGTGTCTCATAAATTCATATCATGCTCCTTTCTCCAGGAGCCCCAAACCAAATTTAGTGTGAAAGCCTTAGCTGTTAAAATGACTGAAATCCTATCTTATTTGTAAGGGTCTGTATACTTTTCAGAATACTTTCAATTTTCATTGGAGTCTTACTCCTGAGAGGGAGATAAGGTCAGTATTCTCCTAAGAATCCTTATCTTCCTTCAAAGCTAAACTCAGGAGTCATTTCCTCCTCAAAAGCTTCCTTGATCTACTAGGTATTAATGCTTTCTCCTTCCTCAAATTATTTTGTATGATTTGCTTATCTGCATATATATAGTACTCCCTCTCCCCAGTAGAATATAAGCCTCTGGAGGTTAGACTGGTTTATGTTTTTTGTCTTTGTAACCCCCACCCTAGAACAGTGTCTTGTGCACTTGAATGCTGAATTGAATCATATAGGGAAATGAGCAAGAATGGGATAAAGAAATTATCCCAGGGATTACCTAAGGTCACATGAATAGTCTTTCACCAGGTGGACATAGGTTATACTCTGACTCTGCTTGGATCTAAAAGGGACTGTAGGAAGAGTTCTGCTCTAGGAATCGGGCACTAATAATAGTGAAGGGTGCAACATTTACATCTCGGAATGCCTTAGATGGATAGCATCTAATCAGTCAACCTCAGTCTCCATTCTAGGTCGTCAAATTAAATTATCCCAGGTCCAGAGCGAGGGTCAGCTCCCTTTCAGACCCCAGTAGCAGCTTCTTTCTCTAATCAACAGTCAACCTCTAGACACAGCCCTTATTCTGTCATCAGCTTCCTAAAATGTCTTGCAGATATCTATCAATTCTTTTTATATCCAGCCATATTCTGGATGGCTATTAGATAGTTTGGTGAGAGAATATAGGGCAAGTCTGGGAGGGAGAATAGTTGGTTGATTTGAGTCAAGTAAGTAGAAACTTGATGCTCCAGATTAGGGGTACAATCCTAAATTAAAGAAAAAAATCCAACCCATGTTTAAAGTTAGTGTTCTTAGTAGCAGCTTAGTTTCAGGATGACCTTATACTAATTAGTGTAGTTAAAACAAAATTAAATCTGGGTGTGCTTATTGAAGGCGCTCTGACCTTCACCATCACCCAATTTCTACAAAGGATGCATGAGAAGTTTCCAAGGGAGATTAAAGTATATAAATATATGACCCTTTCCATATATATACATATATACACACACATACATACATACATATATGTATATATATATTATTGGAAAGAGGTTTGCGAAAATTTGATGGTTAAACAAAAAATCAAGATAATGTATGGACCTGCCTGAAAGAGCAGCCAGGCTATACTACCAGGGGATGAGAATGCTTTCATACCTTAACCTTTAATCCTCCAGGTTTAGTTTATCCCATCAGGATCTCCAATGGACAATTTGTGTGCAGTCCTGCATTTTTCCAGACCCTAGGCACATGGCCAGAGAGCTCCAGAAGAGATCAAGAATAGGCTTGCGCCCCCACCCCTCATCCCCTTTCTTTTAAGGTGAGGTGGGTGGGAGTGGGAGGGGAAGGAGAAGCAAGAGAATGGATCTCACATGGTCTTCTGCCTCTGATGGATCTTAAGGAAGCTTTCTGTGGGGAGGTGGTGATCACTTGGAGATCTGAGTACCACATGTGTACTGGGACTGGGACTTAGAACAGTGGAGAGGTTAGGTAGTCCTGTGGCCAACCCAAGCCTACTCTGCCTATACTGAGCACATACTTCACTATAATCACCTCTGGTATTACTCTGCTGGTAGGAAGTGGACCAAGGAGACACAACCACCTGGGGCATCTTCTCCAAGCTAACTGCCAAAGCCTCTTCCCCTAGGGATGCTTTGTGACTTATGTCATCTTTGAAAGGGACCTTCGAAAGCCATATCAATCCAATCCCCTCATTTTGCAGAAGAGGAAACTGAGGCGCAAAGAGAGTTGCCCAAGACCACCCAGAGAATCCTGGCAGTAGGTCCCCTGCTTCTTAGTCCAGTGCAGTCTGTCCCTCTGCCCTCCCAAACTCTACCTATCCCTACTCTTACCGTGCACCAGCTTCCTCATCTCCCGGTACCTAGACCACAGGTAGGCGCTGGGCTCGGAAGACTGGGCGGCAGGGTTTGGGCCAGCGCTGCGCGGGGCAACCCGGTCAGGGGAGAAGCAGGAGGCACTGGCGCCGGGACAGTTGGCGCTGGGGCTGGTGGAGCCTGCACAGGAGGGGCTGGGGATCGAGGGACCGCAGCCCTGGCAAGAGGAAGCCGCCGCCGCCCGCTGCCAGCCGGGGACATCGTCTCCCCGGAGCCGTAACCAGCGGCATCCTGCCGCCCGTAGTCCTGCGCCTGCCATTCCTTCTGCCCACTGACCCGCTTCCCGGCCAAGTGCCTGCTCCTGCTCCGGCCTCAGCCACACCAGATGTGCTCCCGTCTGCTGCGGCCGCATGTTTCCTTAGCGCCAACAGCCAATGACTGTAGTGCCGACCTTCCAGTCGGCCAATCGCCGGGGCTCCCGGCCAGGTACGGGACTGCTGGGGAGGGGCTGCGATCCTCTCTCTAAGGCCCCCTCCCATTTGGGACAGGAAAGGGGGTGTGGACAAGACCGGCAGCTAGGACCGGATACCAGTAGCCCGACTAGGAGCGAGAGTTCCCGCACGGCCCTGACTAGCCAGCGGAATGCTTCACCCGAGGGAGCCGCGGCCCTGAGCTCTCCCACGGAGCTGGGGACACAACAGGCGTCCAGGAAACTTGTTGAATGGAACTGAGCAGATCCCAACAGTATCTACTCAACTCATCTTCCCTCCCACCCCCGGGGGACTTAAAGCTATTTCGCAGCAGCAAGGTCACAGCATCCTAGAGGCGGAATTCTATTCGGTTAGGTTCGACAAACATCCACGAAGTTCCAGTGATATGTGTGTGACTGTCCGAGAACATTAGACGAATCTAACAGTCTCTGCCTTCAAATTACAATCCACAGAAAGGGACTTTAGACTTAGTCCACCCTCATCTTCCTTTGGAGAAGGTTCCATTCCAGGCTTTCCTTGGTCCGATACTTCACAAACTGTTAGAACGTTCAGAATTTGGGTTACTAGTATCGATGACGTCTAAGAAAAATACCATTTAGATAGGGCTTACTATGCAATGACATACCTCTTCTCCATCAACTAGCTCCTTTCTAGCATGAAACTACTGACTTCACTGATGAGCTCTAGAAACTTTTAAAAAACCCTGACCATGCATTCTATTAGTCTTCATTTATTTATGTTCTTTTTAAGTATTCTCAAGTCACTTTGATGTGCTTTTTCTTTGCTCTGCCTCTGCTGGACTATGTTGGCGTTGGGCACGGTTCATTCAAAACATTCCCATCAAAAAGCATTTGTGATGCTGCACCGGATGCCTGGCAATAAAAACAATGGGAATTCGATACATGATTCCTGGCTGCTAGGGGCATATGCCCTTGGGTGTGCACCAAACACTTTGCACTGGGGAACATATGCAAAGGCACACAAAGCAAAGGAATGAGAGAGCTGAGTAAACAAACACAGAAATAAGGAATTTATGTTGCTTACTTTGTGAAGGGTAAGAGCATTGCTATGAGAGCTCTTGAAGCTCTTAAGGACACAGGGATTAGTATTTAGTTTCTTGTTCTCAAACTTCATCTCTGAGTTTATTTTGCCAGTTTCACTAGTCCCAGAAATGGCCTTTCTATAGATCTGTAGCTATGGGAAAAGGGTGAGAGAAAAAGCTGGAAAAAGAATACCTCTGAGGCTCACTTTTCTCCTGCATGCAACTACAAGCTGAAGTGATTTAATCACACTAGGATCAAACAGATTGATTGGGAAACTGAGGGCCTTAGATAGGAAAAAGTCTAAGATGACACAGAAAATGAATGGCAGATTGGAGACCAAAATCCAGATGTCCTGATCTATTGTCTTGGTGAGCTTTTCACTACTCCAAAGTGGCTCACAACTTGTCCTGTCCTCAGAATTCCTACAAGATTGCTCTTCCACTGACTTTAAAAGATTTCCAAAGGTGATTTCCCTACAATGATCCCCTTAGGTATTTGGTGTGTTCACCATTTTCCAATCAAAGAGCAGTGGCAATAGAGGTTAAACTCTTTTAAGCCAAAGGTGCAGGTCTTCTGTGACATGATTTTCTTCACCTCCCCCTACCCCCTCAACTACCTCTCTGCCAAACTGGCCTTACTTTTCTTCATACCTCTTGTTTCTGGACTCTATACCTTTGCACTGACTAACCTGCGTTCTGGAATATACTCCCCTTATCATCCCTGCTGGTTAGGCATCCCTGGTTTCCTTCTCAACTCAGGCTTCCAACTCAAGCACTACTTATGTGAAGACCTTCTTAACCCTTCCAATTGCTGCCTCCCCTCCCCCCCCCCCCCCCCCATCTTCTGCCTTGTGTACTTGTCCAGGGTAGCTCCAAAGCCTAAAACTATTATCTCTCCTGATAAGTCATAAGCTCCTTGAGGGCAGGGACTGTTTGATTTCTGTCTTTGTATCCCCGATACTAGCACGGGCCCAACGTATATTAGGCATTTAACAAATTAACAAATGCTCGAACGGTGAGATGTGGAGTAAGAGAACTTGTGGCTCAAATCCTGGCTCTCTCGTTTACTGCAAGTATGGACTTGGCTAATTAATTCACTTATCTTCTCTGGACTTCGCTTTACTCATCTAAAAATGGGGGTGGGATGAGACTATATGATCTTTTCCAAGGGTCCTAAGCTCCGCCCAGAACTGAAGTCAGAGATTTCTCAGTCCCACTAACTGCAGTGCCTTCCCTGTGAGATGACCTTCCATTTATATTGTGTAAATCTTGTATGTACATCTATTAGACTGTGAGCTTTTCGAGGGCAGGGATTGTCTCTTGCTATCCTCTGTATACCCAGCAATTAGCAGTGCTAGGAACTTAGTTTAGCGTTTATTAAACGCTAGAAGACTGTTTGACTTCCCACCTTTCTAAATCTCGCCCCTAACCTCTCCTTCCTCAGCCTCTCTTGCTTTAGACACACCCATTTCCCTATCCCAGCCGGGTCCCTTTTCTTGCCTTAACTCGTCCCTTTCTCTAGCCCTTTCCCTTAACTTTAGTCCAGTTCCTTCTACTCAGCGGCCCGCAGTCTCCTGTCATAGCCCAGCTCCTACTCCCTACTTCATCCCCACCCCCAGCTCCTCAGCCACTTTCTCCAGCCTCTCCCCGTATAAGTTTAGCTCCTTCTCCCACCTTGGCCCCACCTTACCCCGTCCCTGCTCCAATCTTCTCCCTCAATTCCCCACCCTCAGCTTCCAACTTCCGTTCTGTTTCCTGGGACCAGTCTGGCGGCCACGCCCACTTTCCCCGGCATGCCCCGCGTGGACTCGCTCTTTCCTGTAGACCTCGGGCCTCTGCTGCTAACTCGGGCTATCCGCTGTCCTTCCCCAGGTGAGGGCTTGGGAGCGAGGGCCTGGGGAACCTCGCGCACCGACTCCTGATTGGCTGGTGCCGCGAAGCGCCAGGGGAAGGTAGACGGGCCCTTCCCCTCCTACTTCCGGGCCCAGGGCCTCGGTGCTGTCTTTCGTGCCCTGCCGGCCCCTTGGCTCTTCACGCTGCGGGGAACAGCCCCTAAGGTCGGGGCTGGAGGAGCCTTTAACCAAGTGGCTGTCTGACCCCTTTAGCCTACAGAGGGGCATACTGAGGCCGAGAGGCGTTAAAAATGACCGGCCTGCGGTCACCCAGGTAGGAGGTGACAGAGCCGGGTTTTGAAGAGCTCCTCTTCGTGACTTCCTCTCCGCCGTGTTGGAAGCCCCGGCGTCCTTGATGGGGTCATCCCACGGGGGCTGGGACAACCCCCGAATTCGGCTGCAATATGCTTCTTCAGACCTGGCCCTAGCCAAGCCAGGCACCCGCTCATTCAATTCCCGGTCATCTGGTTCATCTTCTCTTTCCCCACCTTGTGCTGGCATTCACGTGCACAGGGTTGCCCCTTTGGCTTTTTCTTTAAGACTTAGGTCAGATGTCACCTCTATCATGAAGCCACTGAAAGTGGATCTGTGACGTCTTTGAAATTAACCATGGCCCCATCCTATGCAAGCCTATCTTGGGACTTCCATCCTAATCAAACTTTCCTGGATTATATGTATTTTGGTTAGGCTTCTTCTTTGACTCCATTTAACAACTTTTTGCAAAAATTTTAGTAAATTTAAAAATAATTTTTAGGACCTAGTACTGCCATGCCCTGTTTGATGAACCACCGGGAATGAGGATGTGATAATTAGTTCCACCCTAATGGAAATGTGCAGTGCTAATGCAAATAATGGGAACACTAAAGGGATTAAATTGGAGATACTGCACGTTTCATTTCAGACCACTGCAGTAAAGCAAGTCACATGAATTTTTTGGTTTCCCAGTGCATATCAAAGTTATGCTTACATTACATACTGTAGTCTAGTAAGTGTACAATGGTATTACATAAAAAAATTACCTGTTAAAAAACACTTTATTGCTAAAAAATACTATCATCTTGAGTCTTCAGCCAGTCCTACCTAATTTTTTTTGCAGATGGAAAATTTTGCCTTAATACTGTTAGGCTGCTGACAGGGTGGTAGTTGCTGAAAGCTGGGGCTATGTCAGTTTCTCAAAATAAGACAATGACATTTGGTACATCCATTGACTTCCTTTATGAAAGATTTCTCATGCAGTTTTTTTTGTTTATTTATTTAATTTAGAATATTTTTCCATGGTTACATGATTCATATTCTTTCCCCCTCCTCCTCTCCCATAGCCACTGGGTTTTACATGTGTCATTGATCAAGACCTATTTCCATATTATTAACATTTGCACTAGGGTGATCCTTTAGAGTCTACATCCCCAATCATATCCCCATCGAACTATGTGATCAAGCAGTTGTTTTTCTTCTGTGTTTCTACTCCCACAGTTCTTTCTCTGGATGTGGTTCTGCAGTTTTGCAGTTTGATAGCATTTTATCCCTTCTTTCAAAATTGGAGTCAATCCTCTCAAACTCTGCTGCTGCTTATCACTAAGTTTATGTAATATTTTTCAGTTTTATTGTGTCTCAGGGAAATGGTGAGGGGGGCAAAGGAGAGGGATAGAGAAGGAGGAAAGGTGGTCAGTGGTACAATCAGAACACACATTTATTAACTGTCTTATATGGGCAAGGTTAGTGGTGACCCAGAACAATTACAAGAGTGACATCAAAGATCACTGATCACATACCACCATAACAGCTATAATAATAATTAAAAAGTTTGAAATAGTATGAGAATGACCAAAATGTGACACAGAAACGCGAAATGAACACATGCTGTTGGAAAAACGGTATGGAAAGACTTGCTCCATGGAGGTGTGTGGAGCCACAGATCTTCAGTTTGTAATAAATCGAAGTACAATAAAACAAGGTATATCTGTATATAGATATGTGTACAGTAAGCTGAGCTTTGTATTAAGCGAGACAGTATTAAGCTCACATGGGAGTTTGCAAAGTGCTTTTCTCATTTGAGCATCAACAACAGCTAGATGCTGTTAACTTTGTTATACTGATGAGAGAGCTGAAGCAGCTTAAGCAACATGCCCAGGGGTTATAGGTCCAGTAGGTATTTGAAGTACAGTTTGAATTTGGCTTTTCTTGATTTTAAGCTCAATACTAAGCTGCTTCCCTAAATAGGGAAAGAGTAGTCTGGATTGCAGTTGGGAAATCATACTTCAGTTTCACAGTAACCTCAAGCTTCTTCCCCAAATACAAATCCATCCTATTTTAAAAAAATGAACTTGAAAAGCATCAATAAAAATGAACACCACCATAAGAAAAATGGAAAGAGGATTGCATATGAAATTGTGAATATTATATATAGTTTCTTTAAAAAATGCTTAACATTTAACAACATAATACTAACATTGCCTTGCTTATCTGTGCCCTTTTCTCAACTTCCTTTTGTTTTCTTTTGTGTATTTTAAAAATGTTTCATTGATGTTCTTTTTTCTTTTTCATCTCTGTCACTCTTTCCTGCCTTCCCTACCACTCCCAATTCCCACCAGCTCCCTTCCTGGTTCCAAATAAGTATAGATAAGCAAAATAAATTCACACATTGGTTGTGTTTGAAAATGTATGCCATTTTATATCTGCTGCTCATCTCTTTGCTAAGAGGAAGGAAGCATTCTTTATTATTTTGGAGTTGTAGATTGGTCATTGGATCAGAATTCTTATGTCTTTCACATTGTTTTCCTTTTTCAATAATTTTGCCACAATTCATATAAGTATTCCCAGATTCTCTCAATCTATCACTTTCATCATTTCTTATGGCACAATAATATACTATTACATTCAGATACCATTGCTGGGTCAGCTAGGTGGCATAGCGGGATAGAAGCCTGGGCCTGCTGTCAGGAAAACTCATTCTTTTTTTTTTTTTTTTTTTTTGGGTAAACCTGTACCTCCATCTTAGAATCATTACTATGTACTGGTTCCAAGGCAAAAAGCGATTAGTGCTAGGCAATGGGGGTTAAGTGACTTACCTAAGGTCACACAAGTAAGAAGTGCCTGAGGCCAGATGTGAACCCAGGACCTCCAGTTTCCAGGTCTGTATCCACTTGAACCAGTTTGGCTCCCTGTTCCTATACTTTTTAATGTTTTTAATATAAATGGGGTTTTTACTGTTTTTTGTTTTTCACATTGTTGATTATACTTAAAGGCTTCCTAATAATGAATTTACTTTGCATTCTTGGTTTGTCCATTCTGTTCATAAAATCTGATCTTTTTAATCTGTTGTTTTAACATCATTGCTGATGTTTTACTTTTTTTTTTTTTTCATAGCTATACATTAGAGTGATTGGTCTGTGCTTTTCTTTCTCTGCTTTCTCCCTGATTAGGCATCAGGATTATATTGGGCTCAGAAGGAGCTTGGTAGGATGCTTTCTTTCTATATTTTTGAAAATAGTTTATGTAAGCTTGGAATTTATTGTTGTTTTAATGTTTGATATAATTCATGTGTAAATCCATTTAGTTCTAGGTTTTGTTTTCATTTTGGAAGTTTTTTAATGACTTGTGTAATTTATTTTTCTGAGTTTGGGTTATTTAATCTCTGTATTCTGTTAGTTTGTATATTTTATTTTTTAATAGATATCCATTTTGTTTTTAATAGTTTTGCTGGCATATCATTGAACTTCTAATTCCTCTAAATTTATTAAGAATCTTCCTTTTTCACTTCTGATTTGGCAATTTAATTTTCTTCTTTTTACTTTTACTATGTAACAGTTTTAAAAGTTTGTTTATTTTATAATTTTTTCTTTTAAAAAAAGCTTCTAGTTTTATTTTTCAATTTAATGTTTTTTTTTCCAGTTTGGTTATTTGTGATTAAAATCTATCTTTTAACCCTGCTGTTCTTTTTGTAATGACATGTTGCAGCAAGTCATTGAATGTTCAACTCTGAAAAATCAACTCAAAGAGCAATGAGAGATATTTACTTAAATTCTTTGATGGATCTGTAATCTTATATCTCTGGAAGAACCTTTTAATGATGCCCATCACAACCTAACCATGTTCTGATACTCTGTCTTCCTCTGCCCTTTCCTAAATCTCAACATACTGAGAGCTGTTCTTCAGATCTTTTCACATTTCATGGATACTACTGGAGCAAAAAGGCCATCCTCATTAGTTATCCTTTGCTCCCGCCACATAAATGGCCCACTCTCCTGATAACATTTACTTTGTATTTTTCAATTTAATGGTTTTTGCTGTTATTTTGATTATTTCTTCTGCAATAACATGTGTCTTTTAAATATTAACATTCTTAATGACACATTGCTGTAAGTCATGAAATGCCCCCAAATTGTAAGTGAAGAAATGGAGGCCCAAAGAGGTTGAGGCTTTGCCATGGTCATATAGCTACTTAGTTACAGAGTTAATTACAGTTTAATTTTGTCTTTTGGCTCCACATCCTTATATCCTTTGTAAAATATAGTGCCCAGAACTGAATAGAATACTTTGAATGTGGCTGAACTGGTTCAGAATACAGTAGGACTCTTTTTTTTTATACTACTCTACTACTTCTTAAATGAAAAGATGTTTTAGTGCTAGTTAAAAAACAACAACAACCCCACAGTAGACTCTTTGGTTTCAGGAAATGGCTTCTGGTGTTGTAGAAAGAGCAATACACAGATGGACTTGGAGTCAGGAGATGTGGGTCCCGTCTTTGACTCTTTTGACATTTGAGGAGCTATGGGACTATGCCCTTATGCAGCCTTTGGGAACCTCCTGGGACTTGGAAAGTGTTTTATAAACATGAAACTCTAGGGAGGGAGTTAGTATTTAAAAACCATATGGCAGAATCAATGAGCTTCCTTGTAAATTAAAATTAAAGGGGGCAACTGGGTGGCTCAGTGGATTGAGAGCCAGGCCCAGAAACAGGAGGTCTTGGGTTCAGATATGGTTTCAGACACTTCCTAGCTGTGTGACCCTGGGCAAGTCACTTAACCCCCATTGCCTAGCCCTTACCACTCTTCTGTGTTAGAACCAATACACAGTATTGATCCTAAGATGGCAGGTAAGGGTCTAAATTTTTTTTTCTTTAAGCTGAAATAAATAGAAGCGGAGGCTATTAAAAGAGCTGCACAACATCTTGCTTTCCATCTGTAGTTTCAGTTTATTTCCCACGAAGTCTGGCTGACACCTTGGAGATGTTCACAAGGAAACAAGTGAAGCAACTTCTGCTGAGGGTACCTGGAAAACAGCGCTTTGGTGTCTATAGGTTTCTTCCTTTCTTCTTTGTTCTGGGAGGAGCAATGGAGTGGTTTATGATCAAAGTCCGAGTTGGCCAGGAGACCTTCTGTAAGTGGGTATAAAGATGGGTATTGGGGACATGTCTTTTGGCTTTAGCTTTCAAATTCAGATCCATCACATTTGTAAAGTGCTTATAGAATTATCAGGCTCTGGGGTGGCTCATAATTTGTCATTTAACAGGCTATGATAACAAACCTAGTTATATGCATGGTAGTCAGTCAAACCAAAGAGAAACAAAATGTTCTGGAATAGTTGAGACTTTGAGACAGCACAGATGTCTTGTGGGGTCTGGCCTTCCTTTTAAAATTCAGAGCACCAGGCCTGAACAGCAGTTCCCTGGAATAGAAAATTGTGTTTTGAAAAATCAAACCTAATAGGATTTTAGTCATTCTGAAGTTCAAAGCCTCAGCTCTAAGCTGGTTTAAAACTTGCTTAGACCTTGTGATTCAGATTTGTCTTCCATTCTATTGATTTTTTTTTTTTGCTCCTTGTCTATAAAAGTGTTTGCATGAGTCTAGAAAAAGAATTTTTGAATAGTACATGATGTTGGTGGCCATGTGGCCCTGTTGTAAATAGATTAATGCTAACATCATTTCATGTTGCTACAGTTTTGCAGTTCAACTACACAGTTCCCATGGTCTTATTGGGCCGGTGCCTCCCTGCCCACCTAATAAACCAAACTCCTTGTTACCTCTGGGCAGTGTCACCAATTCAGTCAGTATTTATTAAGTGCCTTTTGGGTTCAGAACACTGTGCTAGGCATGATAAATATGAGACAAGAATAGAGCAGACTTTGCTCTCAAAGAGCTTACATTCTCCTGGGAGAATAGAATGTATAAAACCATTAAGTAGACACATGATGATTTGAGGAGTCATCATTAACAAGCAATCAGGAAAGGTGGCCTGAAGCTGAACCTTGGAAGAAGCTAAGGATTCTAAGAGGTAGACCTAGAGATGGGGCACATTCCAGGGATGGGGAAAGCCAAGGCAAAGGCATGGAGGTGGGAGTTAGACTTCCAAGTTTGGGCAACCACAAAAAAGCCAGTTTGGCTAGAAGGAATGGAGGGTAGTAATGTATGTTAAACTTAGAAAAATAGGCTACTTTAAACGTCAAGCAGAGCAGTCTGAATTTTATTCAAGAGATCACAGAAGCTCTTGAAATTTCTTTGGCAGGGGAATGACATGATCAATGGTTATTTTGGCAGCATCATGGAGGATGGACTGAAGAGGGGGAGACATTGGAGTCCAATTAGAAAGCTGTTATGATGGTCCAGGCCAGGAAGGCTAGAGATACTGTGGAGGTATCCACAAACTTAGCCAGTGATTGAATATAGGGATGAGGGAGAGGGAAGAATCAGTGGGTGGCCGTGTACTTATCAAAGAGAGAAGTTTGGATGATGGGTGGTTGTTGTTGAGAGTTGGAGGTGATTAATGAGTTCCATTTTTGATGATTTGAGGTTTAGATGCTTATTGGAGATACAGATGGAGATGTCTTAACAGTCAGTTGGTGATTTAAGCCTGGAACTCAGCAGAGAGACCCAGGTTAGAGATATCCTTAGAGATAACAGTTGAACCCATGGGGACTGGGATCGCCAGGAGACAAGGTTCTAAGAAAGGAAAAGGGCCCAGGACAACATTAGTTGGGGAACACTCATAGTTAGGGGGTAGGACGTGCTTGATGATTCAGCAGATGTTATTTCCCTCACTCAGACTCTCTCTCACTTCCAAATGCTTATGCAAATCTTACCCATTAAAAGAAAATCCTTATGTTCTGTTTGAGAATTGATACTCAGTATCTGTTCTAAGGCATGAGAATGGTAAGGGATAGGCAAGTGATTTACCCAGGGTCACGTAGGTAGAACATGTTTGAGGTTCACATTAGAATTCAGGACTTCCTGTCTCGAGGCCTGGTGCTCTTATCCACTGGGCCACCCAGCAGCCCCCAAATCTTACCCATTCTCTAGGGTCCAGTTGATGTCTAATTCATTTCCTGTTCCTTTCCATTATAATGGAACCTATCTTTGGAGTCATATTATGGAACACTTTATATATTCTATTGTTCTCCAGTGTGTTAGCTGCCTATCTCTAGCTAGACAACAAACATTGTAACTTCTCTGCCCTGTAGTTACTCGAAAAAACTTGTTAAGTGACATTATCTTTGAACATTCAAGATGTAATGCAAAACCCCTATTAAAATTAGTTTTTCTATGGAGTAGAGATTAACCTTTAATGGGCTGGAAATAATCAATTGCCCTGTGAACATTAACTTTGAACTCTTGTGAGTTTTAAGAATTTTTTAACTTCTTAGTTTTCTTTCAAAAGAATAACCACAATTTGTATTTTTCTCAGATGATGTATATCGAAGAAAACAATCAGAGAGACAGTACCAGAGAAAGCTGGAAGAAGAATCTTAAGAAGCACAAATGACGGAGCCTTAATTTTCAACAAAATAAGTAGCCTGAACTTACCTTAATGAATCTGTGAATGTGAAAGGTTATCACTGGGGTCCACCCATCATGTTAGAAGCCCACTCATGGGTGCCCTCTAGTGGCCAGATCACGGATCCTTTAACCTCCTGGCCAAAACATGTGAAGGTTTTTCTGACCCAGGTTATTTTCCTACTTTTGAGTATTTCTGCAGCAGTATAAGGATTCTTCAAGAGAGTTTTCAGGGCATACTGAATGAGATGAATGTGTTTTAGGTCATTAGTAATGATCTTAAATTACTGCTTTTTGCTGAAATGCGAAATAAATCAAATCATGAATAAGTACGATACCAGAATTCTTTTTTAGAGGGAAAATCAAGAACGACTGCCTCAGGATTACCTGAACCAGATAAATAATTTTGCATGGTAAAAGCCAACTCTTTATCAATCTTTAAACCTTTCATCTTATTGGAAACTTTTAGGTTTTCTTTATCTTAGTCCATAACCTACCCTCAGTGGCTCCCTTTTGCCCAGAGGATAAAATAACTGTCTTGATTTGATAATCCAAGGCTTCCACAGTGTTTCCACCCTACCTGTTCAGTCTCGTTTCACAGTACTCTGATTCAGGTGCTTAAATAGCCCAGCAGCAAACTCACAGAGCCTTCAAGTAGTGAAGGGCCTCTTGTGTCTCAGCACTCTTTCCTTTGGTTATGTCATTCACTCTCACAGCTTCACCTACCACCTGGGATCTGATTACTCCCAAATGTAGCTCTCTAGTCCCAACTGCTGCTAAGTATCAGCATCTCACTTCCAGCTGGCTAGAAGATATCTCTGGTAGGGTGATCTTGGCCATTCCTCAAGCTCTAAATGGAATTAATTTTTTATTCAGTTTATAGGGTTCTCTATTCCCTCCAGGATCAAATCTAAAATTCTTTGACTTTTAAAACCCCTCACAATCTTATCCTTTCTTTCCTTTCTAGTTTGCTTTGTATTTGTTTACTTTTTGTTTCACTCCATTAGCCTGTAAGCTCCTGGAGGGCAGGAACTGTCTTTTGCCTTTTTGTATCTCCAATACTTTGTACAGTGCCTGGTACATAGTAGGAGCTTAATAAATGTTTATTGAATTGAACTGAATACTTCTAGGTGTTGGCTCTGGCAGCAAGGGCCACCTCATCTGAGACTTTCAGGAGAAGAAATGGTGTGTGTGAGATGTCAATAAGTTATGAGAGAGAGAATAAGCTATAGCAAATAATCTCAGTTTTCTTGGTGAATTAGGAGAGAAAAGAACAGTCTTTAAGGGGAGTGGGAGGAGTAAAGGATTGCCTTGCTTCAATGAGGGGACATTTGCTAACATAAATTTGTAGTGGACCCAATCGCCATGGGTGCCTGACTTCCTCCAGCTCTGCTCTACAGCGCTGGAGGAACAGTGGAGAGAGCAGATGATGGAAGTGGTAATGCGAGGCTGGGGCTTGGTAAGTCAGACAGTAAAAGGACAAAGGGAGTCAGGGATTCGAGAATAAGGGACAGCTTAGAATTGCACTAGTTCACTAAATGTCAAGTTTGGGAAGGGAAGAGAGTTTAGCCATGGCAGGGGTGGGAGAGGTGATGCCCTGGAAAATACTGAGAAGCTGAGGGATTGTTGGGCCTGTGGAGGATGAAGAATACATTTAGGAGGAGGAAGACATAGAAAGAGACTGAAAAAAATATTATGATCTGAAAGGAATTTCAGAGTTCATGGAATCAGGGACGTAATGAGCAAGATAAAACAGGAGGGCTATTGGGCTGAACCCCTGAATTCACACACTACTTCTCATTTCCTTCGAGATTTTAGACCTTTTGATATTCCAAATGATTCTTATTGTTTTGTCTAGTTCTAATAAATATACCTTGGGTAAATGGCCTAGCACTACATCAATTAATTAATTTTGGTGCACCTCACTTTCTGAAACTACTGTCCACAGAGTTCTGATGTCAAAATCAAATAGAAATGGGGGTCATTAAACCATACATAAGTATCTCTGCTGGCTGCACATTGACATAGAAAACCACACATCAATATTATTTATGTCCTATTGTCATTTTACTTATTAACCCTTTCTGCCTAAGAATCAATACTTAGTATTGGTTCCAAGGCAGAAGAGGGGTAAGGTCTCCAGTGATGGGCAAACTATGGCTGGTGGGCCAGATGCAGCCCCCTGAAATGCTCTATCCTGCCCTGTGACATTATTCCTAATCTGAGACAAATACAATCCAATGAGACTTTGAAAGTATTGCCTTAGAAACAGACTGACAGGTGAGCATTTCCTTTCCTTTGGCCCCCTCTTTAAAAAGTTTGTCCATCACTAGGCAATGAGGATTAAATGACTTACCCAGAGTCACACAGCTAGGAAGTATCTATGTTCAAATTTGAACCCAGGACCTCCTGTCTCTGGGCCTGGCTCTTAGTCTACTAAGCCACCTAGCTGCAGCCCCTCCCCCCATTATTATTATTGTATTGTTTTCTGTAAAGGATATATGAACTATTTCTGCCTTTTTAACATTTTTTTGCAATATCTTTGTGCCTTAAACATTCCGTGTGGTACAAAGAAATATGCCTTTTCTTTCTTTTTTTCTTTTCTTTTCTTTTTTAAACCCTTAACTTCTGTGTATTGACTCCTAGGTGGAAGAGTGGTAAGGGTGGGCAATGGGGGTCAAGTGACTTGCCCAGGGTCATACAGTATGCCTTTTCTTTGACTGTATGTGGCTTCTGGGGCCCTGCCCTAGTCTCTGATGCCAAGTCATTTTCCCCTTCTCCAGTGCTGGCTCTTCTCTGATCAAGTCCCTCCTCCCTCCTTCCTCCCCAGGGCCTCCTGCAGGGCAGTCAAATTTCCACAGCCTCTTGACCAGATTCCTATTGCGCCCCCTGCTCTTAGCTTAGCCTTCTGAGGTCTCAGAGGATCGTCACTGCTACTGGCCATGAGGGAGGATCTTGGGTACTGTGGTCATGTGGCCCTGCCTCCAGCTGAGGGGCGTCCGACTCTTTAGTGGGGTCTGGCCCACGCCTCCTAGGCATTTCTGAACTCCCAGAGAGCAGGGCACCACCTCGGCCTTCCCTTGCTCCCACACACCCTAACCCCACCTTGGCCATGTCCACCTCCAGGTCCAGCCATCAGCCTTTCCAGTGTGCCCCGGGGAATGCCTGCTCCATAATGAACACGCTTATTCTCATCGTAAGCCCTTTTCTGCCTCCCATCACGTTGCCCTCAGGGACACACAGACCCTTCCTGATGCAGCTCTTTCCTCCACTGCCCTCTCGGTTCCATTTTCTCACCCATGCCCGACTCCCTGATGGCGCTCTGACCTCCATGTTCAGACTGTGCCTCTCCTTCGGGGTTCCTAGGATCCGATTTATCACCCAGCAGGTCCTGGCCATAGTTCTCTATCCACCCCTCTCCTCCGCTGCTGCCTTCAGGATACTTATTGTTGCTCCCTCAAATACTGAGACTTCCTGTTCCCAGTAGACTCGTGTCCCACGATCTGCTCTTCCACTCTCCGTCCACTCTCCAAGAGAAGGTCATACCTTTGACCGTGCCCACACACGGGCTCCCCTTCTATGTTCCTAAACGCCGCCCTCCCTGCTCGTGGCCCTAATCTTCATCATTCCGTCTCTCCTGATGCTGCCCAGCTCGGCCCAGTTTTCAGGCTCACCATGACCTCCTTTCCCCCTTGTCCTTTCCTGTGCAGCCATGCCCTCCCCTCTTCTCCAGCTTCGCTTGGTGAGCCAACTCAGCCGGCCACAATCCTCTCTTGGATGCCTTCAGCCCCTTGTCCTCTCGCTAATCATGTCCCCGCAACCCCCAACTCTGGATTGCTCCCACCACGCGTCCCCTTCAGTTCTCTTCATGAGCTGCTGAATAGCTAAGCCAGAGCCCATTACAAACGTGTGTTTTCTCTTCTTCACTGGGACCTCACAGCAATAAGGCCATTATTCTGTTCCTCCTTAGTTAGGCCACTACCCCACTCTCCATGGTGGATTGTTCCAAATGTGTTTATTTCCCAAGGGCCCCCCCCCCATTTAGACACTAGTTGAGCTCCCCCTCTCCTTCTCTGTCACATCAGCTTCACTCTTGTTTCACAAACAAACAGATGAACCTTCATCTTGCCAAGGCCAAGCCTCTACGTGTACTTGTGTACACGTATGTGTACTCCGTGTAAGTTTTCCCCTTTGAAGGAGAACATTTCCACAAATTTAGCAAAACACAAAGAGGGTTGTATAGGACACCATGACTCTCCATACCAGTTTTTTTTTCTTTAAGTACCAAATAAATTTCATTCATTACTTTCACAACTGTCTTCCTTGAATTTGTACTTCCTTTTCTTTTATTCTGTTTATTTAAACTTTTTTTTCAAGAGCCTTCCCCCCCCCCCACCCTTTTTTTTTTTTTGGCATCCCCAAACTTCCCTTTTCTATCTCATCCTTCTCCACTTAAAAACTAAGAAAACAGAAACCCTTGTAACAAACAAACATAATCAAAACTAATCTATGCAGTAGTTATACCCAAAAGCTTCCTTGTTTTTTGCATATTTGAAAAAATATTTACATGGCCACCCCTTTATTGCATTAACTCTCCACTCAATTAAAAAGCTGAAAGAAAATAAAAACCTTTGTAAGAAATAAACAAGATGAATTCATGCAGTGGCCATGTCCAAAAATGAGGGCCTCTTTCTGTGCTTCTCTGTCAGGAGGGGAGTCACATGTTTCATGTTTGGTCCTCTGAAGATACGGATTTTAGTTATTGCATCGAGCAGAGCTCTTAAGTCTTTTCAAATTTTCTTCTGTTGTCCTTGTAGAAATTGTTCTCCTGTTTTTGCTTGTCTAACTCTGAATCAGCTCAAACTACCCAGAATTCTCTGCCATCATTTTGTCTTATTTTATGGTGTAGCAATATTCTATTACATTCACCTGCAACAACTGGTTCAACCATTCCCCTGCTGAGGGCCAGTCCTTGAAGGGGAACCCTCTTTAGAGTCAAGTTTTTTGTTTAAACCCCACTTCAGGATCAGGAAATTTGTTCTGTTTGAGACTTGCTCCTTATTCTGTACAATCCTTTGTAACTCCCTTCTCTGTTGTTTCTCTGCCAGAGTTTGATATATTTGCACCAAACTATAGGCCTGTGTGTATTCATTGCACCTTTGGCTGTGTTAGATGAGTAAGGTTCTTAGGGTGCCTGTTCCCCCACCCTTTTATCCATTTATTTATTCACATGTACCCCAATTATGAGGAAAAGCAAGTTCCAAACCCTTCTTGCACCTTTTTATACTATTTTACTATTATTGTACCTATTTTACTCTTTTCTTTCTGAAAACCCTAAACTAATCTACCCCTATTCTTCCTTTTTCACTTATTTAACTCCATTAACGAAGACATTAAGGTTTTGAAGGGATACTTTAGAATCTTAGCATTACATCATTGTTCAGATCCTTTCATCGACTATTTCTTGCTGTCTCGGATCATGGTCTATTCTTTTTATAGTCTTTTACTTGGCTTACATCTTTCTCTTCTAAACTATTTATTCTTCTTCTTCAAATGTCCTTAAAAGCTTTCATTTTATTTTTAAATCTCTTGCTTTATTTCTTCTAGATATTCATGTAGTCCTTGTGGAAAATTCATTTTTTCCTTTGGTATCTTTTGGAGGATCTCTAGAATTGCAATTATTTTTGATACTAGTTGGTTTGCTCATCAATCTAGTTTTAGTTACTTAAGTCTTTGTCTCAGGCCTTAGGCTCCATCCTCTGATACACTTTTGGCTGGAGTGGTTAGTCCTAGATCACCTGAATTTCCTCTCTTTCCAGGTAGGTTCATTTGAATCTTTGAGTTTTAGGATACTGGATCTTCAGGATCCTGCCTGGTGAGTCAGGACAGGTACTAGGGACCTGGTCAGAGTAGTGCTTAGGACTGGTCATAGCTATTCCATAGGGATTACTTTCAAGTACAGCTGGGGAGTCTCCTTAAGTTCAGGCAGCCACACTAGCCATAAGTCTCATCTACACCCATGATACACTTAAGTGTCTTCTATTTTCTTTCCTTTCACTTCTAAAGCCTTTGCAATTTGGAAAATTATTTCATCATTCAGCTAAAACTGCTGTGAAGTTATCAATGTTCTCTTAACTGCCAAGTCTCCTGGTCTTTTATTAGTCCTTAGAGAGTTCCATAGGACACTGATCATTTCATACTTGATTTTCTCTCCTGAATTTATGTGCCACTGCTCTTGGTTCTCCCATAAACTGGGTTTCCATCAAGGCTCTGTCCAAGGCTCTCTTCATTCTTCTACCAGTTCCCAGTAGTTCAAATAGCATCTCTAGGAAGGTGATCGATTTCCTTATCTTGAGTTCACCCCGAACTACCAAAGTCCTTAGGTACGTGAGTCTTTTGCCTTTGCTTTTCCTCCCGATCTCTGCCCCTTGGCTTCCTTCAGGACTAAGCTCAAATCCCACTTTAGTCAAGGCCTTTTCTTCTGCAACTGTCTTCTAGGTCTCTTTTATATGTACCTTGTCATTTCCATGCCGTCTTCTTTAGAATGTGAACTCCTGAGTCAAGGATTATTCTTGTCTTCTAAAAAAATCTACAGTGCCCGGGCACATGACACTTACTGATGGACAACCAACTGAGCCCCAATCTTTACACTACCAGTGAGGGTTGTTGTGAGAAAGTTGTATGTTGTAAATCTTAAAGCATTTTATAGTCACTAGAGTTCGTAACTCCCTTCCAATTCTCTCCCATTTCTCTGCCTTTCTACTTCCATCACCACTTCCTACTTGGGCTTCTTCCCTGGTCTAACTTCCTCTAGGCCAGTGTTGGTGAAGATTTTCAGGTTCGTGTGCCTGAACTGCAACTTTAAGCTCCGCAATACTCCAGAGAGCAGAGGGAGGAAGTGCTTGCTTTGGGTTGCTGGGCTGGTATGTGAAAAAGGTCCTCAGGTGCTGGGAAAAGGGGGGAACGGAGCTGCAGCCCAAGTGCCAAGACTTCACCAGCGCTGCTCTAGGCGTTTATAATGGTGCCTTCCCCCTAGTCTAAGAACATATTTACGTCTGTTAGCCTAGAATTAAAAACACAAGCCTATCACTAACTCCTCAGTTTTTGAGCTACCTATTATCTAATGAGTAAAATTAAACTAGTCTCCATAATCTGGCTTCAACACACCTTTCCGGCCTTAACTCAAACTACTTCCCTTCATGATATCCAATTTCAAACTGGATCACTTATCATTTCCCATCTTTTCTTTTGTTCATCATCCCTCATGCTTGGGATGTGCTCAGACAGTGCCCCTCCTCCCCATTGCTGTTAATATTTCTTCTTTTGAACCCCAAATCTGGAGCCATTTTCTCCATAAAACTTTCCCTGATTCCCACTAGCTAGAAGTGACAACTCTTCCACCTCCAGTTTCTTAGGGTGTTTTGTTTGGATCTCCTTTGTTTTTATTCCACCCTACCTTTGTATCATGCTTATTCCCCCCATTTCCCCAGGCCTCAGCACCAGTTCTTGTAGAGGTGTCAAGTTGGATGGAGCGGAGTCTAACCTGCTGCAGAGGGAAATGCTGCAAGTACTTGCTGTGAAAGAAAAAACATCAGCTGCCAAAATTTGAGTCTCTTATTCTGTAGAATATGATCCAATTTTCTCTGAACTGTTCTATCATCATACGTTGTATCTTCCTTTGGTTATTTTATAAACTTGAAGCCTTTGAAACAGAGGGTGACGTCTTGCTGCGGTTTGCCCGGAATGAAACACACTCATTAAACCCCAAGCACTGAAGGCATCAGAGCGGATGGCGGAAGTGGGCTGTCCAGCCTCCAACATCAGATGAGCCCTGTTTAATGCTAACATACAAACACCTTTCTGGCCTTTTGTCTTCTCCATACAGATAGTTGTTTCCTTTCACAGTGAACATCTGAGACATCATTAAAAGGTAAGAGTAGAAAGAAAAAAATATCTATTATCATGAAAGGCAGTGTGGCAGAATTGACAGGAAAGCCTGGCCTTAGACAAGAAGGCTTGGGTATGGACAACTAGCTGGGGAACTTGGGAAGTCGCCAGGTCACTTGATAAAGTACAGAAAAGTTTTCTACATCAGTGGAAGGAACTTCCATTTGGGGAGTTCCCTATAGTATATACTCACAAGTCTTTTCCAATAACAGCAAAAATGATGAACAATGCCTGTCTGTCTTCTCAGGTTTTAAGAGTTGGAAGGGGCAGATCATGTACAGATAAGGAAACTGAGTTCCATGTTAAATGATTTTGACCAACTTTATGCAGGTAATAAGTGGTTTTCAGAGTCTAAATAGAATGCTCTTTTTATTACATGACACTAGTAAGAAATCTGTAGGGTTAGTCATATTACTCCAATATCTGGAAAAAAAAAATGGCCTGGGGGCCACTGAATTTTATCCCTATTCATGAGACAAGAGTGATCATTTTTATTTATCTCTATCTATGACAGTGATGCCGTACCTTTTGGAGACCATGTGCTGTGTACTGTCCCCTCCCCCCACACAGGGGAGTGAGAAAGGGCTCCCATTGGGCTTCGAGGCAGAGGGGTGGGTGATGTGAAAGATGTTATCAAGCTGGGCAGGAGAGGGAAGAGAGCAGCTCCGCCCGAGGCCCGCTGCCTTTCTATTAACAAACTCGGGGGAAGGGCGGTGCATGTGCCCACAGACAGCGCTGTGTGCCATAGGTTTGCCATCACTGATCTAGGATATAGACAATCCTACCACCTTCCTTGGCAACTCACTTTAATGGCTAGGAGACTTTTATCCTTTGTGTTGCAACTTAATCCCATTCCACCTCCTTCATGTGATCAGTTTTACCACCTGAGACATTTTAAGATTTTTACATTTTCCTCAAAGCACCCTTCATATGAAGCCATCCAAGTTTCTCCAAGACTAAATTTTCATTCTTGTGGCTGAATTGCATTTATAATTCAACCAAGGTTTCCTTTAATTTAACAAGAAGGTTGAAACTTTTTCTAGTCAAGAAAGGGTTTCCTTTTTGTTAACTATTCCATTTCCAAACCAAGAGTTTATAAACTGTACTTTTTTGGTTTCTCTGTTTTTACAAAGCATTTCTCCTGAGCCTGGGGGTGGGGCACATGAAAAGATAGCTCCAAACATTTTATTGCTCATTATAGTTAATAGTTTTTAAAGCTCCAACTTTTTTTGGAAAAGGTGGTGACATCTTACGATGGGTATACGAGACATACCAAAGCCATATTTCTTGGCCATATTCAAGTGTGTGCTTCACTTGCTGAAGCACTATTCGTTATGGCTAACATGTTCTCCTCTTCCTAGAAGTGAATAAATTACAACTTGTGCTTGGGCCTGCCTTTCACTTTATCTTGCCTTGGCTGCCTGCCCCGGTGGCATGCTAAGCACGGTGGGTCACCTCACTAAGGCCAGCTCAGTGTGCAGCCTCAGCAGGCCGCTATGGGTCTTTTCCTGTGTGATTGGCATTCTGCTGCCAAACGCCGAGTCTTCTTTTTAAACAAAGATTTATCAGTCTACATGGTCACATATTTCAGGAGCCACACATTCCTGAAACTAAATTCTGTCATCAAAATCTTAATGGAACCATCAAACCTGATTAATCTAAATCACTCTGCAAACTCCATTTTTATTTGGATTAAAAAGCTTCAGATGAACAAAATGATGGTACATACATATCATGAGACTGGTTACCACTTTAAACCCTTTTGATACAGAGGTAAGGATAAACCAACCATGACTACTTAACCAGGTCTGAAAACGTTTAAGCTGAAAAGTCACCAACACCAATTTTGAGATTTTGCACAAAGTTTTTTTTCCTTTTGAAGGGGAAGGGGTGTGTGTGTGTGTGTGTGTGTGTGTGTGTGTGTGTGTGTGTGTGTGTGTGTGTGTGTGTGTGTGTGTGTGTGTAGGGAGGGAGGGAGAGAGAGATAGAGAGAGATAGATAGATAGATAGATAGATAGATAGAGAGAGAGAGAGAGAGAGATAGATAGATAGATAGAGAGAGAGAGAGAGAGAGAGAGAAATGCAATTAATGGCTTTCAACCAGTTGACTGAAAATACATACACTATTTTAATCTATATTCTTACTTTGCATATAAACCCAATTTTCTCCCATACATACTTGCACTTTAAAAATATTACAATGCTGTTTAGGCCAACATATTTTCCACAGCCATACAAACCAGAGGTTCTAAAAACCACAGGAAAAATGTGTGGTTATTTTATTATTTTTTTAATCACTTGAATTAGAAATTTTTTTTTTTTGGTTAGGTATGAAATTCTAGACTGCAGACCTCAAATCCTATCTCCTAAATTTTTACTGACATTCTCCACAGAAATACACAGAAAGACATGATTCTAAAATAAATACACAGTTAAAAACAAAACAAAACAAAACAGACTTGATTGGGCCCACTAAGTAGCCTCAATGGCACTGCTCTGCATGACCTTAAAGGAGACCCAGGGTTGATTTGGTTAGTTCTTACAGTGACACTGAAGCTGGTAAAGGGGTTGAAAAAGGAGTGCTTCCAGCTTCTAATGCCTTGGATAATAACAGCGACCATTCCACTTGCTGGAAAAAAAGGGAAAAAAAAGGGGAAAAAAAGTGTTTCTGAGAAGCTCCCCAAAGCAGTCTTAACTAGGCCTCAAAGAAAATAAAAGCAAAACAAAACTTAAAAAATAAATAAATAACTTAACTAAAATTAATTCCAGGCTCTTTGGTGCAATTTTGTTAATGTCTAGGAATAAAAGAATCCGATTTTAATATACAGTCCATGATGGTGGTTGGATGGCTCAGATAAACAAAGAACTAGGACATGTTCATTATCTGATTTAGTTCAATGTCTTAATCTTTGTGGTGAAAACAGCAAAAACTCTAGTTGCTGAGATGTATTCTAACAAAACAGCAACATAAATCTTTAAAAAAAGTGTTTGAAATTACTTCGAAATACTTGATGAAGATTTAGATCCAGTGGTTGACTACGGCAGTTAGGACGGCCTACTGTACTTAAGTATATATAGAGACAAAAAGAGTTTCTCTGCTCTACACTCATGATTTAAGAAGAATGGCATTTAGGCATTGGGGTAGTAATGCCTACTTTAAAAAAAAAAAAAAAAAGGAGTTCTTCTGGGGTTATGGTATGATAAAACCACTCTCAAAAACACAAACACCTCCTTCCCCCAAAGTAATGTGATGTAGTTTATAGCAGCATGTGAAAGCTTTGTCCAGCTGCCCGGGCAATTTCCTGGATAGATGCTCTAAAGGTAAGCTGCCACCTGAAGAAGGTTTACTATCAAGTTAGACAGGGAATAAAGTATCTCTAAACTAATGTGTAATGGGATCTGTGTGGCCTTTTCAGAAAGCATTTTCTTAAATAGTGATTTTTCCCCCAGCTCTAAATGCACTTATTACCCCCTGAAATTCAAAAATTTAAGCTAATATTAAAAATATTTCTGAAACAGAAAAGTTGCAGCTCTTAAGTTTTTGGCTGAAAATGTATAGCAAGTCCTAAATGGTAGAAAGTTACAACCTTGAAACTTGGAGAAAAAAATGCCACGCACAGGAATGAAAAATGGGAGGGGGAAAAAGGATTGAGAGTAATTGATTCTCATAATTTCATTTTCAGTGAAGATATCACTTTTACACACTGCTGTATTTTATTTTTAAAGCAAGGGTTATATGTTTTAAAAATCACCTCCATCTACCATAATACTCCAGTGTGAATGTAAATGCTTTTTAATATCTGAATTTGAAAACTTCACAAGATCTAACAGAGCATGTGGAGACAAACTACGAATTCTTTTTAAAGAGTTGAAAATATTTTACCCATTCACCTGTTCAGACTCCACAAGAGTATGCAGGTTCTTTATAAAGGTCAATTATAGCCCGACATTCAATGCAGCACAAGAAAATGTTCTTGCTGGACCGGACTGGTCAAGGGCAGAGGTGCAAACTTCAGAGGAGTGCCTGGCTCCCTGTTAGTGGCTACTGATCAGATGGAAGGCTCTACAAATCTGTTGAATCTCTAATATTTCTTCTTGAAAAAGCATTTCAATTCACCTGTAAGCAATGGTTTCTGCTGGAAGTGCCTTAAAACACGCAGGCACGTGAACAGACATACTCTTCTACAATGTAAACTAGGACTAACTTCACATTTCATTGTCATTTTAAACTAATTTGTAAACAGTTGTTTTTTTCATGGTTTTTTTTTTTTTGGTCTGTTTTTCTTTTATAAAAAAACCCCAATGGTATCAGATCCATGGCAACAAGTAAAAAGATAACTCCATGTCTACACATACAACCAAATATGAAACTGGCTTTCAAACAAAGGAAACATATGCAAAAAAATCTTTGTGTATTTGATAAAGTCAACTTAATATAACAAAAACAAATTGAAATATGCTTATTAAAAGTGTCCTTATATAAAAATGGTCTTGCAATGTACAATAAAATGCAATAAAAATTATTGTTTTGTTATCCCCCCAGTAACTAAAACAGCTATTGTTCCACAAAACTCTTTATGTTTGTATCAAAGAAAGTAATTTATGCAATTAAACATTTTCTATGTTGTATGCTTGGCGAATGTTAAGGGTATCTCGAAGCATCAAATCACGAAGGCGCCAGAGGGCATCTGCCATGGTCGTGTGGGCCCCTTTACTTTTCAGCCAGTGTGAAGGAAGACGGCTTTCTTGTTCTTTTGATAGATGAACATCTCGTCTTCGGGCTGAGAAGTAAAACAGAGTGATCACCTAACCCCAGTTTTCATTTTCTTAAGGTTCACCACATTTATTAAAGTAGGGAACAAAGTTTGTGAAGTTTAATTATAGAATATTTCCAAGCCCATTTTCCATATCATTTCAGTTAGTGTCTATTACAGAGAACTCATTAAAAACCCTCGCTGCACCACTTGGCAGCTAGCCATGTGCCCAAGGAGGAGTTAAGGTCTTTGGGTCTCGGGACCCCACCTGTAAAATGGGAAATGAGGATTCACATTTCTATAGTCTCCTGAAGTTGAAAATAACCCTTTTTCTCTCGTTCTGTAAAGGAGATATATCAAGTCCCTATTTTACCTATTTTGTTCAAATAATTAAACTGAAGCTTGGAGAGGGTTAGCTGACTTGCCCAAGCTCACATGCTTAGTAAATGATGGAGCTGGGAATTAAACTCCATTCTCATAACAAAGTCTAACATGCTTTCTACTTCAACCCACTCACCAACTATCAAAACCAATACCTTAGAGAGCTGTCATAAGTAAAACGTTTTGTAATCCTCTAAGTGCTATATAAATGAGTTCTTTTTTATTATTAATAATAAAAAGCAGTGTGTTTTAATGGAGTTATGCATTTTTTAACTGAAAAGATAACTAAAAGTCATTTTTTACTTCTGAAAAAACAAAAGGGCTTGAACGCCAAGTGAAGCTGATAATTGATCTTTTTTGAGCAGTTATCACTTTGGTCTTTCAAATTTATGGAATATTCCATTCTAGGAGAGTGTAAGCTCCTTGAAGGCATGTGCTGTTTTCTCATTTTGTCTTTGTACACCCAATACCAAGCAGAGTGTCTTGCAGTTTAAATAAATAAAAGCTTTAAATGCAACATATAAGGAAATGGGGGAAAGACATACTTAACTTTTTTCTAAAACCTGGCAAGAAAGGAAGGGTTAGCACATTTTCCTTGATTTAAGCTCTCACTTATAGATTATGTTAATGCTTATATATTATTGTCAGTGACTTCTTAAAATACATCGATATTGGTGAAATTGAAATATATTACTTTTAGAAGTTAATATGATTACTTTTAATGATCTAAATTCTAGCAAAATTAGTTTTTATGCCTATGTCAATAAACTCAGAATTTTCTGAAAACAGTAGTAATGTTTGATAAAAGAGTCAACACAAAACTGGCAGGAAAACAATTCCAGTGTGCTGTGTCAGTATGGAGCTCACAGCACTAAGTTTAAGGCCTGTGGCTAAGATGTTTTGGGATCTCTTTGTATTTTTCTAATAGGCTAATAGGGAGTGTTTAACCAATAGTCGTGTCAACAGTTGTCTCTAAGACTGTAACACCAATAAAAACCATTACCACACATGCTATGCAAATTGCTTCAAAAATGAAAATGCCTAATCCAAGCAGGCATTGATTAGTGTTGGCTGGTGCAGATACTCTCTTCTTACCTGCAAGGGTCTGGTCCCACTTGCTAATACTGTTTGATTCGGCGCTGAGCCCCTCAATGTATTTCAGGTAGGCCTCTGAGTGCAGAAGCCGTTGTGTCTTTGGTGGGGGAGAGACGAACATTGGTGTTGTCGGCTGCTGCATGACAGGCTGGCCTGCTGGATTCTGACCAGGATACGGAGGTGGTGCTTGCTGGCCCGGAGGCCCCAGGATTCCCATCTGAAATGGGATATGACCAAGGAATGAGGACGTTTGTTTTCACACAGAAAAAGGCTCAGTCCATAGGGCCCAAAGGCACACACACATTCAGAATGGCAGAACTTTGGACATCAAGAAGACCAAACTAAATGACTTACTTGTTGTCCATAAGGACTTCCTCCCGGTGCTGGAGGGCCTACAATGGGGGACACTCCTTGGCCCATCACACCTATATTTTAAAATGTAATTAACACAGTTAGAGGCTCAGGGGTTACAGTGATGGAAAAAAGCCCTTTTATAAGAAATGATGCCATTTATACCAGAGTCCCAAAGCCTTTTTGTATTTATGGCTGTGTTCACATTTCACTCAGTGTAGCTTTATAGCACTGTTTATTTTTGAGGGATGGGAACTGGAGCTGTCATTTCATCGATGAGGAACCTCCTCTCCTGGGAATATGTTTGCTGCAACTTAAAGTCTTTAGACTTGCCCCAAACACAGAGAGGTAAAGGGCCATGGCATATCCTCAGGTTATTTTTCTCTGGGGGCTTATGGTCTGAGCACACAATTACGTCTCAGGAGTCTTGCCTTTTGTTTGATCCCACAACCCTCAGATCTAGGGTTTATTATGTGCAGTAATGGGTGACACATTGGCATTAGGATTGAGGGTATGAAGTGCAAAAAGAGGAAGGAAATTAAATACAAATGTATTTATCCAAATAATTTATCCAAATCCAAAGTCAAATCATTGCAATTGTTATTGTTCAGTGGGGGCATCCCAGCATAAGATAGAAAATATACTGGAAGATGAAAACATTGGTTTCAATAATTATGATTATGTATAATCTTATTGCCTTCACTTAGTCACTACCATTGGTATGAAGCACAGTTTGTGGTCTACATTGAGGGTCCCCCCTCAACCTCTGAAATTTATGCTCTGGTTTAACTCATAAGACCTAATGATAATTGTTTCCCTCTAGACTTCAAAATTGTGACACAATATTGCTCTCTCACTGCTCTGTGCTGTCACAGGCATTGGACTAAAAGAATGTTTATTCTCTATGGCTGTGACTTAATATTCAAAATTACTAAGGGGCTGATGAAGGCAGACTTTTGGGCCGCTGTGGTATTTGTAATACCGATCTGTGAGAGTAATACAAAGTTTGAGTTTTTGGTGACTTGTCACCAGCAATCCCTAACTCATCCACTGGCTTTTCTGATTAAACAAAGACCCAGTTCTTTATAAAAAGCCAGAACTTTATTCTGTGAAAGTTGCCTCTGATTCTAGGGTACCTTGCTGCACAGATGGTGCTTGGTGAGATCTTACCTCCTTGGACAGCTCTATTCCAATTTACCCTGATTGTGTTTTCAAATAGAATTTGGGACTCTTTTTTGTTGTTTCAAGGTGAGAGAAAATAACTGAGCTGCTGGACTTGAGGCAATCAGTCATTCTACTAACTCTGATGCTCACAGGAATCTGCCAAAAATGCTGGCATGGACTAGGAGAATTCCTTTTGGATACTAGCACTGGCTGTGCCACAGATATGCTTTGCAGGAGAATGCAAACCCAATCTATTTTCTGCCCTTTTTTCTCCTTGTACCAGATATTCATGTTGCTGTTGCTAACATTCAAAATGGTAGCCAGACAGAACATGAATTATCTCCATAGCACTTTTAATTTTGTGCTTGTATGTCCTATATTAAACTTTTTTCCTCAACCAGTACATTAATTATACTAACACTCTCAGGAAAAGTCTTATTGGGCATAAGAAATATGACATTATTTTAAGTCTATATAACATATACTTAAAAAAATACCTAACAGGGGGCCCTGGGGAGAGGAAGAGATAGAGGAGGCTTGACCACTCATCACAAAGTTGGCTGCTTATTTAAGGTGCTGGTATTTTTGGTAGTTTCTATTAGAATGTGCTAAGAATCTGGATAATAACAGTAATTAACTACTAAATCAATGAGGCAGCTAAAAGGTGTGATTAAAAGTAATGGCATCAATTCTTCAAGCCACATGGGAAAAGCGGTCTCATAACTTCATATTATTGGCACACCTTATACAGAAGATGTCTCCCTTCCTCTCTAAGAGCATTTCTCTAATTTTCAGGACCTTACTGACTTTTTAAAAAAAAAACTCCCAGCCCTTTAAATATATCCAACATCTTTTTAAAGAAAGTAGAAAGAAAGGAAGAAAGAAAGAAGGAAAGAAGTCTCCCCCGCCCCATGAGCATTGAATAGTTCTTGGGGGTTCTGACCTGTCTATAGATTTCAAATTGTAAAAAGGCCCTAGAAGTCACTACACCTGCTTCACATATTTCACAAGTGCTTAAGGGTATCTCTGTAGAACTATTTGGAGGTCAGTAGTTCTTTCTGAAGGTCCCCTTTTGAAGGTATCTCATTTAACTTTCCTGAAGCTTCATAGAAGCCTAATTTAAAGAAAAAGAAAGAGAGTGAGAGAAAGAGAGAGAGAGAGAGAGAGAGAGAGAGAGAGAGAGAGAATACCTTACAGATAGCAGGCCTTTAATAAAGTTTTGCTGAATGAAAAGATCAGATTAACTGAGTTTATAGCTTATAACTACATAAATTGGACTATCTAGATAGGGTCATAAACTTGAGCTGGAAGGGGTCTCAGAAGCTCCCTTATCTTAATTTATTTTATTTTAGTTCTTTTAATTTGAATATTTTATTTTTTTAGAAAAATTTTCCATGGTTACATGATTCTTGTTTTTACTTTCCCCTTCACCCCCCTATCTTATTTATTTTAAACCCATAACTTCTGTCTTACAATTGATATTAAATCTCAGTTCCAAGGTAGAAGAGCTTACAGTAAGGACTAGGCAATTGGGGTCAAGTGACTTGCTTGGGGTCACATAGCTAGGAAGTATGTGAAGCCAGATGTGAATTTAGGAACTCCTATCTCCAGGCTTAGCTCTATCCACTGAGACACCTAGCTGCACTATCTCCTCCCATCTTATGAGGAAATTATGGCCTGGACAGTTAAGTGATATATCCAAGGTCACCCAAGTGGGTTTGAAAACTGGTCCTCTGACACAAGAGTTAATGCCTTTACTATTTGTGCCCAGTTATCTTGGGATTCATTAAAGGTCATAATTCCCCAAGAGACAAAGCAACCAGATAGCCAATCCTCCTGGTCAGAAAGCAATTTATGTACTTTTCCTGCCATTTAATTCTTCAAAAACATGTCCTTTAATTTTCTAGGAATTCTCATATAAAGGGTCAAGCTGAACAAAATCATTATGGAATCATGTTGCTACCTAAAATGTTTACTGAGTAGGTCAGTACACATGCCAGGGTTTTTAGTTTGCTGGAATCAACTGAGATAAATCTAGCTGAGACTTATGACCTCCCTTCTCTCCATCCTTCAGCTACTATTCTTTCAATCCACTATAAAAAGCAAATTAGAATTTCCGAGGCATTGCTATTTTCTGATGTTTTTCCCAATTTCCTTTGACAACTGTTCCTTCACAATCTATTAAGAAGGAGCTGAAGAAATGGGAGAGGGAACCTGTGGCCTTCTTCTGCAGTAACCGAGAATAGCTCCTGTGAGATAAGAACTGCATCAGTGAAGAATTTCCATCAGAAAGCACCAAGTCCTTTCACAGAAATAAGGTTCTAAAGAATTCTGGATATCGGACAGTCTTTCTTAAGTCATATTTTCAGCCTCTGGAGGGATCAAGTCAGCAGACCAAGTTTTAGATTGTTTCTCCACTCTGCCTGGCCTTGGACTGTGCGGTTCCTTTTAGATCAGATCTCTCTAGGATGAGGGACATGCTCAGTGTCTGTAGCTACCAAACCCTGGTCCTCCTGAGGGTTATTACTAGCATCTTCCTCAATGGTGTATGAAGAAAAAGGGGCAGGCATTTTATTCCCCCAAATACCTGGCTGCAGGAGGAAGATGAAAAAATGAAGATGAGAAAATGAGTGAATGAGGATGATGTTCTTACCCGGTGGTGGGATGCCTGGGATGCCTGGCATACCTGGCGGAAGGTGGTGGGGTGGGGGCACCCCAGGGTGAAGTGGCTGCATGCTGCCCATGCTAACAATGCCATCAACTGGCCCCTGCAAAGGTGGCAGGACTGGCGGATAGCCACCTATCATGCCTTAAAGGACACAACAAATTTCAAACATGCATCAATAACATGCAACATGATCTAAATAATTAAAAACACCCCTCCCCACCAAAAAAACCACGTGCACTACTAATGAAAAGCACCTTTAGTACTGCATGATACAACAGCAATTAGTATCTTGCAATAATGAACAAAATAAAAAGTTATAAATATGAAATATACTTTTCTGGATGAATTAGTACTTAGTATATTATTATCATTTGTTGCTGTATGTTCATCCTGGGTGAAACACACTATATATTCTTAGTTAAATATTAATAAAAATTAATATTACCAGCCATACCAAGATCATTACTACTGCAAGCTGTTCCTACATAGCAATCAGTTTTGCCAACTGCAATCTCGATTAAACAGCACCATACAGACTCGACTTAGCTCTGCCCGTGGCTCTGCCCACAGTGCTATCATGCATAAAAATGAGGGCCCAACTATGCGATGATGAAGTGCCCTATATCATGGAGCATGATTTGAGGCCTACAATGAGGGTCCTGCCCCAGGAAGAGGTAAAGGTTGACACTCACGCCTGAAATTTGTGCTCTGGCCTATTGCATAAGGCTTAATGATAATTGTTTTCCCTTAGGCTTCAGATGATGACAAATAAAAGAAAACCCCAGATTTAAGCCTTAGGTAGCTGATTGTTCAATAATGAAAGCTCTGAGAAGTGGCTGGTGTTTGAGGACTCAGATGAATGGGTGAAAAGTTCCAAAAAGTAGAAATGATTCTTAAAGGGCCCATTCCAAGATTATACATGAACTCACATTATTTCAACATTAAAGTGGAGCATTTTAAATGAGGGAAAGGGCCTCTGGGCACATAGGATTCCATTCCTTTAGTCACAACACTCATATCTGGGTATTTTCTGTTGGCTAGGGAAGAATGTTAGCGAACAAAATATGAAAGTATCTGGCAAACAACAAGGACGAAGAGAAGAAAATGTTCTCAAAATGGCAAGGACTCACTTTTAGGAAAGTCTTTAAGGAGACACTAAAAATTAAAAAAACAAAACAAAAAACAACCCAACTTTTTTTTTTCCCAGGTTGCCCAATTTTCTCTTTTCTAGAGTGATTAACAGGATGATAATATTAATGGCCTCCAGAGCATTCCCCACACAATACCCTTAATTCCCCCAAATAACGTCACCTACATGACATATCCTCTTCTGCAAAAGCGAGGATTGGGGGATCCTGTAGCTAAGGAACACTATTGCTATAGATTTCTAAATGCTCCTGGAAAGAATGGGTAGGGAAATTCAAGCTTTTTTGAGTATAGTCAACTCGGACAAATTCTTAATAAATGAATGATAAATTTAAAGCCTTTCTTTTATGGCTATTAAAAAACTCAAAAAGCTTACCAAGTACCAAGGTAATTCAGAGCTTACAATTCACTTTGGCTAGCTTCATGGGCTGGCCAAGAAATCTTGAATTAGTTGAAATCAACTTAAATCAATGTAAAGAAACTAATTTAAATAGCAATATTTCTGAATTTTATAAAGAACTTGAGTCTGAGTTGTATAATTTCAAAAATCCAGAGGCAGGGGGCAGCTAGGTGGCTCAGTGAATTGAGAGCCAGACACTTCCTAGCTATGTGACCCTTGGCTAGTCACTTAACCTCCATTGCCTAGTCCTTACTGTTTTTCTGCCTTGTAACCAATACACAGTATTGATTCTAAGAGGGAAGGTGAGAGGTTAAAAAAAAAAAATCCAAAGGCAGAGAAATAAGAGATTCCTTAGGAGTACAAAGAATCGGGGTAACATAACCCTATGGTACTACCAGATGTTGCTTCTTGGACTAAGAAGGTACCGCTATAAAGAGTGTTGTAAGGCTTTGCTTTCAATTACAAAAGCCCACCTGAATGCAAACTTCATGGGCTATTACTAAAGAACCATTTACAATTTAACTGAACTATATACATGAAGCATTTTCATTAAACTGTACTTTTGCATTTACTATCCCAGTCACATTTGTTCAAATGAGCTTTGGTGTTTGTAAGCAAAGCTAGTCCCAGGCAACAACAAATCCAAGATGGCAGTAGGCTGTTATTGCCATTTGTAAGTCCATGAAAAAACATCCTTTTAACAGCATGAAGGACCAGTGGCAAATGACACCTTCTTTTCCCAGTGGATTAAAGGTTGGCTATGTTAGAAATCACATCTGATCTGATTCCTCTGCACTCCTGGGGCCAGTGAGCTCAGGAAGCACACTCTTGTTAATGGGACCAGGGTGTTTTCTGGTAGGGTACATGTCTCTGACCAGTGTATGGCTATTTTCCCAGTTTATAAAAGTCTATATGACTAAGGTACCTTTGGACTTGACGTTGTTATTCCCCAACAGGGAGCTAAAATGCTGCAGCTGCTGTTCTTTAAAAAAAAAAAAATTCACATTTTTTAAAAAGTTGTTTGTATTTCTTTCGTGAATGTGTCCTTAGGCATGTTAGCCAAGGGCACAATGCTAAAATTTTAATGCATAAAATAAAGGCAATTTTGATGTTAATGAGGGAATGATTTCTAGAAACCTCAGAACCTTATTAACCAAAATGGGCCATGGAATAGAGCAAGCAACTATGCGACTTGTTAGCTTTACATCAGCTATGATAAATGCAATCGATTCAAATGCCATGATTCAAATGTGCTTTGGTGAGTCCAATTACTGACTTAAGCGACAGTGTTTGAGAATTTTGCCATCACAGAGATAAAAGCACCAATGGAAAAATGTTATCCTGAACTCATCATTCCATTAAAAAAATGAAAACAGCAACATCAACAAAAAAGGAGCTGAGACTATGTTGATCATCACTGTCTTAGAATCACCCCCAAAGGGGTAAACCTGCTTGCTTGACAGTGGAAACGTGGAAAAGTTGAAAAATGTACCTCATATAATCTCAGAAAGCCCGCTTCTAGAGAAGTTGTTATGGACCTCTGAAGTTAGAACATGCTAAACAATAATAAATGAATTGACAGCCAAATTTGCTATGGCTATAAGAACCAGAGACAACACACACAAGCAACCACATTCACAATTTAAAAAAAAAATGTGACCGGGATACTAACAGAAAATGCAGTTTAATGCAATAAAATCGGAAAGCATTACAGAGTGGGCATGATGAACTGAATAAGGACTATAGAACCAGGTTCAATTTAGCAGTCATGCACATAATTGATCAGGAAAAGATTTGGAATCAAAGTCCCAAATCCTTTAAATGATCGATGTTATAAGGATGGCTGCAGTAAAACAAGACCAACTGAATACTAGCATGAAACGGAATGAACCACACTATTTTGAGTCCAATCTGGCAGATTTCTCTGAAAGTTTTTTTAGGACAGTGCTCAAGGTCTAGTTACCTTTTTGCTACAGCAAGAGTAATCTGGGGTGGAGAGTATTACTAGACCATCCCCACAGCCAAGGCAGAATTGTTCCCTAGGAATTCTCCAGTGTTGGGCCCAGTTCCGATGTTTATGGGGAGGGTATTTCCTGTGTGGGAGAGGGCAATAGAGGAAGACATGGATGATCTCAAACTTTGAAAAGTAGACTGGTCATGAGAAAAGGCTGGAGGAGGCTAAGGTTCATTTGGAACTGGAGAAAAAAAAATGTGATCCATTATGAAGGAAGTTCTTAAAGTGGAAAAAAAAAATGGTCTTAGCTCCTGCTTTTACCTGCAACAGGTGTCAACTGCTGATTGAGCATCGCCATTGGTGTTGGTGGCGGCACCACCCCCATGAGCGCCCCCGCGGGGGGGCCCGCCCGGGGAGAAGCACTCGGCTGCGGCTGCTGCGCTGCGCGCTCTCTCTCCTGCTGCTCGGCAACTTTAGCTGCCCGCTCTGCAAAGGCATTTTAGATTTTCAATTCTGCTTTTAACCCAGGAGTTCACCACACCATCCATTTCATTCAACAGGGCTAGCAAAACACAGCGACAGTTTCGTCTAAGTAAAGGTACAGAGAAGAGGCCCGTGCTCAACCCAGGGTACGGCTGATGTTGCTGGGCAGGTGACCTAGTGGGCATCCCCAGCTTTCCTAGCCCGTCGTGAGAACTTGTCTGCAAAGATTTCAAGAATGTTAAGACGGCAACACACATTCAGAAAGCACAGGTTTTAAACATGTCACCAGCATAACCAATGTAGTTATTAATTAATGTTGATGAGGCACCCTGACAATGAAAGCGCTAATTGTCATTACTCTATTATTAATGGCATCACGGATTGTTTAAATTTCAACAAGAAGCAATTCCATGGCCCATTAGAATTTTTGGCACAATCCATACTTGGGATTTTCATGATTCCTTGTTCCCAGTCTTACTGAGACCTGGGCTCATTCGTGTCCCAGGGGATAGCAGCTGAAGAAAATTAACTCTGTAAGGGAAGAGTAGCTCACTGCCCATTTCATAAACTTTCAGGTAAAGCTGATGACTAAATCATATATTCTGATGAAGCAAAGAGGTTTGTGTTAATAAACTCCAGGGGAAAGAAATGGTTCCTTGAATACTTTTCTGCAATGGTGAGATTTTACCAAAAATAATCAGGTTTCTCGAGGCCAAACTGTTTAACATTAAGATTAAATCCCCCCACGTAGCTGCTCTTTTAATGAGCAAATTCTAGAAACCAGTGCTGTGTGCAACACCTAACGTACAGGAAAGGCAACCTCCTCATCCCAGTTCTCTGAGGTCGGAAATTCTCTTCAAGGCAATCATATTCTTTTAAGCTAATTTTTCTGCCTCTCCAGTTCCTGATCCCAACAGCTGTTTTTTTCACATGGGCTCACCTGCAACTGATAGGCTTGACACAAAGGAGTCACTCTCCATTTGCTGACTATGACTGGCTGGAGACCATTTAATATTTTCAATTCACAAAACTTCATTAGTTCTGGGTTTACAGTGCCTTTTAACATGAATGGATTGTTTTCTCCTTTTTTCACATGGGTAAAGAGAGACATTTGGTGACTCCCAAGGACACAAAACCAACAGTACCCAAGGAGAGGAAACCATAAAGTCCCGAATCCTAATATTACATTCCAACCACCACATACTGAACTTCCAACATGGCAACTCAAAAGAATAAAATTCATCTCTATGTCACACATGCTTAAGGAAAATAATGAAGTGAAAACTCCAATACTTCTTTAGGTTTAAGAGAGTCAAAGATGTAAAAGTCAAAGTTTCTTTGCTTACTGCTAGGGTGGCTACTTAACGTTTTTTTCTCCTTTAAAAAAAATTCTTACTTTCTGTCTTTAGTAACAACTTTAGGACAGAAACACATGGGCTAGACAATTGGAGATAAGTGACTTGCCCAGGGTCACACAACTAGGAAGTGTCTGTGGCCACATTTGAACTTGAGTCCTCCTGACTCCAGGCCTAGTATTTTATCCATTGTGCTACCTAGCTGCTTCTTAAGGTTTTTCTAGTTTAAAAGGCTAGTGGTTTTCTGAAAGGTGTTCTGAACAATAAATTACAAGAGATGGAACATCTGAAATCTAGTTATGTTTGGGGCAGTTTGAAGACTGAATACTAAGAACAAGATCGAATTCTGACACTTTTCATTTTATAATCCATTCAGTTAACAAGAGAAAAAATAGAAATTCAGGTTCAGATATGGATTAAGCTTTTAACTAAATACACCAGCAGGCTCTTCTTAGGTGGAAAAAAATTACTGCTCCTAACTTACCCTGGCTGAACACCAATGTAGGTCCACTTCTATTTGAATTCAGTAGGTTAGAATCCAAAAGAATTTGGATTTTTTCTGGCTGAAGCAGCAACTCAAGATAACACTCTGAAATTCTGAATAATTTCAGACTTCCTTTCTGGAACTTGAGTTCCTGAGATCTTTTATTTCCTTCTCTTGTTACCTTACTAGGCACTATTATCTTCAGAAACTTGTTTCTCTCTCTCTCTCTCTCTCACTCATATCCTGAATAATGTTGCTTCTCTTCTCACAGTAAAATCCTTGTTTTCTAATCCTATCCAACTCCTGGTAGTACATTATGGTCTTAAATTCACCTAGTCCTGTAGGTTTCCAGATTCCTGTTATAATTTACTTGAAGCAGATTGGCCCAAACCGGAAGGTACAATATAGGGTATTCTTATGGAGTCTTCTAAAGAAAGAATTTTTGACTAAAGCAACTGAATAAAAGGGCAGCTTTTAACAATGCCATTTTTTGGGTATCTCTTATAAAATAAACACAGTACTGCCTTGACTCAGCTTAGCTGGACTACTCTCTCCCTACAAAGGGGGAGCTTGTTTTAATTCCATATAATGAACTAATACTCAAGATTCTTGGTGGCAAAAATAGAGCAATGGGCCAAAGTCTGTCCAACTAGCTGGTTTCACTTTCTACTACTTATCTCTTCTAAAACAAAACAAAAGATGCATCCCATAAGTATTTGCTTCTCAGTTGAGCCACCATATCCTTGAAAGGTGATTCACTGTCTCCACCAAAAGCAATTTCCAAGTGGAATAAAAGAAAAATAAAGACAAGTGAACCTCATTATAGAAACACTATAATTTTTAACAAGAAAATGTATACATTCAGAAAGAACATACGCTAAAAGCTAAGAGATTACCCATTTAGGCACTGGTATCTGCCTAAAAGATTCAATACTCTCAGTCTATAGTCAAACAGAGGTATCAAGACCCTGGAATATATTTTGTATTAACAACAACAAAAATCACACCATGCTTCAGGTGGTCTCCTTAGGTAGGTTTCACTATATATTAAAAGGCTATACCTGACATTCTTTAGGATACACAGCCATTGCACCCTCCCCCATTTTCCCTAGGAGAAGGCAGCTGTTCCAGGGTACAAAGAAAGGAGGGAAATGTATCTTTTTAGGGTTTCCCTACCCAGATAACTTTGGTTTAGGCAACTGGGAGGAGAAATCAACAGCTCTAGGTTAGGTAAAAGGGCTGTGCTGTCATCAGATAGGACAATGCTGGACTCTACCTTGTTGAATTATGTACTTATCACTTGAGATAAACCTCAAATATAAACATTTCATATTCTTCAGTAACATACAATGACCGAAGGATAACAATATGGGTAAGTGGTTTTAGAAAAAGTGTGATCAGATGAGAAGTTTGACTGAAGTCTCTTTACCTTCATATTCTGCTTTCTTGGTGGTCTCTAAGTTTCTCCACTCTGTTCCTACAAGCCTACTGAGCTCTCCAAAGGAGTAGTCTGGATGCTGGGCCTTAATCACAGCTCTCATCTCACTGCTAAAGAGGATGTAGCCACTCATGTTGATCTTCCTTTTGGAGCCTTCCTTCTTAGAGCTGCCCTTAGCAGACTTAGGAGTAGACTGCAAGATAGAAAACCCTGAATTGTCTACAGTGCAAATGGAGTTTATTAACTGCCTAAAGTTTCTGGATTCCAGAAAAACATGGTTTAAGAGTTACTGTTGTGGATTGATGTTACAGAGATGTCAGGTTTCAAGCTGACCATTTTCTTAGTAGGGAGGAAAAGCACCCAAGCATAAATAGTACTTGGTACTTGTTGTAGTATGTAAGAAATAAATTAATATTCCATTGGACTCAAGCATTACAACCTGTAATAGTGACCTCATAATTGGGGCTCGAGAAAATTCTGAATAGAAAGACATCATCAATAATCATCTCAAAACACACCAAGATGAGTTTTCCAAGTATGATTAGGCTAATGAGGTACAGATAATAGTAACTGGGTGGCCAGTCTTATGGAAAGCCAGAAAATAACAGAAATATCATTTCTTATTTTTCTTAAAGAAAAAGTAGGGTAGATACTTCTATAATTTGAATAACTAGTGTATTTGTATTTTTAAAAAATCATCTGTTTCAAGGTTTAAAATAATAAGTAAATTAAATTTTTTAGTTCATCTTTGGGTAGCTTACAATATGGAAGTCCATAGAGCCTGCCCCATACCAGAGAACTAGAGATGAAATTCTATACATATATGGAGTTTGTTCTCTCTGTAAAGTGACTTCTGGCCCCACTTTTTCTTCCTCTGTCCCCTCTACCCAAGGAAGGGCTTTCTTTCACAATTAGAAAAACAAAGCAGTCCTATTTCTTCTGCTTGGTGTGTTCTCTTCACCTGAGGGGGAGTGTAGGGCATAATGTCCAGATCACTGGCCAGTGGAGTCTGAAGCTGTGGCAAAGACGGGGCTTCGATGACTTCACCCTCTTCTTCTCCCATTTCTTCAATATCATCATCTCCACCTTCCAACTCAGCAAATTTTGCTTCTAGCAACTGAATCTTCTTCTCCAATAATGGTGAGGGCTCCTTCTGTGGAACTATCGGTTTTCTGAAAGAGAAATTTCAGATAATGGCAGAGAATGGTGCACAACAGTCTACTATCTAATTTTTTGCTCTAGACACTTTTTTAGAAAAAAAGAGGTATACTTAAGTCAGAAGGCTGCATTGTAGAAGAAATCTTATTCCAGAGATTAGTTTAGATAGGCATTTACAAAGCTACACTGTCATGTATCATATAAAATATTTATTTTTAAAGCATTCTATTAGGTATCTCAAAGTTTTGGGGTGCCAAATAAAACTTTATTCTCATAATAATGATGACATGGACAGATTTTTTTTTTTACTGCCTACCTTAATATAGTCCCATCTTTTTCAAATTTTCATATTGGGCTATCCTTCCTATAGAAAACTTGGGTCTTGATTACTCAAAACAAAGAGAATAATCTTTAAAAATCTATGTGGAACTTTTACAACTTCCTAATCATCAAGACACCAGACATTCTAGGCCCAAGTTCTTTATTTCTACTCTATACCCCCCCATAGCAAATGATGACCAAAAAAAAAAAAAATGCTAAGGCAACTTCAACATATTAAAGAGATAGGTGATTATCAGGACTTGGAAGTGATTGTTCTCTCTTTATTCTAGTCTGGGTCAGGCCACATCTAGAAAATATGTTCAGTTCTCCTGAGTGCCCTATTTTAGGGAAGGGCATTAATAAATTGGAGGGTGTCAAAAAAATACCACCAAGAAGGTGAGGAGACTAGAGATTAAGCCACATGAGGACTGGCTGGAAAAACTCTGAAGATGTTTAGTCTGACAAAAGAACAGAGGGACATGCTAACTGTTTTCAGGGATCAGATGGGTTGTGATGAGGAAGGACTAGACTTTTTATATTTGACCCCAGCAGGCAGAAATGGGAACAATGAGTGAGTGGAAGTATGAAAGAAGCAACTAAGGAAGCTCCTCCTGACAATCTAAAGTCCCTTAGCAACGAGCAAATTAAATAAAGGAGAGGTAAATACTTGTTAGTAGGTTGTATGTATGCTGAACTCCAAAGACAGCCTTGGAAGTCCCTTCTGTGATTGGGAACTAAACCGAAGCAGGCTGCTCTCTTCATATAAGTTCTTTTATTTAACCTATTTAATTAATACTTTTAATTCACTTTTAAATGTATACTATTGTAATTTTATAAAACTGAGACTCATTCAAAAACTACTCTGGATTATACAATTTTGATGTTACTCTACTGTTAAAAGCCAAAGAAAAGGTCTTGTTTCCTTTAAAATGTTTTGTATTGGGGGCAGCTGGGTAGCTCAGTGGATTGAGAGCCAGGCCCAGAAACAGGAGGTCCTGGGTTCGAATCTGGACTCAGATACTTCCTAGCTATGTGACCCTGGGCAAGTCACTTAACCCCCATTGCCTAGTTCTTATTACTCTTCTGTCTTAGAATCAATGTTGATTCTAAGATTAAAAAGGTAAGGGTTTAAAAAAATGTTTTGCATTTTACCTGAAATAGTAGATTTCATCATCTACCACTTTTGCAGAGAGTGAAAACCTCTTCAATCCTTTGAATTTCTTCATTTGTTTGTCACTCTCATTATAGCGACTCTCACAAAGCAGAACATCATTTTCTGGTATTTCAGTTGGCCTGCAGGACAGGAAATCTTTGAATGACAACACAGCACACTTTCCTAAAAAAAAAAAAAAAAAAAAAAAAAAAGTAGGTTAAATTAAGCATATCCTATAGTCACATGAGAATATTGCTATCTAAAAAACCTAAGCACTAATATGCAAGCATAAATAATTCTGGAAGCTTTGCAAAACTAGAGGGTCTACTTCTATAAAACATCTTTGTTCCAAGGCAGGAAGGGGGAGTTTTTATGGCCATGTTATATAAACAAGTGAAAACTGAGGCCAAGAAAGGCTGAGAATGTTTCTTAGGGCCCACACCATGAGAATCAATGACAGACTCAAGTCTAGAACTCCAGTTTCTGCATCTTCAGCTCAGGGCTCTTTTGTTAACACCATCAAGGAGGAAGGGAAAACAAAATGTACAGGTAGAGAGGCAGCAATTACTGATAATGACTTTTCAGGAAGGCATCAGACTCTTTGTCATCATTCTGAGGCTTATTGGTAGCAATGGAGAAAAATAGGAGGACCCTTAGGTACTCTTTGTACCTATGTCTTTAAATGGCTTACAGCCCAGCCTATCATCCAGGCATATGGAAACACTCTAGCTCTTGCAGGCCCCTTCTCTTCAAAGAAGTTCCTAACTGGCCCTTACACTGTGGCTGCAAAACTAGACGTGACAAGATGGGGAACAAGCAATCTAGGCAAGAACTCTGTGGGACACGCAGTGTAGCCGGGGGCAGGGGCAGGGAGAGGCCTGGGAGTTTGGTGACTCCTGTGAATGCTTTCTGAACATCTGAGTTGATGTCCTCTGGGTTGCAGGGATCCTTAGGGAGGTCTCATGTGAGAAAGCTAGATAAGGAGTTTAGGCAATGAAGAGTGTGTCACAAGATCAGCTGTAGCAGCTGGGTTCTTGACACTACTGGACTACCGTTCTATTCTTTCCAGTGTGCCTGTCTTGGTTTGTAGGCCCGGCATCTTGCCACCAGATTGATTTGAACATACAACTGGCAAGTTTCAGAAAGCTTTAATAAGTCTGAAGTCATCAAAATGCTCATTTTGTGAAAAGCTTTTAAAAATGATAATTCAGACAAAAGAAAAAGTTATAAACAGGTGAGGAAGTTGGCTAGCAGCTATTCAAAGTATTTTGGGACTTCATACTCGAGCAGTTCCATTCACAGGAGAGGTCCTTCATTTTTCTCAAAAATCAGCCAAGTGGTTGAAATGGAAGAAGTTCTACTCTATTGCTGGAGGGCTGTATTTTAAAAGGAGAGCTCCCTCTTTGCATTCTTCTCCAGGACTAAGGATATGTGTGTCATGCTGGCTGTTCTATACAATCCTTGCACATAACTAGAACTGAAAAAAAAAAGATGTAAAAGACCAAGAAAAAAAGATATTTCTACTGGGGAAAATGAAGCATATCATCTTAGGAAAGGCTCTGGGGTACTGTCCCTCTGCAAAATATATATTTTTTTTCATTTGGGATCACAGAAACAATTTATACTGAATGACTAACTCTACTTAAAAGAACAATTAGATGGCATCTCTTGTAAAGTTAAAATTCCCAATAGTTTCTCCCTATAGAAAAAAGAGTATTTCTGAAAAACTAACTATAAGAAGAAGAAATGAGTTTTAGCAACAAGAAAAGTTTTGACTCTATGCTTTAAGGTGGAAATAAATCTCAGAAAAGCTGAGTTTTCCTTTTAGGGCTCTGGAAGTCACAGACATTCCAACTTTGTCACCATATGAGAGTACTGGGCTTATTCTCAATTCTACAGCATCTGTATTTGCTCCTTTCAGAATACTAAGACTGGGTTTGCATTTAATAATAGGCTCCGTTTTGGAATAAAATTGCATTTGCTGGTAAAGTAAGGTGGTAGAGGCACATTTTCCACTGCAAAAATCAAAGGTATTCCTTTACTGGTTTCTGATCATTATATGCCTATCCACAAAAGATAGGGCTTAGTGTTGAACAATTTAATCCTTCTGAAGAGTGGACAGAACACTGGACCTGGCACTAGGAAGATCTCAGATCAAATTTAGCCTCAGATACATATAGGCTGTGTGACCCTGGGCAAGTCACTGAATCTGTCTTTGCTTCAGTTTTATCAAATGTAAAATGAGGATAACCATATCTGTCTTGAAGGGCTGCTGTAAAGATTAAACGAGAATATTTGTAAAGCTCTTAATACTATGTCTGGCACATAGTAGGTACTTAATAAATGCTTATTCTCTTCCCCTTTTTACCAGCCTCTGTTATAATGCATTTCCTTTAGAATAGAAAAAATGGCTTGCTTAAAGTTATGGGGAAAAAATGTAAAATCTTTAATTAAAAACAAACCTGTATTCCCTTTTCCATTTTAAAGTTAGATATGATCAAATTTAAAACACATGACAAATAACCCTGAAATCCATTCTACTGGGCTTAAAAAAAGGAATGTAAACTCTGAAAGAAAACCTGGAAAATCAATAAAAATGTCCTCAGTGCCACAACCTACACCAGTCATTGTAATGCTAGAGTTCAAGCCATGTGGGCAGGCAAGACCCAATAAGATAACTTTCTAGAACCCATGATACTGGCCAGCTATCTATATGTTTTTGGTAACTACAAAAATGATTTTGATAGAGACAATAAAAGCTCTGGCCCACCAAGATCTAGATGTATGAATATTTACCCAGGATACACGTCATAGGACAGGTTTCTTCCAAATTGCTCAGAAACACTTCTTTTTTGTAGAACATTTTTGTTGGCTCATGTTCTGTTTCTTCAGGGTGAATGAAGATGGGGCCAAAGAAATAGGCAGCACCGTCCCGGACCCATAGTTTTTCAATTCTACAAGGAAGAGACATTTATAATAAAGTAGGAGTCAGATTGTACTTATAAACAGCTAATCTATTAAAATGAATTAAAAATTTCTAATGTCTCCTTAATGCCAAGTTTGCATTCCAGTTGCCTACTAAGCATTTCAAACTGGAGGTCCCATACATGTCTTAAACTCAACCTTTCCTATATGACCTTTAAGACTGTTCTTTAGCTTCTTCTCTTGTGTCTCTAGGTTTCTGTGACACTGTTTCCTGGCTCTCTTCTTACCTGTCTAATTGCTTCTTTTCAGTCTCCTTTGCTGAATCTTCTTCCAGGTCAGGCTCATTGACTGTGGAGCCCCTAAAGCTCTGTCCTGTATCTTCTCTTCCTAGAACACAATCTCACCTAGTGATTTCATCAGCTCCAATGGAGTCAACTCTCATTCCTACCAAGATGATTCTTGGCTCTATTTATCCTATATATTAAAAAAAGCACCTAACCTCTTTCCAGACTTCCAATCTCATACTACCAGCGGTTTATTTGACATCTGAGAGTGGATATTCCACAGACATTTCAAATTCAAAGTGTCCAAAACAGAACTCTTTATTCTTTCTCCAAAACCTTTCCTCCTATTGTCAGGCATATTTTTCTAGTTACCCAGGCGTACAACCTCAGCATCATGCTTAACTTCTCACTTACACTCATTCCATGAACCCAACCTGTTTGTCAAATCTTGTCATTTCTCCTTTCAAAAAATCTCTTAATTATATCAACTTTCTTTACACTTACCAAGCTACCTTCTCATTCAGGATTTCATCACTTCATGCCTGGACTAAGGTAATAGTCTTCTGCTCAGTCTCCTTGCCCTGACTCTCCCCACTTCAGTCTATTCTCTACCCAGCTGCTAAAGTAATCTTCTTAAAACACAGGTCTGATCATGCCACCTTTTCTACTTAATAAATTTCAATGTCCCCCGTTACCTCCTGGATCAAATCCAAAATCTGTTTGGATTTTAAAGTCCTTCACAACGTGGCCTATTCCTGCCTTTCTAGTCTTCTTATATTTTACTCCATGTATCCTATGATCCAGTGACACCAATGTTTTTGTCATTCAATAAACTGACTAATGAATATTTATTAAGTGTCTAATAGAGGCAGTTAGATGGCTCAGTGGATAAAGCACTCTTGCAATAATCCAAGCATGAGGTGATGAAGGCCCCTGGAACAATACACTCCATCTCCCAACTCCTAGCTTTTGCCCCGGTTATCCCTTATGTCTATAGAATGCTCTCCCTCCTCACCTCTGCCTCTTGGGTTCCCTCAAGTCTCAGCTCAAATGCCACCTTCTCCAAGAGGTCTTTCTTGGACCTCCCTCCTACGAGTGCCTCCCCTCTGAGATTACCTCCCATATATATCTTTTTTTTTTTTTTTATTTAAAAAAAAAAAACTCTTATCTTCATTTTGGAGTCAATACTGTATATTGGTTCCAAGGCAGAAGAATGGTAAGGGCTAGGCAACGGGGGTTAAGTGACTTGCCTTAGAGTCACATAGCTAGGAAGTATCTGAGGCCAGATTTGAACCTAGGATCTCCTGTCTCTAGGCCTGGTTCTCAATCCACTGAGCCACCCAGCTGCCCCCTATATTATATATGTCTTGTATGTACATGACTGTTTGCATAAAGTCTCTCTCCTTAGAATGTGAGCTCTGGAAATGTGAGGCCACATTTTTTTTTGCCATTCTCTATGTCTCCAGCACTAGGCACAGTGCCTAAAACAAAATAAATCCTTAATAAATGAAAAAAATCAGTATCTTTTGAATATTGAGATGCTAGGTGCCATGCAGGGTAATTTTAGTGGTCATTTTGATGACAGAAATAACTCCTGATTTTTCAAGTAACTATATTAATATGAACACTTGCTGCAGAATTCTTAGCAGCTCCAACTAAGAACAGCAGTTTCCCAGTTGTACAATTCAACCCAGTAATATCTCACTAGTGTCACAGCACAGAATCCAGTCTCAATCGTGGATTTTCATAAGGAAGAATAGATTCTGGGATAAGGATACATGGAGGGCTAGGATTCTTTTATGTTGCCATCTCAAGATTCACATGACTCTGCAGCTCTGCTTTTAAAATCTATAACACATTCCTTATTACCAGTCTATTTCTCAATGGATTGCTGATTTGTTAAAATCCAGAATATTTTTACAGCTCTGTTTTATCTAATATTAAAAAAATCTCCAATACTCACCTGCCCACTCGGGGCCGCACTAAGCCATGAGATTTTATGAAAACACAATCTCCAACCTTCAGCCACATATCATTGTATCGAAGTTGTTCAAAGTAGTGGCATCCTGGCTCACCATTAGACATTTCTACTGGAACATCTTCTTTCTCCTACAGAAAAAGATACAGTAAAAAGTTAGTATAAGAAAGGAAACAGCATCAAGGGAAATATGGGGGGGTCATTTCAGGAGGATGAAAAGGAATGCAGATTTTTATAGAATATTCACTGAAAAAATTAAACTTCTATCAAGGATATAAAACTTGGAAGTTAACAAATCAAAAAGCCAACCCTAAAGTCTATCTTGCTATAGTTAAGAACTTTTAACTTCTTATAGATACTGAAATGTTGTTATAACCTAATGTATCCAGAGGCAGCTAAGTGGCTCAGTGAATAGAATGCTGAGTTAGGAAGACTTGAGTTCAAACCTGGCCTCAGACACTTACTACTAGCTGTCTGACTGAGCAAGCCAATTAACACTATTTATCATAATCCACTGGATTTACCATGAAATAGCAAACCACTACAGTATCTTTGCCAAGAAAAGCCCACGGATGTTGTTGGCATGCTGAGGTCCACAGGGTCACTAAGAGCTGGACATGACTCAATGACATAGCTATTTTAAAGTTACAAATGAGATAGATATAAAGGCATTACCATAAGGTAACCTTTCAAAAATACATACAAGTAAATATGACTATGATTAACTAAAGGTAATTAAAATAAATGTCATATTTTAGTGACAAGACTAAGATTATAGCTCAGCACAACAGAGGAAAAATACCCAGACTTATCAGTGGTGATTTTGAATAAATTGACTTGACTTAGAAAAAGACAACAGGCTACAGAGAGAAAAAAAAACCATGATATGTTGTTTATAGGAAAATGCTTAAGAGAGATACAGGTTTAAATTGAGAGGTTGGGAAGTTTATTTTGTGTTGGGTAACTCCAGATTTCAAGGATGAATTAAAGTTAGACAGCATTAAGAGAGATAAGCCTGACAATTATATTAAAAGAAATAACTGAGAGAGGGAAGGTGCTAGGATCAAGAGGGATTGAGAAAAGCTTCCTGTAAAAGACAGAAATTTAGTTCGGACTTCAGGGAAGTCAATAGGCTGAGATAAGGAAGGAGAATGTCCCAGGCATGGAGGACTACCAGAATGAATACCCAGAGCCAAGATATGGAGTGTCCTGTTCCTTGAATAATCAGGAAGCCAGTGGCACAGAATTGAATGGTACATGTTGAGGGGAGTATAAAAAGAGTATAAGAAGACTGGGAAGGTAGCAGAATTTCTAAGCATTCTTGATGAAAAGACCAGAGCTGTATAGAAAATCCAAATTTTTAAATACATAACTCAAGGATAACAAGGTAAATAGAAAAGTGAAAAAAATAAGGTATTTTATAAGTTTAAACTGTTTAAATTCCTACATGGGAAGATGATACTAGTAACTCTTAAGAATTTTCTCACTATTAAGGAAATTAAAAGAAGCATACATAGACAGAGGGTGCAAGTGTGGGTTGAATATATTGGGATGATATTTTTAAAAAAAAGCAGCATGGGGGTGTCCACTGATCGGGGAATGGCTGAACAAACTGTGGTATCTGATGGTTATGGAATACTATTGTGTTGAAAGGAATAATGAACTGGAGGAATTCCATGTGAACTGAAATGACCTTCAGGAATTGATGCAGAGCAAAAGGAGCAGAACCAGGAGAACATTGTACCCAAAGATGGTACATTAAGACATAATTGAATGTAATAGATTTTTCTACTAGGAGCAATGCAATGGCCCAGGACAATCCAGAGGAACTTATGAGAAAGAATGCTATCCACATCCAGAGAAAGAACTGTGGGAACAGAAATGCAGAAGAAAAACATATGATCTATCATGTAATTCGATGGAGATATCATTAGGGTTTCAATGTTAAAAGATCACTCTATTGCAAATATGAATAACATGGAAATAGGTTTTGAACAGTGATACATATATAAGTCAATGGAATTGCTTGTCAACTCCGGAAGGAGGGGGGAGAATCATGAATGATGTAACCATGGAAAAATAGTCTAAATTTAAAAAAGCAGTGGGAAAGAGGCATATATAAGAAGAGGGAAAGGAGGGGTAGAATGGGATAAATTATTTCATATAAAAGAGGCAAGAAAAGATTATTAAAATGGGTGTGACAGGCAAGCAGTGTTCAAATCTTATTCTCATTGGAATTAGCTCAAAGAGTCAGTTGGGTATAGAAATCTATCTTACCTTATAAGGAAGTAGGGTGGAGGGGAAGATAAGGGGTTTGAATTGATAGAAGGGAGGGCAGATTGGGGGAGGCAGTGGTCAGAAGCAAAATGTGTGAGGAGGGATAGGGTGAAAGGAGTGAGAGAGGGAAAAGGAAAAATAAGAAAAAAAGATGGAGGGAAATGTACAATAATCATAACTGTGAATGTAAATGAGATGAACTCACCTCTAAAACAGAAGCAGGTAACAGAAATGTATGGGATGTAGCTAAGAAATACTTGGGGGAAATTTATATCTAAACACTGATATCAATAAACTAGAGAAAAAGCAGGTCAATAAATTAGGCATGAAAAATTTAAAAAATCCTCAACTAAATACTGAATTGGAAATCCTGAAAATCAAAGAGATTAATAAAATTGAAAGTAAAAAAAATCATTGCGTTAATAAAGAAAACTAGGAGCTAGTCTTATGGAAAAAAAACCCAAACCCTCAAAATAACTAACAAAATAGAAATGCTATTGGTTAATTTAATTAAAAAAGAAAAGAAAACCAAATCACCAGAATCAAAAATGAAAAAGGTGAAATCACTTCAAATGAGGAGGAAATTAAAACAATTATTAGGAGCTTTTTTGTCTAACTATATCAACAAATATGATAATAAGTGAAATGGATGAATATTTACAATAATATAAATTGCTTAAATTAACAGAAGAAGAAATAGAATATTAAAAAACCCAATCCTAAAAAAAAGAAACTGAACAAGCCATCAAAAAATTCCTTAAGAAAAAATCCCCAGGACCAGATGGACTCACAAGTGAATTCTACCAAACATTTAAAGATCAAGGAATTCCAATTACTATATAAACAATTTGGAAAGATAGGCAGAGACAGAGTTCTACCAAATTCCTTTTATTAAACAAATATGGTGCTGATACCTAAACCAGGAAGAGTAAAAACAGAGAAAGGAAATTATAGATTTCCTAGTGAATATTGATGCAAAAATTTTAAATAAAATACTAGTAAGGAGATTACAACTCCAGTATATCACAAGAATCTTACATTATGATGAACTGGGATTTATGTCAGAAATGCAAATGTTCAATATTAGGGAAACTTAATAACAAAAACAACAAAAATAATATAATTATATCAATAAATGCACAAAAAGCTTTTGAAAAAAATATAATACCCATTCTTATTAAAAATAATAGAAAGCACAGGAATGGAGCTTTCCTTAAAATTATAAATAGTACCTACCTAAAATCATCAGCAAGCATTATCTGTAATGAGGATAAGCTAGAAGTCTTCCCAATTAAGATCAAGAGTAAAGTAAGGATGCTGATTATCATCACTATTAGTCAATATTGTACTAGAAATGCTAGTTATTGTTAGTTAAAAGAAATCGAAGGTGGGGGCAGCTGGGTAGCTCAGTGGATTGAGAGCCAGGCCTAGAGACTTCCCAGCTGTGTGACCCTGGGCAAGTCACTTGACCCCCATTGCCTACCCTTACCACTCTTCCACCTATAAGTCAATACACAGAAGTTAAGGGTTTAAAAAAAAAAAAAAAGAAATCGAAGGAATTAGAGTAGGCAATGAGGGGAAAAAAAACTATCATTCTTTGCAGATGATAAGTTGGTATACTTAGAGAATCAACTACAAAATTAATTGAAACAATGAAGAACTTTAGCAAATTTAATAACTCACATAAATCATCAACATTTCTATTACCAACAAAGTCCAGGAGCAAGAGGTAAAAAAAACTCCATTTAAAATAACTGTAGACAATATAAAATGCTACCTGCCAAGAAAAACCCAGCAACTCTATGAACACAATTACAAAACATTTTTCACACAAATAAAGTCAGATCTAAACAACTGAAAAAATAGAAATTATTTATGGGGAGACTGAACCAACAGAAAAATAATAATTCTATCTAAATTAATTTACTTATTCAGCTATAATACCAAACTACCAAAAATGATTTTATAGAGTTAGAAAAAATAACAAAATTCATCTTAAAGAACAAAAGGCCAAGAATATCAAGGGAATTAATGAAAAAAAAATGTGAAGGAAGGTGGCCTTAACTATACCGGATCTCAAAATGTACCATAAAGCCATAATCATTAAAACAATCTGGTACTGGCTAAGAAAAAGAGTGGTGGATCAGTGAAATAGATTAGATACACAATATATAGCAGTAAATGACCACAGTAATCTAATATTTGTTAAACCCAAAGATCCACAGATTTTGGGACAAGATCTCACTATTTGACAAAAAATGTTGAAAATTGGACAGCAGTTTGGCAGAAACTAAGTATAGACCATTATTTCACCAGATATTAAGATCAAGTCAAAATAGGTACATGAATCAGACATAAAAAAGGGTGCCATCATAAGCAAAGTAAGGGAACATGGAATAGTTTTACCTGTCAGATCTATGGATAATATTTTTTTTATTTTATTCCAGTAATAAATCTACACATAAGCTTTCCAAGGTTACATGATTCATGTTGCCTCCCTCCCCGTGACACAGCTGACAAGCAATTCTACTGGATTTTACATGCATTATCACTTAAAGTATATTTCCATATTGTTCATTTTTGTAATAGAATATAATCTTTTAAAACCAAAATCCTACATCATGTACCCAAATAAACATGCTGTTATGTTTTCATCTGCATTTCTTTCTCTAAATGTGGACAGCTTTCTTTTCATAAATTACTCAGAATTGTCCTGGATCACTATACTGTTGTTAGTAGCAAGGTTTGTTACATTTGATTGTCCCACCATGTTTCATTTTCTGTGTATAATGTTCTCCTGGTTCTACTTATTTCACTCCACATCGGTTCGTGTAGGTCCTTCCAGTTCTTATAGAAATCAACCACTTCGTCGTTTCTTATAGCAAAATAGTATTCCATCACCATCATATACCACAATTTGTTCAACCATTCCCCAATTGAGGGACATCCCCATAGCTTCCAATTTTTTGCTACCACAAAAAGCACAGCAATAAATATTTTTGTACAAACAGATTAATTCCCATTTTAAAAAATCTCTTTGTGATACAGACCTAGTAGTGGTATTGCTGGATCAAAAGGCATGCATTCTTTTAAAACTAAAAGAAGAATTTATGACCAAACGAATGAGAGAAAGCATTATAAGATGTAAAATGGATAATTTTCATTATATTAAATTGAAGTGTTTTTCAAAAAACAAGGCAATTGCAGCCAATATTAGAAGGAAAGTAGAAAGCTGGAAAAAAATTTCTATAGCTAGTGTCTAATGAAGGCCTCATTTCTCAAAATATATAGGGAACTGAGGCAAATTTATAAGCATACAAGTCATTCCCCAATTGATAAATGGTCAAATGATATGAATAGACAGTTCTCAGACCAAGAAATCAAAGCTATCTATGGTTATATGAAAAAATGCTCTAAATCACTACTGATTAGAGAAATGTAAATGAAAACAACTTACCTCCTCACACCTCTCAGATTAGCTAATATGACAGAAAAGGAAAATGACTAATGTTGGAGGGAATGTGAGAAAATTGGGACAGTAATGCACTGTTGGTGAAGTTGTGAACATTCTAGAGAGAGCAATTTGGACAATTTGGAACTATGCTCAATAAGCAATAAAACTCTGCATACTCTTTGATCCAGTAACACACTATTAAAATTGGTTTGAAAGAAAAAAGAGGACCTACTTATAGAAAAATGTTTATAGTGGCTCTTTTTTGTGGTGGCAAAGAATTAGAAATTGAAGGGATGTTCATCATTGGGGAATGGCTGAACAAGCTGTGGTATAGGATTGTGATGGAATAGTATTGTGTCATAAGAAATGATGAATAAGAAAATCCCCAAAAAACCATGAAAGATTTATATGATGTGATTCAAAGAGAAATGAACAGAACCAAGAGAATATTGTATATACTAAAAGCAATACTATTTGATGATCAACTGTGAATGACTTGCTATTCTCAACAATACAATGATTTAAGACAATTCCAAAGGTCTCATGATGAAAAATGCTATCTACCTCCTGAAAAAAATAAAAAACCCCAACAAACTAATGGAGTCTGAATACAGATCAAAGCATACTATTTCTTACTCTTTTTTTTTCATGTTTTATTTGCTTATTTTTTGGGGTCTAAGTTTCCTTTTACAACATGACTAATATGGAAATAGGTTTTGCATAATTTCACATGTATAACCTATTACAAATTGCTTATTGTCTCAGATAGAGGGAAGGGGAGGGAAAAAGAGAATTTGGAATTCAAAATTTTTCAAATGTTAAAAATTGTTTTGGGGGGGCAGCTGGGTAGCTCAGTGGAGTGAGAGTCAGGCCTAGAGACAGGAGGTCCTAGGTTCAAACCCGGCCTCAGCCACTTCCCAGCTGTGTGACCCTGGGCAAGTCACTTGACCCCCATTGCCCACCCTTACCAATCTTCCACCTATGAGACAATACACTGAAGTACAAGGGTTTAAAAAAAATTGTTTTTACATGCAATTGGGAAGAAATAAAATATTTTTATTAAATAGGCTACTGAAGAAAAATGGGAAATGGAGAAAAAATAAGACACCAACTGACATCCAGGGTGTGGTAGAAAAGAGTAGATATGAAGTTCGAGGCCCTGGGATCATATCCTGGTTCTATTCTTCAGTTGTTTCAGCCATGCCCAACTCTTCCTGACCCCACTTGGGTTTTTCCTGGCAAAAATACTGGAGTAATTTGCCATTTCCTTCTCCAGCTCATTTTACAGATGAGGAAACTGAGGCAAACAGGTTAAGTGACTTGCCCAGAGTCACATAGCTAGGAAGTATCTGAGGCCAGATTTGAATTTGAGTCTTCCTGATTCTAGGCCCTGAGCTCTATCCATTAGCTACTCCCTATGAAAGTCACAACTTATACATTCCTCAGTTTCCTCATCTTAAAAATGAAAGATTTGGATATGATGGCCTTTGGAAGTCTCTTCCAGGTCTAACCAAGGCATTTTATTTTTTGCAATTAAGAAAAATCCACCTTCTCTTCTTCCTTCTACTAGACTTCCCCCACCCCAGAGCACATTGAAAAAAAAAATCCTTGTAACAAGTATGTATAGATGAGTAAAAACAAACTCCCACATTCCTTCCAACTCTAAACCTATGCTTGGTTCACAATTTCATACCCAGGGATTAATGAAGCAATCATCACAATATGGACCCTGGAAGAGACTAGAAACTGCCTTAGTCAGCAAACATTCATTCTCTTTGCCAAGCAGTGAGATATAGTAGGTAAAAGCAACACTAGTTTAGAATATAAACTTATCTATAAAATCTTACAGTTGACTACAGTGGAAGAATAGGAATAGTACTGACTCAAAGAATGAGAAGCAGTGGATAGAAAAACAAATCTACAGAAAGCTTGGTGAGAGATCCAACTCAAATATATCACTCCTAAAATATATAAGGATGAAAAATGGAAAAAAAGTGTCAAGATTTCAATAACAAACTATTTTCTTTATGAATGGTAGATAAGCCATCTCATCTGAATTTTAATCATAGTTCACAATATGTTATAGGAGGGAGTAGAAATGGTACTGCAGAAAATAAAGCTGAGAAAAATAGTTTGACTAGACCAGTTAAAGACAAAATATATGTAAGATGTGACATAATTTTTGAGAACTCAATTCCTAAGCACAGTGGAATAGTATTTCTTTGTGTTGATAGTGTAAGGATATGGTAAAGAGTGCTATAAGAAATCTGAGGAGGAAATGATCAGTTTTAGTGAAAGGAGAATTAGGCAGGAAAGTCTTCAAGGAAGAAGGGGAACTTGAAGCAGACTATGAAAGAATAAAAAAGATGGAAAAAAAACAAACCAAAAAACCCTTACCGTCTATCTTAGAATTAATACTTTTTAGTGGTTCCAAGGCAGAAGAGCAGTAAAGGCTCTTGCCTAGGTCACACAGCTAGGAAGTATCTGAAGTCAGATTGGAACCTGGGACTTCTCATCTCTAGGTCTTGCTCTCAATCCACTGAAATCACCTAGCTGCTTCCAAATAAAAAGATTTTAATAGGTGGAGTTGTAGAAGGATTGCATTTTAGGAAGGGGGGACGTGGGGATGACTTGAACAAATACATGTTGTGGGAAAGGCCCCAAAAGATTCAGGTATGATGAGTCCAGCTTGGCTGGAATGTAGAATGTGTGAAGAGGAACAGAGTGAAATTAAAGTTGTAAAGATAGACTGGAGCCATATTGTGGTTCTTTGGCAAATCCTTGAATGTCACAATAAAGAGTACACATTAATTCTGCAGCAATGAAAGTTTTTGAAAGGGAAATTGACACGGTCAGATCTGAATATGCGGAAGAATAGTTATTTCGGTAACTTCATGAAGTCTAGTTCATAGGAGAATAGAGACTGGAAGCAGGAAGAACTATTATGTAGATATCTGAAAGGAGAGGGAAACTCTTGCCTGGCACTTATTAAATGCTAGCTTATGGTCTGATTGAATATCAGACTCTTGAGACTAATCATTAAGAAAAATGGCAAACGAGAGATGATAAAAACAAAAATGTTTTATAAACATAGTCAAGCGAAATAAATACCTGCATTAACCATGTCAAAAAGAAAAAAAGAAGAAAAAGAAAAAAAGCCTCAATCTGCACTGAATCCATTACCTCTCTATTTAGAGGTGGTGGAATTATGGGAGATCATTTATATTAATCAGAGTTTCCAAGTTTTCAAAATTGTTGGACTATATATAGCATTTTGAAGTTACTCAGTTATACAAACTAGTTATTTGTAAAATCTTTAAGGCAAGAAAAGTTACTTCAGAGAATAACTTCAGAATTGGTCTTTCCCCACGACTATTTCCTACCACCTCTCAGGAACACAAAAACATAAGTTGGTGACTGTTGTTGAGAGGATGTTTCTCAAGGAAGAGATTTCTAGGGATCATTTAATTCACATCCCTGACTCTGGAATTGTACATAATCCAATCAAAATGCCATGAGATGTTGTCTAATCATTAAAACCTCCTGAAAAGGACTGCTAGTGGGATTCCTCTTTAGTTGTCAGTACAGATGGAAGAGATGGAGAAGATGCGAAGTAGAGAATTTGGAGCTGAAAATAAAATAAAAATTGAATAAAAAATATATTGTCCAATAGGTTTAGACCAACATCTAACATCATACTTGATTCAAATAAGCTCAAATTGAATACATGACTTGAATGTTAAAGGTTTTAAAGAAAAGAACCAGATCAGAAACCTTAACTATGTTAAGGACAGTGATGATCACCATAAAATAGATACTTTAAACTACAGGAAATTGAAATGTTTTTGCATAAAAACAACCAACACAATGAGGATAAGAAAGGAAATGGTCCTTTTTCAATTTGGCTAAATAATGAAAAACTTTTTTACATCAAATATCTAAAACAAGTCTGATATCTAAGATATACAAGAAGCCAACCCAAAGATGGTAAACATATAACACCAAGAACTTAGAGGATTTGCAGACTATTAACAACCTTATAAAAGATCCAACTTGCTAATTCTAAGAAAAATATAAATGAAAGTAATTGAGATTTTCATCCCTCCTTCAACAAATTGGCTAAGATAAAAGATGATTATAGTCAATGTTAAAGAAGATGTGGAAAGATAGACACACAAACATACTGTTGGTGGAGCTATGAATTGGTTTACTACTTATGGGAAGCAGTTTAGAATTATGGTAATTGTATGGACTAAAATGCTCATAACTTTAGATCCAAAGACCCCAAATGTTAGGCATATGTCGCGAGATATGCCAGATGGGTAGTGGAGTGAACAGAACTCTAGAAGGCTGGAGTCAGGAAGACAGAAGTATGAATTCAGCCTCAGGAAGCTATTAGCTGAATGACCCCAGACGCATCATTTAACCCCCTTTGCCTTAGCTTTCTCAGTTGTAATGTGGAGATAAAAACAGTACCTACTTACCAGGGTTGCTGTAAGGATTAAAAGAGATATTTGTAAAGTGCACATAACAAGCATTATAAAAATGCTGTTCCCTTCTTTCCCTTTCCAAGGAAGCCTGAGATAGAAAGGCAATACTTTTGGTAGTAACAAATACATAGAAACAAAGTAGATGCCCACTGACTGGGAGATAGTAAAATAAAATGAGGTAAATTAATGTAAAAGATTATCCCATTGAGACTAATGAATGTTGGAGGGGATGTGGCAAAATTGGGACATTGATGCATTGCTGGTGGAGTTGTGAACTGATCCAGCCATTCTGGCTGGCAATTTGGAATCACGCTCAAAGGGCTATAAAAGAATGCCTGCCCTTTGATCCAGCTATACCATTGTTGGGTTTGTACCCCAAAGAGATCATAGATAAACAGACTTGTACGAAAATATTCATAGCTGCGCTTTTTGTGGTGGCAACAAATTGGAAAAGGAGGGAATGCCCTTCAATTGGGGAATGGCTGAACAAACTGTGGTATATGCAGGTGATGGAATACTATTGTGCTAAAAGGAATAATAAACTGGAGAAGTTCCAGGCGAACTGGAGAGACCTCCGGGAACTGATGCAGAGCGAAAGGAGCAGAGCCAGAAGAACTCTATACACAGAGACTGATATACTGTGGTAAAATTGAATGTAATGGACCTCTGTACCAGCAGCAATACAATGACCCAGGACAATTCTGAGGGATTTATGGTAAAGACGCTACCCACATTCAGAGGAAGGACTGCAGAAGAGGAAACATATAAGAAAAACAACTGCTTGAACGCATGGGTCAGGATGGACATGACTGAGGGTGTAGACTCGAAACTACCACACCAATGC
>NC_058130.1:86034639-86150710 GCF_016433145.1 Gracilinanus agilis | reverse complement strand
ACCAGCAACAATGCAATGACCCAGGACAGCTCTGAGGGATTTATGGTAAAGACGCTACCTACATTCAGAGGAAGGACTGCAGGAGAGGAAACATATAAGAAAAGCAACTGCTTGAACGCATGGGTCGGGGTGGACATGATTGGGGATGTGGACTCGAAACTACCACACCAATGCAACCACCAACAATTTGGAAATTGGTCTTGATCACAAGGACACATGACAAAACCAGTGGAAATGTGCGTTGGCCATGGGTGGGGGGAGTGCGGAGGGTGAAGGGGAAAGTAGGAGCATGAATCATGTAACCATGTTAAAAATGATTATTAATAAATGTTTAAATTTTTAAAAAAAGTGTTATCTTGAGAATATAAAGAGAATACTGAGAAAAGCAAACATTGATTGTGCCTTTTATATTTATATTTCAATTTGACCTGTAACTGCTGAAGTTATGGTTCTTTGTCTCTAAACTTAGTTTAAAATTTAGTTGGCCTGCAATGAGTTCAGTTTAGAAATCTAGTTCTGTTAATCATTGTTCTATTCTTGGCTCAAGGAAATCTGTTATCCTTGAGGGTTGCAGGTTCACACCAGAGTCTGGTCCAGTATTTCTACAATACCATGTTGTCTTTCAAGGGCGTCTGGTCCACTATCTCTGACATTGCTGGTAGCGTTAAACAATGAACATTTTTAAATCTCAGGAGGGAAGAAGGGGGTGTTAGTCCCTCATTTCCAACTTCTAAACAATCATGTTATCTTTAACCCTCTAATGTAAATAGCCTTATAACCAACTGTTATTATTTCTTCACCTACTCTGCTTTGCTTTTTGTTTTATGCTTATAAAAAAAGAAGTTGCATCTTTATTACAGGGTCTTTTGGCTAAATGAGCCAGTCGATTAAATCCCCTTATTATCAGGTTTATCCCCTATACAAATCATAACAAATTATTATATCACTTGGAGAAAATGTGCCTCAGTCTTACCTTTATTGAATTTTACCCACAATAATACCCATACCAACAAAAATTCCATTTCCTGAAGTAATAACAGTAATGATAATAATAATGATGATAAATAATAATAGCATTTATATAGTGCTTTAAGGTTTGAAAAATCTTAAGGTACTGACTCATTTGATCTTTACAGCAGCTCCATGAGGAAGTCTATTGTTACCTCCATCTTGTAGATGAAGAAACTGAGACAGCCAGAGATTAAGTGACTTGACTAGAGTCACACAGCTAGTAAATGCCTGAGGCAGGACAGGTCTCTCTGACTCCAGGTCCCATGCTTGTACTCTACACCCCATTAGCTACCTAAAATGCCAAAGCCCAACCTTTTGGACAAATAGTCAACTCCACTGTTCAGGTGTTAACTGTCCATGCTCCAAAGTTCTCCTCTTTTGAGACTTTTCATTAGAATTTCCACCAAAGGCTGTGTTGGAGCAAGGAGAAAGAATAAACTTCAAATGAATTACTTTTGCTCTTTGTCCAGGTAGAAGTTATTTTAGGGGAAAGACTGAAGCAATGGGCTAAAATGAAATTTGTGCATGAATTATTTATGCTAACTCACGATCCTATTATAGAAAAAAATATTGTGAGTTAACTAGGCTACAAACTTGTCTGTAAGGATTACAAGTCTGACCAAAAATTCCTTAGCTCCTAAATGGTTACGAATCCTGGTAGTAAGCTCTGGTCGATGTGGTTATAACAATTTTTTATAATAAATATTCTAGTTGAATGAATTTTTCTTAGTCTGAATGAAACATTCTGACTTATTTAAAAAATTTGGAAAAGTGACTCAAATTCACGTATATGTCTTATTTTAAGTCTAAGGATGTATATGACTGACATATTTTGGCAGAAACCTTGCTGAGAAGGAAAAGCATGTCAATACCTACTCTTAGATGAATTCTTATTTGTTTGTCAGGAAACAATAGTAAGAAGTTCTAAATTCTCTTTTGAACTTATCATCTTATTTTATACAGATCTGTATCTTTGGTATCTTTGCCAGCTATGCTGAATCTAGATTTCCAAGTCTTTCAAGCCCTATGAAAAAATTACCTCACAGCAATGATGAGGACATATAGTTCCTCCTAAATGATCTTTGTTGTAAAAGATACTTTAAATTAGGATTCTTCATTTCTAAACTTGGGAAGCATTTATATAGAAGAATTTAATTACAAACAAGCACCATATGTCTCAGTCATAAAAAAAGAAAAGAGAAACTTACCTCTTTTTTCTTCTTCCCGTTTTAGTTTATCTTCCTCTATTTCTTTTGGTAACTTTTCCTTTTTCTCTTTCTCCACATCATTATGGAGATGCTTTGTTGTATAACTAAGTGCTGGGGAAAGAAGGATCTCTCCATTCTTGCAGAGTTCATCACGGATTTTAATAAAGAATTGCTGAAGTTCTACTGCATCTTCATATATCTCTGAATCCGTCCTGGAAGGATATAGGGTGCATTTTGAGTTGAATTATTATTACTACTCTTCTTATTTTGTTTATTCTCTTACATGCCAAATAGTTTTAAAATGAGATTTTGTTTTGAGTGATATTAAATACAATTCACATACAGGGAAATAATGTGGATATGTTTCTACAGTATTACTTAAAAAAGTTTCTTACCTGTTTAACTATTTTGTGATGTGGCTTAGTCACTTCATATCACATATGGTATATGCCCATGAAAAAGACTGATGGCGTCTCAAGTTGAAAGGGACATCCAAATTCAATTCAAATGTTCATTGGGAAATCATGTTTTCATTATTATCAGATTTTGTTATGAGGCTTGAAGGGCTTTTAGTACATACAAATGCACCAAAGCTAGTGTATAAATGTTTGCTATTCAGGGCAAATACCACTAGATTTTTTTAATAATTCTCATACTGGTTAGCATGAAAAAAAAACAAACCCTACTCCTCAATTATGGAGCAGATGACAAAGTGAGCTTGTGCCCTTTCAACCTTCCTCATCTGCAACACTGGCTGTACAAATAGGATACATAGTGAAAATTAAAAAATGTGAGTTTTATGACTAGGAATTACAAAGGGTTCTGATAATTGTTACCTACCTCCTCCCCCCAAAAAAGGCATTAACATTAATTTTATTTCCAAATACCAGTTTTCATTTTAGTTTCATTGTTGTTAAGGAAAAGTAGTTTCTGGGCAATTGGGAGACTGAGAAAAATTGAGGCTCAGGAAGATTAAGTGCCTTGGTCTGGGTTCAAGTGTCTGGTTTGATTCAAACCCAGGGGTCCTATCTCACAGTCCTACTCAATACTATGCAATCATGGGATTGATATCTGGCAGACTGTCCAGCATCTTGGGGCATCATGCATCTCATACATAAAAGGAGGGGGTTAATAGAAATAGGTTCTTTCTGGCCTGGGAATTACCCAAAAAGCTATTTACCAGTCAAATAAATAGTCTATTATGGAATTATAGAATCATTTTGTCAAGATATGAGAAGGTACTTCTGTCCTTCCACATCATCATGAAACAGCCTGGAGAGTGGATAGGAGGGAGGGAGATACTTGTTTTATTAGTTATAACAAGGACAGGGACAGCAGCAGTGTATAAAACAGTGTCACTCAGAGAGAGAACTACAAAGAGTCACTTTTTCTAGGAAAAGTATTATGGGCACATATAAAAAGCAAACCCAAGTTCCATTCATGTTTTGGGTACTCTGAAATCTGGTTTTTGCAAATGTCAAATGGATAACTACAGGTAAATAGTTTGTGATTGGAGGTTAAAAGCAAATTCTAGATTCAGTGACTATATTTCAGAACAGATTGTTAACTCCAATAGAAGAACTTGTGTAAAGGCTTTTTCAGAGTCCGCTCCATACTATCCTTGCCTCTGATTTTCTGTATATGGCACAGGTCTTGGCTGCAGAACTCTAAATGCAACAGGCTGGGGCACTTACCCCTAAAGCAATGCCAACAGATGAAGGTGGCAAGTGACCAACAGTTTGAAACTACAGATCATATAGAAAATACTCAACATTTTCTCAGAATAGTAATGAAGAAGGTTTCCCTCTACAAGTCATTAAAGTACTTTAACTGAATACTGTGGGTCAACAACTTATTCAAGTATTTCCTCTGCCAATGTAATGGAAAGCAGAAGATCAAATGACTTCTTTTTAATCACCTACACTGGAGGTCATATTTTAAAGCCTTTTGTTCTACTAAATTCATTTTTGTCGCAGAGTTCTGAATTATCCCCCTGCTTGTCTAACAAACATCTACAGAATGCCTACTGTGTACAGTCATTGTCAGGTACTGGGATGAAATCAAGTAGATGGAGAATGGGAGTGAAGAATTTACTAATTAATTGATGAACAATAAAGAAGATAAGCTATGATAAAAATAACTATTTAAAAAGGAAATCACAAATCTATGAGAGTCCATATCATTTCTCAGATGTTATTTGTGTGATGATCCTTCCAAAACTGTACCAAAGGACTGACATAATTCCTCCTTTACTTTCTCCCACCTGAGGAAGGGCAGTTTGTGGCCTTCATCTCCCTAAAAATCATTATGCCATTATTATATGACTTTAGACATAGGAGAGTTATAACCAAACTTTCTGCAATGAGAACATCACTGAATAAGACAAAATAGTTTCCTCTAGTGATGATTTAGGAATCGCAAAGAAATTGCACAATGGCTATGTGGCTAACAGCAAGTAGTCTCTGAAAGAACATGCTTCACTCAGATCATTTAAGAACTCATTCAGTATGAAATACACTAAACTCAGATCTTTGAAAGGTCTATGGAAAAGAAAATTCTTTTATAGTTGAAAAGACTACTAATTTTAGTCTAATTTTTAAAGAATACTAGAGTAAAGCTTATGACATATTCTTATACTGTTAGTTCACCTTCCTGGCTTCAAATCTGGTTTCAGATGCTAGCGGAGTGGCTTGGGGCAAGTCACTTAACACTGTTTGCCTCAGTTTCCTCAACTAAGAGCCAGATACAAGTAGAAAACATCTGACTACATATTTTATATATACTTGTGATCTCCAATAGAATATAAGCTCAATGAAAAGCAAGAATTGTTTCATTCTTAGTATTTCAATTTCCAGCACTCAGCATAGACAGAGCCTGGCAGATGGGAGGCATTTAACATATCCTTTTCATTTGGTTGTACTTAATACAAACTATGGGATATATTCTTGAATTTGTATTTGATGAATCTTTTAAAAAGTATTTTGTAAAATGGCTTTATCTTAGCTGCCACATAAGAGAAAGATATGAATTCTGTTCGCCCTCTCTTTTCCCCTAACAAATAACAGTTGCCTTTTAACTTTTAAAAATAGTGTTTCAGAAGAGAATCCATCAGATGTGAATGCCAGAACTCTTATCTTTTAAAGAACGTGAAACAAAGTTACACAAAGGCAGAACATTTTGCAGTCCTCCAAATAAAACCTATTTGTCTTCCAAAGGACAATGTCTATCTTACCGATTCATTCTTCTTGCTCTTTCCAATACATCAAACATCTGCTCTTGAAATAAGTCCAGCCTGCGGTAGCGATTATTCTCAACATTCTTCCTAATTATGTCGAAAGTCAGAGGGGGTTTGTTTGGGAAACTAGGATCCACAGAAGGGATTTCAGCCAAGGAGTCACTGTAGCACCTTCCCTCATCATCCTGATGGCTCATTACAGACACAAAAAGATTGTGGATAAGCTCTTGGATAAGCAGCGTCACATTAGGAACATGAGAGTCCTCATCTCCTTCTATGTCCCTTCGAGTTTCAAGCAATACCTTGTGCAGGACTAGAGCATCTTTGTAAATCAGGGATTCAGGCTCATTGTATGTACAAGCATTGTTGAACATCATGACAAAATCTTCCACCATGGAGTCTATGTCTTGGTACTTGTTAGCCATCATGTGGCTTCGTATCTTTTCCATGTCAACAGGCTTTTTGATGGTCAGGTAGTAGTCTGGCAGTTCTGACCTGGAGGGGAGCCTCAGGAAGATGGCGCTGAGTCGGCGGCCCCGCTTATCTGTGTAGTTCTTTACTGCTTCATATACTTCATTGAGTTTCTGTTGCATTGGAGTCATGTATTTTGACTTTTTAGGAGAAATGCCACTCTTTCTACCTAAAGAAACAGTTTCAAAGGTTATATGAGAAGTAAATTGTTTCCATTTCTTTTACAGCCTACCCTTTTCCCCCTGTGGCTCAAGTATAAAGATAGGCTAGAATAATTTTGAGACAAATCTGGTTATTTAAAATCCCATCTTTAACCTTCTGATTACTTTCTAAAAATACATATATGCCCTAATTCAGTAGTTTACAAACTTGGGAGTTATTGCAAGAAGTCCAAGAATCCACATGCCAAACCATAAATAAACAAAAATACCTCTATGAGTTAAAGGCACTGCAATATAAGTAATAATATTTTTCAAATGTATGTAGATGTTATTGTGATTAGAATACAAATCCACTTAAAAGCTTTGCTGAATTCATAATAATTTTGTCATTAAGTATCATAAATATATAAGGATTCGTTAACTTCTTTGATGTAAAAAAAAGATGCTCTCATTCAAAAAGGTTAGGAATTACTCCCCTGAATATTTTGTTGAAGAAACTTCTCTCTTCTACTAGAAAAATATATATGACAATGGTCAGTGTCAGCTGCCTTACTACTAAAGGTCCAGAAACCCCTTTGACAAGTCTTACAAAGTTCAAGAAAGGTAGAAGGAGAGTGGGCAGATACCTGGGATATATGAAAATGGACCTCTATTTGGAATTTCAATCTTAACTCACTGGCTTACTTACAGATTAACTTCTTTTCCTCTCAAAATACCAATTTTCCCACCTCCAAAATTAAGAGTAACTCCTCCTCCCATATACCTCTCATTAGTATATTAACAAAACAAAGATAAGGTCAGGCTGACTAGGGATCTGAGTCATCAGAGAGCTGCCATGTGATAATATATTCACACTACCCACATAGCTCTTGGTGAGGAAATCTCTTTCTCTGGACTTTGAATTTCTTGTTTTAAATACTGCAATTCATAATGTTTTACTATTTACTAAACTCTTCCATAGCTGAAATTGATTCAATTAAAAATGGAGTTTATTACAAATGAATTATTTATAAAATACTTTCCCTTCCAAAAAAGAAAAAAGCACTAATTTTTTGTATTTCATTACAAAATCTAGGTGATAACTTTAACCTCAATCTAAGTTAAACTTAAAGATTTAATACTTTCATAAAGGAGACTCTAGATATAAAGCACAGCAGGCTTGAAATTTTGATATCTAATTTCTTTTGTAGGTAATAAGAATTCAAACTGGTTACTTTTTAGGTTCACTGAGAGGCACAAGAGCATTTAAAAAATAATGATATGTTCTACTGATGACTCATGGAGTAATGGACTTAAGTTTTATGGTGAAATCACATGAATAGTAATAGCTAGCATTTATATAGTGCTTTAAGGCTTATAAAGAGCTTTACATATATTCTATAACTTTGTGAGGTAGATGCTATTGTCACTCCAATTTTACACATGAGGAAACTGAGGTACAGAGGGGTTAAGTGACTTGGCCAAGGCTGCACAGCTAGTATCTAAGGCAGGATTTGAACTCAGGTTTTCCTTATTAAATTCTGTCCTCTATCCATTGTGCTAATTAGTTTCCCAATGAACATGTATGGGTTGTATGTGTTTTAAAAAATGAGCAAAAATGTATCTATAGATTACATAACAGCATCATAAAATACCATTTGGAGATTTTATTCAGTTATTTTTCAGTTTTTAAAATTATAAAAGTAATAAATTTAAAAAGATCTTTTACTGGATCATTATCCTGCTCCTGCCCACCTCCTCCTCCAAGCGTGGTATTACCCAACATTCTTTTGTGGGCCTTAAATCTCTTTTTTACATTAAAATAAAAAAATTTAAATTAAAAAAATTTAAAACCTTTTAAAGAATAAATGTTTTACTTATTTTTTTCCTTTTAAATACTTTTGTTTACTTTCCAGCAAACCCCATTCCCTTGCCACAAAGAATTTCAGCTAAGAAAACAATAACAGAACTAATCTGTTATCTTGAATCCCAGTTCCACATTACCAACTTCCTACTGGGCATTTCTACCGAGATGTTCTATAGGGAATTTTATTTATTATATATTCATTCTATTTCCCTCCATCCCTCTGCCAACAACAACAACAACATCATCTCTATTGAAGGCACAACTATCCTTCAAGTTACTCAAGTTGGTGACTTTGGATCCTTGATTCTTCTCTAAGTTTCCTTATCTGCTTGTCTGCCAAGTTGCTTCTACCTTGCTTCTACTTTTGCAGTTCCTCTTTACATCCATCCCATTCTCCTTTCCCAAAGCCTCTACATTCTGCCTCAGATTCTCCCCACTGTAGCCTGCACTACTGCCAGATGCTCCTTCCTACCTGGTCTCCTGTTTTCAGTTTCCCTTCTATTAATCAGGCCATCCCTCACACCACTGCCAAACTGGTATTCCTAAAACATATTACTGACCCCTACTCCCAAATCTTCAATGGCTCTCCTGTCTCTAACATAACATTCAAACACTTTTTTTTTAGCCAAGTTGGTAAAGTCCTCTAAAATGTGGCTTCCAGCTTCCTTTCCCATCGTTCTATGTTCCTTCTCCTTACACACCAATTGAGTCACATTGGTCTTTGGCCTCAGGGTTTCTGCACCAGGTACTCCTCCTTGCCAACAATGGCTGTTCTTCAAAGTATAGCTTCAGTGAGTGCCACCTCCTGTAAGGGATCTTCCTAGAATTCCCTAGGTGAGCCTCTGTATACTGACTTCCCTCTACAAAGCATATCTCCACATGTGAGGGGAAGTGAGCTCCTCAGTCTTAAGGGCAAGGGCTACTTCACCTTTCATTTTTACATCCCCAGTGCCCAGAACAGTAAGTATCTTGCACAAATGTTTACTGAATCGAGGGTTCTTCTATTACTGAGGAGGTAATACTACAACAAGGCCACTATTTCTCATTTAATTCACAATCACAGAAGCTCCTCATTGGATAGGAGTTGAAAGGCAAACTAGTCAGTTTTCCCTGAGCAATGACTGCCTCACAATGCTGCCAAGATGTGGTTTTCTAGCCTTCTGTTTGAAGACTTTCATGGGGGTGAGCCCCCCCCCCCAGAAGCCCATTCAATCTGTTAGGGAGTTTGTTGTGTCAACCCTAAATCAGCTCTCAATCCTTCTATGTGACAGCTGTTCTAATATAGACATTTCTCACTTTATGGAAGGAGACTGTTCTGCAGACCTCTATGTAAAGTGATTTTTATGTAAAGCAAATTGCCCACAGATAGGAAGGGAGGGAAGCAGGAAGGCAGGCAAAGTTCTCCTCTCTTGGTGCTGGAGGTCTCAAGACAAGTTCTCTAGTTAGCAGTGGCTTGTCTCTCCTATACATCCATTCTTCTGCTTTTACTTGAAGAGTATTTTTTGGGGTGGGTGGGTGGGGTAGGGATGGGTAGGTGGATATAGATTTACCAAGTGATTTATCAGAAAACAAAAAAAGAAAAGTTGGGGGGGAGGGGCAGGCAGCTGGGTAGTTTGGTGGTAGATTGAAAGCCAAGCCTAAAGATGGGAGGTCCTGAGTTCAAATCTAACCTCAGACACTTCCCAGCTATGTAACCGTGGGCAAGTCACTTAAACCTCATTGCCTGGTCCTTACTACTCTTCTGCCTTGGAACCAATACATAGTACTGATTCCAAGTTGGAAGGTAAGGTTTTTTTTTTTTTAAAAAAGGTTGATTTCAGCAACTGTGCATTAATGATAGAGAAAATTTCTATTCCTTAATCTTTGTGACAAACATCAACAGTGTGTTAGAAAGTAATCTAAACCCAAAGGGCATTTTTTGGTTTAATTTCCTTTTTCCTATCTACTCTTCTCAGCTGAAGCATTTAGATTGAAGAAAAAAGTTAGGATGGGGCCCTTTGCTCCTAGAATGCTTGTGACTTTAAGAACTAGCAATAACTCAATGTCCTTTCAGTAAAATGGAAATCTCTCATTTAACACAAAATTTAATAAACAGACACAATTCTGTCTTACTTAGCTTGAGTTTGGGAGAGGCCATGTCATCATCCTCAGGGAGTGGGCCCAACTCTTTTCTCTTATCTCTGAGCATCTTCTCCAGAATATGGGCATCATTATATACCTATTTCCAAGACAACATGAAAAAGAAAAAAAAAGTGTTTAAGGGATCTGACACTATGCCCACTATTCCAGCAACTGCCTATGGGCAATACAATTTTTTCTTGTGTTAAACCACATTTATGCATGTTATAGTCTCAAATATTTCTATTCCTCTGGGTCCAAAAAGTAGCAGATTAAATTCAAAGAGAAAGTATAGATGAAAACTTTACTAATGTTGGGAATACTGATATCCTGAATGTAGGTTATATCCTAAAGTCATATTTGATATGACTGACGATAGACAGAAGGTCTGATGTTTGGAGGTGAAACCTGTTGTTCATGTGGCAGTATAAGTGATTGTGGTACTACCTTCTTAATGACCCTATTTTCCCTAACTGGCTCCTATCACAGATTAGGTAACATTCCCAGATATAGGATGGATGTCCTTTCTCCCTTACATATTCCTCCATTATAGGGGTTCCAGTACCCAAGAGAGTAATATTTGCTAGCATTTATAGAGTGCTTTAAGGTTTGTTTCCATATATACTGTCTTATCTGACCCTCACAACAGCCCTGTGAGGTAGGTGTTATTATCCTCATTTTACAGATGAGAAAATTGAGGTGTTAAATACCTAGGGTCACACAGCTAGTTATATGTCTGAAACAGGATTTGAACTTGGGTCTCTCTGACTCTCAGCACTCCATTTACTAGGACCTGCAGCTGCCTCCAGAACTAGAATGGATATCAGAGGTCATCTAGTCCAACCTCTTCATTTGTAAGCTTGAGGAAACTGAGGCCTTGAGACCTAAATAACATGCCCAAGATCACATAAGTTATAAGTGTCAAAGGTGGAATTTGAACTCAGATCTTCTGACATTAGAGCCAGTGTTTTCCATTATACCACACTGAACTGTTATGAGTAAAAAAACAATAGCCAACCCTGGCATTAACTTATAAAGCATGTATCTACCTTTCTGCCTAGTACCATAGGCTTTAAAAAATCCTGTGCTGCCATCTTTTAGCTTTCTATTTAGGAAGCTTGCCCCAGTCCCTGCTCCCAACCCCTCTACTTTTGCTATAATGGTATCATGATATCATGTCATTAGCTATACTGCTAACCTGAAATGTCTTGGTTTCCCTTTTCACCTGCTGAATTTGTAGCCATCTTTTAAACTTGATTCATACGCCATCTTTTCCATTAAGTCTCAGACCTTATTTTGCATCAATTTTTTGGATACCTCTTTTATTCACTGCTCTGCATTTCATTAAGTGCCTACTTTGTGTTAGGTACCATGACTGTATTAGGCACTAAGGACATGAACACAAAATGAGATAATCCTTGCCTTCAAGGTGCTTACATTCTTTTGGGAGAAACAACACGGACATACATAAGTAAATATGAAACATATCCTAAGTAACTTGGGTGGTAGGGAAGAAGTCTAATATGAATGGCAGTTTTATTAACATTAGGAAAAGGGATTCCAAAAGGCACAATGAATGGGCAGGGAAGATGGCCACCCTTGGAATGGAGCTGACATGGATGGGCAAGAGGGAGGAGTCAGTGGTAGCCAGGGTAGGGAGATTCAGCTCCAAAGCACAGGGCAACTGAGCAGAGCCACAGGGCAGCATATTGTCATCCCCTTCACAGAAGCAAAGGTACCCTGGTCTAATGTAATTCTCCAGATTGGATTCCTAGTCCTCTACTACAAAAGCTCCTTGAGTGGAATGACAAGGTCCTGTTAAAGCTCTGCCCACCATGAGGTTCTTAGCATTTGCTGTTGTTACTTTAGAAAGCCATGTCATACAGCTTAATGAGAAGTGGTAGAATTCAAGATTCTGCTGTTTAGCTTTTACAAAAGTATTTGATTTGGTAGAACAAAATGCAGCCCTGAAGGTTCTCCTCAGATGGGGTATCTCCAAAGCACATAACAAAATCATACAAAACAGTGACAGATGGGACTATGGTGAGAACTTCATTTAGCAATAGACTGAGTACTGACAACAAACTGATATAGGATGACCCCAAAGTGTTCACAGGATCACAGGATCATAGGCCTAAACCTGGAAGGATCCGAGAGGCCATCTAGTCCAACACCCATAATGAGGAGACTGAAGCCCAGGAAGGTTAAATGGCTTCCCCAAGGTAACCTAGGCAATCAGCAGCAGAACTAAGACTGAAACCTAGATGCTAGGACTGCACACCTAGCACTGTCACCGCTGCCTGCTAAATGTCATGGAAGAGGACCTGCAGAAAATCCAAACAAAAGAAGAATTCCCTATGGATGGTGAGTTTCTCCTGAATGTTTGTATTAAGTCCCAAAGCACTAAAAAGCTTCACTGGAATCCACAGCAGTGGGAAAGAGACCGTTTTAAAACATCCACACTGCACAAAAAAATGAGTAAAAGATGCAGTCTTTGGAGAGATATTTTGAATTAATATGTCTATCTTGGAAAGGTGATATAGACAGACAACAAGCTACATACAGAATAAAGTAGGATAGGAAATCAGAATAGACTGCATTTGAGAAAAGCTCAGGGTTTTCAGTGGTTCTCTAACTGATGGCTACCACAAAAGCCAATCTTTTTTACAACAATATTTTCCCAGTGATACAATATGACTGCAAATCATGGAATACCAAAAACAATTTCTACTGGAGAAGTGGTATAAAAGATGTTATCAAGGGCAGATATTACTGGGAAAGGTAATGGACCAGTCGCATAGTGAGAATGAAACACAACAGATGGACAGACAAAGTGGTGCACTGGTCTCACCAGAATAATTTTTAAAATAACAGCCACAAACAACAAAAAAACCAAGAGGAAGGCTGGTAGTGGGTTGGCTATAACTTCTATCAAAGATTTTTCTATGGAAAACATAGAGAAGAATCACATAGAATGAGAAGGTGTGGAAAGGCTATGATCTGTTCCAATGGAGGAAAGCACCTTTCCCAATAAAATCACAGATCCCAAATAGCAAAAATTTAAAGACCTTTATAGGTCCCTTGACAAAGTGGAGAAGTGGAACAATAAATAAACCTTACCTTCCAGGCTTCTTCTGCTATGCTGCATTCTGAGTAAGAATTAACAAAAGTGTTGTTAAAGTCACAGAACAGTAGAGTCCACTTCATAGAGAGTGGCCTCTCCCCCTTGGCTGACACGAATCCCTTCTCTTTTTCTAATCTCTTTGGATAAGTACTGTCTGAGGCACTGACAGTGGATAGGAATGACAGTGTCATAGGTGCCCTTTCCATGATGCAATTCTCTATGCCAAATCTAATCTATCATCTGGCCAAAAATGGGGGAGAGAAGAAAAAAGAGATTTATAAATGCGGTGGTATTTCTGGAAGAATGAAAGTAGATATAGATTATCAAACCAAAGGAAGGAAGATGAACTTTCTCTTTGGTGTAATTGCAAAGATTCGATTAATTACAAATCAAAATCGACAATTTTGGGAAAGTAGTTAAAAGAATATGCTTTCAGTTTCTGTGTAACCACTGAAATCTTATCAAACTGTCCTTGGAGAAATACAGTCATTAGAACATGCCACGCTAAATTTAAAAAGTTCATCCAACTCAGGATTCAGTCTCTATACACAGGATCTTATATATAAAATTGGGTCTCAGTAAGTTTTTTTGAGTGAATTGACAATGAAAGTAGAATATATGTCTGGGAACTTTCAGGGGGTTGGTATGGCCTATTTTTGAGATTATGGGATAAATCTTTATTGTATGGAATAATTCTGTTCCTTCCAATTTGGAACAGAAACAGGGAAAATATCTGATTAGCTGAGTACTTAATAGCAGAAACAGAAGATACCACTTTAAGGTCTTTAAGAGAGCTAGATATTCTGACCTAAAGAGGATTTCAGGATAAGCCAAGTTAGGCAGTGTCATTAAGTAGAATGACATAGGATCTATGACCCATCCAGATAAGAACTGTGTAGTTTTATTTGGTTTTCTAATACCCTATCCTGGTATATTATTTTTGAATAGTATAAATTCTTTTCCTTGTAGTTCACTCTTAGAAAATGCCACTCTTATGAGCTTAAGTTCATAGAGGCAGTGGATAGAAGGGGAAGTGAGACAGATTGTAGATAAGGACATCTAGTTTATGAGAGTAGAAGCAAGAGGAGAAGAGCTAGAGGTAATTGGGAAATTTTCAACCAAAGAAGTCAAATAGGATTAGGAACAGTGGAAAAATCAAGAGGTAAATGGGCATTAAGCTTGGGATGACACTAAAGGGGAAGGAATTAAATGATCTGAGAAAGCCCAGAAAGTAATTAATGGTGAAATGGGCTCTCATGGGGAAATGGTACTCTAAGAAGATACCAGAGGCCAGCAAGGCCTAGGGCTAAATCCTTCACATAAATCTTGGATACCCTTCATAGGCCATTATAGTTAGATCATCCATTGTTTCATTAAAACTTTCTTGAATTTTGAGTATATTCAGTTTGTATGATCTACCAGAATAAGAGATGCCTTTATTATCAAATGTGTAGCCTTTGGATAACAAAGGAGGATAACAAGTTTAGTCAATTTAGCTATTTTAGTTGAGGGATGAGGAACTGGAGAATGAAATCCTGAAGATAGAGAGGCAAACAATTCCAATAAGAAAAAATGGGAGTTGCCTGGAAACTAATATGGATGAATAAAGAATTTACCAGTCAATAGTTTTAAAACATGCACAAGAGCTAGAAACAAGGAAAGATAACAGAAAAACTGTTCTTGGTGATTAGGGAGTGGGATTAATACCCACCTGTGTGGATCACTGTAGAGAGAAGGTGAGTCATTCAGTTCTACTTTCTTATCTGTTTTCTTGGTCAAGGACAATGATCTTTGGATTGGAAAAAATAACAAAACTGGCTAAAAAGAAATTCTTATCTAAGGGTGGTAGAAGTACTTAGCTGCTCTCGATGAAATTGACTCAACTGGTCAAATGAACTACATGCTGAGGTAATGAATTGACAGTATATCTCGGTGATTCCCAAAGTGGGCGCTACCGTCCCCTGGTGGGTGCTGCTGCGATCCAGGGAAGCGGTGATGATCACAGGTGCATTTATCTTTCCTATTAATTGCTATTAAAATTAAAAAAAAATTTTAATTTCCATTGGGCAAAGTAATATTTTTTCTGGAAAGGAGGTGGTAGGCCAAAAACGTTTGGGAACCACTGGTATATCTGAAAGACTGTAGAGGAACAGAAGAGAAATTTCCAGATTGGAGAAGTGCAAACATCAACATCATTTTTAAAATATGAAGGAATGAGCCAGTAGATCATAGACTAGTAAATCTTACTTTGATTCTTGGAAAAATTTCTAGGATATATTAAGTGGCCAGTTAGTGAACATTTAGAAAAAAGTTAGAAAGATCACTAAGAACAGCAAAGTTTTAGCAAAACACTAAAAAACTTTTTTCCTTTTCTGACATCATTATTAAACTGATAGATCAAAGGAATGTTACAGTTAAAAGAGTTTACCTAGATGTGAACAGAATATTTCATAAAGTACCAAGAGATTTTTGTAAAAAAAGAAAAGATGTATATACACTACATAACAATTAGATGGATTCAGAACTAGCTAAATGATCCAAGTGAAAGAGAAGAGCCATTCTGTGGTTTCATGGCAATTTGGAAGGAGGTCTCCAGCAGAGTGCTTGGCCTTGTGGTCTGTGACATTTTTATCACTGACTTAAATGGATGGTATACACTCCAAATTTTCAGATGCCTCAATTCTGGTAAGGATAGCTAACATAATAGACAACAAGGTCAGGATCTAAAAAGATGATAATAGGCCATAAAACTGGGTTGAATCTAATTTAAATGGGATAAATGTAAACCTCACCCTTAGGCTTAAGAAATTGACTTCACAAGATGAGAGAGGGAAGATGTAGTTAGAAGTTTGTCTGAAAAAGATATGGGGGTTTAGTGGACTCAATATGAGTCAAATGGCTGACATGACAGTTAAAAACAGCTAATGTGATCTTGGGCTGCATTGAGAGATAAGCTTCTAGGAATAAAGAAGAGATCATCCTCTGTATTCTATCCTGTTTAGACTACATCTTAAAGAACAGAGTTCAGTTCTGGGTACTATAGTTTAAGGAGGAGAGTGAGAAACTAAAGAGTTCTTCAGAATAGTGGAGGAATTGTTTGAAGAAACTAGGGATATGTGGCCTAGAAGAGATGGCTTAGTGAAGAATGATATCTATCTTCAAGTATTTGAAAGGACATACCATGAAAAGAAAACAGATGTGTTCCATTTGTCTTAAAGGACAGAACTCGGCACAATAGGTAGAACTTTAAAAGAGGCAAATTTAGGTTTGACATCAGGAAATCTTCCTACCAATTCAAGCTATTTGGAAGTGGAACAGGCTCCAGGAGATTTTGGGCTCCACCTCTCTTGGAAAGCTTCAAGCAAAGACTGGATGATCGTTTGGGTCTATTAGAGTGATGAATTTTTTTGCACTTATTTAGGCTGGGATTCTTTTTTGGATGTGAGTTGGCCTAGATAGACAATGAGGTCCCTTCCAACTCTGAATTTCTGCGATTCCTCTTCATTGGAGCTATCTTTTTCCCAGTTTCATTTTTTTTTTCTTAAACCAAATGATGCATCATATTTTATTGAATCAGGGTTATAACTCCTGTTTGTTAGCACTTGCCAGGTTTGTTCTAGTGATGATTACTTTATGTATGGGTTGGACTTAGATGACCCCTGAGGTCCACTCTATCTCTCAAATTCTATGGTTCTGGGTTACGTTTATCTGATAAACTGATAGAGACCATTCTATAACTTATGCTTCAGAAGCTATCTCTCTTGTGAAGCAGTCTTTAAAATCCCAATCATTTTGAAAAGTGTGGTCCAATTTTATTTTCAAGTTAAACCCTTATTTTCACTCTCTCATCCAAGTCAAGTTCTCTTTTCACTATTATACTTAATCATCAATATAACCCTAGTCATGCGTAACCTGTAAGTTGTTTAATAACTAAATATGGAACAGATAAGCAGAGAATCCATATGAACATCTAGATGAAACTTTAAAAAAAAAAAAGGGTGTTTTTGCAAAGAAAGACCAAAAAAATTCATATCCTTTGACCCAGTGATTCTACAACTGGGTACATGTCCTAAGGAGGTCAAAGACAAGAAACAAAGTTCAATATATAACAAAATATTAAGAGCAGCACTTTTTTTTAGTAGCAAAGAATTGGACACAAAGTTCCGTTGTTTGCAGAATATGACTGAATAAACCGTGGTATATCAAAATAATGAAATATTGTAGGATAAGAAATGAATATGAGGAATTTGCAGAAGGGAACTGTATGGAGATTGAAATAAACAAAAATAAAATAATAACCTAGAGCACTACAATAATGTAAACAAAAGATCACAAGAGAAAACCAAAGAGGAGATAATGAACATAGCTCCCTCTTCTCTGTAGAGAGGAAGATGAATTTCGGGAAGAATGTTATCTATACATTGTTAGATATAGTCACTGTAGACTTTTTTTTTTTGTTTTGTTTGTTTTTTAACCCTTGTACTTCGGTGTATTGTCTCATAGGTGGAAGATTGGTAAGGGTGGGCAATGGGGGTCAAGTGACTTGCCCAGGGCCACACAGCTGGGAAGTGGCTGAGGCCGGGCCTGAACCCAGGACCTCCCGTCTCTAGGCCCGACTCTCACTCCACTGAGCTACCCAGCTGCCCCCGACTTTTTTTAAAAACTTTTTTCTTTATCCAAAGTGAAAGTTCAATTTGGAGAGGGTAGCACTTTCAGAAAACTGAATGGGATGTAAAAACAAAAAGCATCAATTAAACTTCTTATTTAAAACAACTTTTTTTGTTTGCTTTTTAAAATCCAAGATTGGTAATTAGCATAACCACTGAAGGGAATGTCCTAAAAAATATAATTATAAACATCTTCAGAGTACAAATGTTTGTTTGGGTCAACACATGTCCAAAAAAATTCATGACTTTGTTGTCAACTTTCTGGTGATAAGTTTTGCTGCACTTAGGGAACGAAGTCTATCACTTAAGTCCCATACCTGATGCTTGGTAGGGTAGGATCTGTCAGAACTTGTACCCTGCTGCCATAACCTTTGAGAATCCTGGGTTTCCTCTATGCCTTCCAAAGGCACTGGAGGAGGACTTTTGTGAAGGGGTTGTGATCTGCATTGATGGACAGAGTACCCACAATGATGAAATCACAGTTCCAGAGTTTACATATACCTCTGCCCTGAAGCCCAAAAGGAAACGTGTTTGTGTGGTTTGAACAGTACCTGTGAGCCTTCTTCATTATAGTGTCTTGCATTTCGGAACATCAGTTTCATATCTTCCATCATTGCCTCTTCTGCTGCATATTTGTCATTACGGATGTTATGTTCAATAATCTTTAAGTCCATTGGTTCCAAGATGATTTTGTAATAATCGGGGTAGTCTTTTTTGGATGGCTTAACCATAAAAAGATCACAGAGTCTTCTGCCTGTACCTGGTTCTCGAGCTTCAAGAACAACGTTGAATAAAATTTTCATTCGCTGCTTTCTTATGTTCTTTTTACTGTTAAGGGAGCAAAACAATAGACAACTCAATTTCTTCTTTTCACAAGGGTGAAAATGGAAATGGCACTGCTTTCTTTCTCTACCTGGCACTTCACAATGATTATGCCTCCCTTTGCCATATATGCCTATAAACAATGCCACATACTAAGGCATTATTATGGGAGCTGCCAGGGGAAAGGCAATTTTTAATAAATAGGCATTAGGCAAATTTTAAAAATAGTTTACAAAAGGGTGGCTATTTCAGAATTGGTCAATAGGGTTCTTAGCTAATGGATTTTGGGGAGAGAAATTTATCTTTATGCAAACTTTCCAGTGAAAGACCTGACATTCAGGAAAAATGAAATTCTTTAACAACTAATATCTAATTTTAGTTTTTAAGACCCACAAAGCAAGACTTCAGTTAAACTGAGTAATGCTCTTATTCTACAAATATACCTAAAATGTATCAGGGAACAACAGTAGAAAGAGAAAATTCCTAACACCTGAGGTCCTCATTAAGATTTAATCATCTTGGTTGCTAAGAAGTTTGCTGAAAACATGCATGCCTGCATATTGGATTAGTGTTTCCCAGAGTATGAGGGAACACCTATACATTATAGATACTTCACTGGTATGCCACATGGCAAGTCCTAGTTTCTTTTCCTCCCTGTGTGAACCAGGCCAGTCCCATCTGCTTATTCTGTTTTTGTCTTGCAACAACAATGCTTATCTTAAGAAGAAAGCTAATGTGGGATTATTTGGGGATGCAGGTGGTCTATGGCTTGTCCAAGCCTCTCATGGTAGCTGGTGCCAATCTTCTATTAATGTGTGGAAGTCCCATTCCACAATTTCATTTCTCCCCCAGTTATGAAGTGATAAACTTAGAAAACTGATATGGGTGATACGGAATTTAGAGCTATAAAGGACCTTAGCGAACATTTAAGTCCAACCCCCTCATTTTATAACTGAGGAAACTGAGGTCGAGAGGTTCAGTGACTTGCCGAAGGTCACACAGTGAGTTAGTGGCAGAGTCAGCACTAGAACCCAGGTCTCCTGTTTTCCGGTCCAGGGCTCTTATGCCATAAGCCTTTGGTGGTGAACTCCCAGCTGGACTGGAACCAGTAGTCTCCAAGTCAGCAGCTGAGGCAGACAACCTAAAAGTAAGAAGAAATGGCTGTGCAGAGACTTGGTGGCAAATATTTTTGTCTGCTTCCTATTCTATAGTTCAAAAGGTGTCTCTAGGAACAAACTATGTGGCTAGGAGTCAATCCATCCTTAAACAGACATCACCTACTAACACTCTGAGTTATGAAGTTTTCCTCTCAAAAATTCAACAAGGTATTAAAACAATTAGGCAAAGACATTTCTGTGCTTACATTAAAATCCTAAAATATTGTCCGAGTGTCTGTTTTACTAATTCTTTAAAGCTAATATTTTAAAAGGTAATGGCAAGCTGGAGCAATTTATATAGAAGAGAAACCACAGATCCGCATTGCTTCTATTTAAAGAATCACTGTCACGCTCTGATGGGAGCTGCATTTTCCCTACTGTAAATGAGCTTCTGGAGCACTATGGTATTAGTTTTATGTCTTTCTTTCAAAAAACAAACAAAACTGCCCCCACCCCCAACCAGGTATTAAGTGATAGTTCTTCTTGAAGGCTTTGTCTAGCACTTCAGTGTATTTGGAAGCAGTTTCTTTTGAAAGATGTGATGAATCCAAAGAGATTATGATAAAGATATGGTAGGAATAGTTTTCCTTTTCCAAACTTTTAGTAACTAGACAATGAGAAACCTTACACCTGATATCAGGACTTAGAATACAGGTTATTTTGACCTTCATAACATTTTTGAACCAGAGACTTTATAAAACAGGGCTCCAGACTCGAAGCTGAAGAAAATAAATAATGTCTATAGGTCCTATGTCACAAAACCCGAACGCCTGACTTTCTGAAAGTTCAATTTTAAGTTGAAAAAAAAAACCCTCAAGAATTTCATTTTGAAATCATAATCAGTTCAAAAAATTCCAAAAATGGAAGTATTTTAAAGTATTTTTATTGTGTCAGAAAACAACAACAACAACATTCTAATAGGAGAGGAGCTGATTTCTCATTCTGGTTGACTGGAATCTATTCTGGATATTTATATACCAAAATTGCTATCAGGCTAGAGCATTGAAAGTAACTTTCACTTGAGAATTTTAAAGATGGGGGAAGAGTTTTTAAATAAATCTGGAAGCAATTATAACAAAGGCAGAGAATTTGCATTTTCCCATGTAGCTATACAGCAAATTTAACTGAATCTTTACATTATGCTATAAACACTGAGAGGTCTGACTACTCTTGGCTGTCGTCAGATAGACAACTGATGGTAGATGGTCATTTTGTCTCCAATGACTGACACCTGGCAGGCAGCATTTAGTGAGACAAGTCCCAAATCTGAAATCAAAAAGGACATAACCAGGAAACTACTTTAATCTGATGCTTCAAACTCAATTTGCTATAAATTTTTGTACATTAAGAATACTCCCCTCCCCTCCACCTATCTAACTCATTTGTGGTACAGAACAGGTAAGACAGTCCTAAACATTATTTGGGATCTTTTTTCCCTGGTACTCTATTAGAAGTTGATGTTAATAAGCCTGCTTCGTTGCTTTCAAAGACAAAACCAGTCTTGGGAAGTTGGCCAAAAAGATTACAACAGAGGATGCTTTTCTAACTTTCCCTGCCACTTTTATTTTCTTCTTTTTATACATTCATAATACCTAATAAGAACTTAAAAACAGAACCTCCTAATGCCTTCCCAGTTTTCTGAGGCCCAAAACCTGAGTATGCAGCAAATGACTACAGAGAGTAGCTACAGCAGCATTCTGTGAAAGAACTTGGATGTAGAGTAAGGAGAGGTAGATGCACCCTAGTGGCCAGGCTTTTCTGGGCCTCATTTGTATCCTGGGCATTGTCAGGCATTTTAGATTGCATGGAGAAAGAAATCCTAGTGTATCTTCCTAATATAGTACCTAAACAACAGATGCTTAATAAACACTTTTAGTGACTTTCACACAAATTTAAGACCCTTTGAAGGTATAAGGGATCTCATGAAACTTTTATGAAGAATAAATAGATGAATAACAGGTGCCACGTAAGAAAGCACCTAAAAATCTGGGGAAGTCAATATTAATCTGAGAACAGTAAGTAAAATGCTTCCTTCTCCCATGAAGTTCACTCTTAACTCATAAAAATATTAGAGATATTATCCTTTCTCTCAGTTCAAGGAATATAATTTAGTTTACTGCCTATCATATCGGTTCTGCAGATTATGTTTCAATTGAGAAGGAAAAGGAGGTTAAGAGAATTCTTATCCAAAGTACTACAAAAATACTGTTACTACACGAATCTGCGTCTGATTTAATCTCATCATTCTGAAGTCATAGTGAAAGTCTTGATTGTTTTTTCTATACCTATGCCCTCTGTCACCTCACGACCAAGTCTCCTCTCAACCTGATCTAACTGGACTTCTGTTATTATTATTCAGCTGAAACTGCTCTTGTTTAAAAGTCATCCACTCTCCTGCTACCAGTCCAAGTGGGAGCTTCACCCAATCTGTAGGATGGACTTTTAGCTTCTGTTTCCACAACACTGGGCTTATTTCACATTCATTCATTCATAATTCAGCTTGTATTTGTTTATATACCTCCCCATAAGCTACACTTATTTAAACATCTCCTTTTCTCTCTCTAATACTAACTTGTAACTTTTAACTGTGAAGATCCTCATTTGTTCACATGGTTTTAATGAGCATTATAATAAAAATAATTTTCAGATCTTATCATTATCCTCTACTTCTCCAGTACTTGCCTTAGAAATATCCTGAACACTTAAAATTGAATGTCTAAAACTGAATTCAAATTCTATTTCTGCTTTGCCATTATCATCAATAGATTGGAGTCTACACAGCTTGAAAGTTTAGAGCCATTTACACTTCTTACTCAAGAGTTAACAACCTATATTACCAATTCCTCTAAATCATATTTTAGATTTACTCTATTCTTCTATTTTTAAAGCCATGGCTCTGTTCTATAATCTAAACACCTCATTAAACTGTTTGGGATGTTCTAGGCTGCCTCCATTGCACCCCCAGTCCCAACTTCATTCTACCTATTCATACTCACAAGCACAGCAAAAATCACTTCCTCTGTAGTTTCTTATTTATTGCTATTCCCCTTTTCAGAGGTCAAGTAGATCCTTACTGCCATTCTAATCAACATAAAAGCCTTGGACTTTAAGGCCCCTGTATCAAGATCTTTTATAACCAATCCAACAATGATGGATGAGCCTTGTATTCATCATTTATGCTAATAATTTCTTGGCTTTATCTTTTTAACTAATCAACACTAACCAGATCTGAGCCCAGGAATTAAATATCATTTTTCCCCCTGAAAATCTATTATGTGACTAATCTAACTCTACTTAATGTTATTGGGCAGTATTCCACCAACTATGCTGTAAAGAACCCTGAATCTCTCCAAGTATTTTTAAAAAATGTATCTTATGTTGTTTGTTAATAGGCACAAGCATTTTTTAAAGGATTTTAAAGCATTCTGACAAAGATTTGTTTAAACAAAATTATGTTCTACCCCTGTGGAAAAGTCTGAGAACAACTACTGTAGGAGATATCAATAAAGGATGGTTGTCCTCAAAAAGCTTACTAACAAGGCACTTTTTGGTTCTAGCAAAGCTAGTGATTGACTCCCTAGTCTAGATGTCCTGTTAATTTGTGCTACTGAGGACACTTTTTAATACTCTAGAGGTGCTACTATTTTGTTTTGTTTTGTTTTTTAAACTAAAATAGCTTGGTGCTAAAAATAAAACCGTAGGTTTCCCTGTTCACCTAGACAATGGTGACCACACCCCAGAAAAATTTAAACTTTAGAAGTACGTTTATGCATAAAAAATGTGTGCACACCTGGATAGCCTCCTGAGGCCCAACATCTCATTGTCATGAGTGTTCCTGGGAAAGCAGAAACAAACATTTTACATGTCGAAAGAAACAAAATAAGCAAACATCAGAGAGACACATATAAATTAAATGTGGCTGAGAAAAAGGCAAGGGGCTCTTTATCCCCAAAGGTCAAAGACAACAGGGGAATTTGGAAACCTGTCGACATTGAAAATCAAGCTTTATCACTGTTTTTTGGGGGGAAACAGGAGGAGGTTCATGTTCATGAGGAGGAACAAAGGACTACAGGTGACTGTACTTCTTCTCTGGCATTAACAAAGTGCATACAGAGAAGCACACATAACAGTAATTCTCAGGTCTGGCAGCATGAAGACAGTTTATTAACCAAGGGTAGCTCTGGGAGCGCACGCACTGATTCCTATGGTAAAGTTGATATTAGTCTGGTCAAATGAACATGTTTACTCTACATTTCATGGAGGGATATCTGCCAAAGTAATCAAGCACCCAAAGACAGTCTGTTATGTTTCTTTTTTTCCTAGAATACTTCCCCCACCTAAAAAAGACTAGCTTATCTCAAAATATTTAATTCACTGCACATTCATTCAAGTTGCATTTCATCTTTGAACTGCTAGGCTATAGCATGCACTGCAACATATAAGTTATATTTGTTCTGCTTTCTTATTTATGCTTGTCTACTTACTGTATACATCATTTCCCGAAATCCTTGGATAGTGATAAAAACTTTTCATTAGAGCTAGAATCATTATTCCAAGAACACAGTTTAATTTTCTTTGATAGTGGCTTAATGGCAAAGTTAATTTAATCTGCTGCAGTGAATCCTGCAAACTTCAAGCCAACGAAATTCATAGTTTGTGTGGCTTTGAATTTTTTTTTTTTAGTTTTTAAATCACTTAGCTTTTTAAAAAGACTCTTTTCCTTTAGTAATGGTAGTAAACTATCATCATTTATTGCCTTCAATATTTTCTTTGCCTGAAAGGTATTTATCTTTGCTCATTGTTCTACAAAACACAAGTAGTAATGTAGTATAAATTGCACTCAAAGATATTCTTGAAGTTTTGGGATTTTGTTTCCCATTTTTCCCTCCTTCCCTTCATATAACAAAGAATTAAGAATTTACAGGGTTAAAATTCATAGGCCAGAAATGGTGATTATCATCTCAGGATGCACTGACTTATTTAGCTATGGGAGTCTATCAAAATAAACATTTTCAAAGGAAAAAGTTTTCTATAATGTTAATATAAGTGGGAAAAGACAGAGTAGCCTCTCATTTTTAAAGTGACTAGATTTAAATCCTATGCTTTTTGTTAAAGAAGTGTATGAAGAAAACAATGTAAGGAATCACTAATTTACTCCTTCCAATTCAATCTGTTGGGCCTCATGATCAACCATATTTTATTTTTTACACTTGGCTTACTCTCTTATCAATTATTCCACTAACTTCAGGACCTTTTTTATGTAAGAGCCTAAGAAAGAAGAGGTGAGGGAGAAAAAAAAAAACATCTCACAGCGTCAGAATCAATCTGAGTTGCCCCACAGAAATTATCTAATACAATGGAGCTAGAGGAATCTAGGTATTGGAGATTTTATAGCCAATAAACACCTTTCCAGAAACCCCCTGGGGGTTGACCTGCAGGTCAAGAAAAATCAAGGGTGAGATTACAGGGAAGAAAATGGATGTTTTGTCTTAATAATTTCATGAATTACATGAAGATATGATTTAGTATCCTGTGATTTAACATTTTAAAAACTAGATTGGAATAACAAGAAAAAAAAATAAAAACTTACTTTACCAAAAACAGTTCAGATGTTCATAACTAATTTTAATTAGTATTAAATTGCTAGTTTTTGTAGGGATAGGAAATTAAAATCTAGAAAGAACTACTTCTGATTCTTCTGTGGCTTTCTAAAACATTAATTTTTTTTTTTGCAAGTGTGAGGAGATATAAATAATTTTGTCACTTTAGCATTGTGTATTAAGATCCTACTAAGAACCAGTAGAGTACTTTAGTGCTTAAGAAAGCAAAATGAATGTCCAATTTAAAATTGATATTCTGACACGACAAGTTATTAAAGAATCTAATTGATAATTATATAATTCATATTCACTATCAGATTTTTCTGTCTTAAGCAAAATAAACAAATGAAGGGAAGAGGATTATGGCTAAGAGAAAAATACCTTTTTCTTTTGGCACTCCCAGTATCAGAAGTGGCTGAAGAGATCATACTGTCGCCGTCCTCAATGTCGTCTCTCCTAGCAAGTTCCTTCTTCTTTGCCTGAAAGAGAGCAAATCCCTGGAGTCAGGCTCACTCTACTAAATGCTCCTGGAATACATAAATAATAAAGAGCTGCAAAGATCAGATTCACACAGAAAGATACAACTACAAGCAGGATGCATGAATATCTAGATTTTCAATAAGCACAATTAAATGAAAGTCTGTTTGACAGTAAAGCAGGTCAAAAAAGGACCTAGATATTTGAGGAATCAATTCTAACCAACAGCGTTGAAGACTATAAAATACTTGAAGAAACCTTTTACAAGTTATAACAAATGAGACCTAAAATGCCAGTGTTTCCTTCCTCTAGTGGCCATATGAAGTGGTACTCTCTTCACACAACTTTAAAAAATTATATAAGTGCCTTTCATTTCTGAGGGGCAGTCTAGCTTAAAACAATGTAAGTTTGAAGAGAGAGCTGAAAGAAGATCTACTTTTCAAGCAACACATGAATTTTTAAAGGCTTCTGCCAAATAGAGCAGAAGCCCTAACCTAGCAGGCTCACAGAACATAGAGAAAGTACTTAACAGCAAATAATAAGTTCATAAAATCTGTGGTGGTCTTTGTGACTACCTTGTCAGCCATACAAAATTCTTTCATTCACTAAACATTTCTGGGTGCTCACTCTATGTAAGACACTGCATTAACTGCTAAAAAAATAAAACAAAACACAACATGGTTCTTGCCCTCAAGGAACTTAAAGTTCCACAAAGGAGAGAGAGGATGTGGGAAGAAAGTGATAGACACATACAAGATAAAAATATTCCTCTTCAGGTGGGCCTGGTACCAGAAGTCATGGGATCCTTGCAGTTGTAAGCTGTAGGACCCTGATGATGGAGACCAAATCTTCTCTAAGCTTCATGTATCCTCACTATGGCGGTTGAATACATTTTTGTGTTATTTTCTACTGTAACTATTGTGCTATAAAAATTCAGAGTAAGGAGTAAGCTCTTCTAGCTGGGATGGCCTCATGGAAGAGGCAGCATTTAAACTGTCTTTAAAGAGAGAGATTTCAAGAAGTAGAATATGCATTCTAAGGTGTAAAGATAGACATTAAAGTGTGGACTATATTAAGGGAACAATAAATAGTCTGGTTTGGCTGGAGTATAAAATAATTGTAGGGGAGCAGTATGAGATAAAGTGGGAAAATTATATTGGAGTTTTGTGTGGACCAGAAATGATGAGTTCAGGAGTTCGATCTATATTTAGAAGGCCTAATGTGGTCTTTGGTATTACTCTAAGACTTTTGGGGTATGTGTGTAGGGGGGAGGTTCAAGGCCCTATGGAAAAAAGTAAAACTGAGAAGTATGAAAAGTTTAAGTTTTGTGTTTCCAACTTTTCTTTTCATTCCAATGGTCATGTCCCATCCTGCCTCTCTAGGTATGAGAGCTGTTAAGTTCTCTCTACTATTGTGCTAAGCCAATTTTCAGCAAATATGATAAATTAACTTGTAACATAGTAAATAGGGTATTTCAAAAGGGCCAGATGGAGTATTAAATCAAGAGCACAAAACTTTAAAGGTGGAGGATTTCAGGCACCAGTGAACTACTAGTAGGTGAGTTACTGTTTGTAAAAAGAGGGTCATCTAAATATCAATACATAGCCATGTCTGGGACCCACTTGTATGCATGGCCCTGTCTGCAGAATCAGTGGTCCTTTAGACTGTATTGCAATGAGAAGATGGTCAACAGTATCTCCAAGAAAGAAAAAGAAAGACGGAACATCAGAAAAATTATTCCCACCCAAATACCAAGAGAGCTTACCTGCATGACTTGTTGCATTTTTAGAACTCGTTTGTAGATGGCTGAATTGGGAACATTATAACGTTTGGCATTTTCAAACATTAAATTTAGATCACACTCCAAATGATCTAAAGTTTCATATTCTTGGTTCTTTAGCTTGGTTCTGTGAAAGAGAGATATATGACTTGAATTCTGCCTCATGGAGACCAGCTACTGTGAAACAGCCTTTTCTAAAATTCTAACCCAAATTCCTAACAGAAGGAGCTTGAGATCTTGAGTAAAAAGAACTAAATTTGAATCTTAGTTCTGATCCTGGGCAAATCACATTAACTCTTCAGACCCATTTCTATATCTGTACAATGAAGATGGTGGTCTAAATGATCTCTAAGTTTACCTTTAGCTCTATTACCTAAGTATATTTTCAGTCTCTGACCTGGTACCTCCACTACCCATCTTGGGGTTGGTCTCTCCTGATTGATAAGAATTTAGCACATCTAGCTGGATGTCCCCTCCATCTATCCCTTTCTTCCTCTTTCTCTGGGAGCAATAAAATTAAATTAATATGACTATTTCTGGAAAGTACAGGTTACCAATTGCTCTATGGCTTCACTCACCATTTTTGTGACTTCCTAGATGAAAATACACCTCCCTGGTCACCAGTCCATTTATTAGAATCTAAATGTCTAGAGCAGTGATTCCCAAAGTGGGTGCTACTGCCCCCTGGTGGGTGCTGCAGCGATCCAGGAGAGCAGTAATGGCCACAGGTGCACTTATCTTTCTTATTAATTACTATTAAAATTTTTAAAAAATTAATTTTCAGAGGGCTAAGTAATATTTTTTTCTGGAAAGGGGGCAGTAGGCCAAAAAAGTTTGGGAACCATTGGAGAGGGTAAAGACCATCTTGCTTTTTATATTTGTATCCCTAGTCCTTAGCACAATGCCTGGAACAGAAGTCCTTGATGACTTGATGAATACTAAATGCTTTTTCATTCATTAATTCATAACAATTAGAAAATGAAAATTGGAAAAATGAAATTGACAAAACTCCCATGTCCCTTAGTTATCAACCACCAGAATTGGTGTTAGAGAGTTTTGACCTTTAGTAGTATGAACATTTCCAAAAATGAAAGGACATTTCAAGTTCCTGTATAAATTAAAGCACAAAAAGGCCTCGGAAGAATTTCAGACTAGTTAATTTCCTCTAGACTTCAATATGAGTTACTATTAATATAAAAGGTACAGGGAAATTTCAGTGTCTTAGTTATCAAATCCCTTCCCTATTATTAGGGTAAACATCTTTGATTAGTTAAGAAGCTACTGAATAAATGTTTGTTGGATGAATGAACTGAAGTGCGACACTCCTTCCATTATTTGTTTATTTATTTATTGCACTTGGAATTCAGACTTCTGTTTCTTCTTATTCAAAAGATATTTTATTTTTTTCTAGTTACCTGTTTCTTTCTTAAATGACACCATTAATAATACCACAAATGGCTCTATGTACATTGTGCTATGAAAGGGATATGATGTAATAGAGAGAAGGATTTGGAATCAGAAGACTAGTTCTGTCCCTTCTTGGCTGAGAGCTTAGACAAATCACTTTTCCTATCTGGGCCTCAATTTATCATCTGTAAATGAAGGGAGTTATATTACATTATTTTATAGTCCTTTATGGCTCTGACATTCTGTGATTTTAAGTAACTTATACTTGTCCTGAAATCACATAGAAAATTTGGTTGAAATTATGTGTGCGTGTGTATATGTGCCCGCACACAAAGTCTTGATTTCTAAATTCTCCTGAATGAAATACACAACCTGCTAATTTCACTATAGTAAGGTAATGAAAATAACAAAAAGAAAATATCAAGGGCAGCTAGGTGATACTCTGTGTATTAAAAGTCAGGCCTAGGAACAAGAAGCCCTGGGTTCAAATCTGGCCTCAAACACTTCCTAGCTTTGTGACTTGCCTAACCCTAACCACTCTTCTGCCTTGGAACTGATACTGATACTGATACCTTCTAAGAGAGAAGGTGAGGGTTTGGCGGGGGGAGGGGTGGAGAAGAAAAGATTATACTAATCTATTTTACAAAGGTGAATGTGAATCTTCTAACTTGATCATTAGAATATTATTTGATTCATTCCCCAATTGATAAATGGACCAAGGATATCAATTGGCAGTTTTCAGAGGAAGAAACTCAAGCTAACAAAAGCCATACAAAAAAATGCTACAAATCACTAGTAAAAGGAGAAAAACAAATTAAAGCAAGTTTGAAGTTCTAACTCATATCCATCAGACTGGTAAGCTTAAAAAAAAAGGAAAATTGGCACATTAAAGCATTGTTGGTGGAGATGTAAACTTCTCTAGCCACTCTGGAAAGCAATTTGAAACTATGCCCAAAAAGCTTTTAAGCTACAGATTTATCTGGAATTACTATTACTACCGAAGAGATCAAAGAAAGAAGAAAGGGAGCCATGTATACAAAAATAATTATAGTAGCTCTTTTTTTTGTGCTGGCAAAAAACTGGAAACTAAAGGGGGCACCAAGGGAAATGGCTGGACAAATTCTAGTATATAAATGTAACAATATACTCCTGTGCTTTAAGAAATGATGAAGAGGATGGTTCCAGGGAAACCTTAAAAGATTTGTATGAACTGATGCAGAATGAGATGAATAGAATGAAAAGAACAATTTATAAAATATTATAAAGATAAAATTGAAAAATATAAAAACTTAATAAGACAATGACCACCCTAATTCCAGAGAACTTATGATGAAATATTGTACCCAACTCTTCACAGAAGCTTTTGGGATTAAGGTGGGTATAAGATTGATTTTTTTGCATATGGCCAAAACTGGAATTTATTTAGCTGATTACATAAATTTGTTGCAAGACTTTTTTCTCCCCAATGTGGAAGGGAGGAAAAGGTAGGTGGGAAAGAAAAAGTATTTTTGCTGATTGAAAAAATAAAATCCAAAAGAAGGGACAGTATTATTTGTTTTATAAGTAACTACAACTTAAGTTTGCTATGCAATTTATGTGTGATCTATAAAACAAGTATAAACTTTCAAGGGAATATAGAACATCAAAGAAAAAAAATAAAGCACAAATTCAGCCATGAGATATTTTGCAAGTGTAGGAGTTAAATTATATCTTTGGTAGCTATTCCCACAAATGCATATGAATTTTTTGCAAAAAATAAGGTGTTCTCAACATAAGTATGTTTTTCCCATAACAGAATTTTAGAGATCATCTCATTCAAATCTTTCATTTTACAAACAGGGAAAGTGAGGCTCAGGGAAAAGAAGTGACTAGATGAGTTCATATAACTAGTTGGTGGCAGAGGCAGGACTTGAATCTAGGTATTCTGACTTTTATCTGAATGATCTTTATGTGACATCTTACTGATTCTCAACAATTTATTGTTTTGTCCTTTTTAAGTCATGTCTGACTCCTTGGGGTTTTCTTAGCAAAGATGGTGGTTTGCAATTTCTTCAGCTTATTTTAGAGATGAGAAAATTGAATCAAGCAGGGTTAAATAACTTGCCCAGGATCACACAACTATTGTCTGAAGTCAGATTTGAACTCAGGAAGATAAGTCTTCTTGACTCCAGGCCCAATGTTCTGTCTACTGCTTCACCTACTTGCTCCCCATCTATTTATATTAGGTATATACTAAATTAATATAAATTATGGGTAAAGGCAAAATGGGAACATTATCAGAGAAGAATGTCTCAAACTAAACAACCATCTCCTCTAACCCTAATGATGTAGTACATGGTTTGGCCAATCCTAGCCTGTATGCTGGAACACTGTGTATCACTGCTAAACGTGACACAATACCACTAATATGTACAAGGCATTCTTGCACTGGATGGGAGGTTGAACTGGATCCTAAAACTTGCACTGGATGAGAGGTTGAACTGAATCCTAAAAATCTTGTGTTATTCTGAGATTCTGTTAGTCACTGAGCTTCTCCTCTCATTCTTTTCTGACCACCCTAACCTCAACTTGACACATGGAAACTTTAGAGATGCAGCAGAGAAGCTGTATATAATCGATATATGTACTTGGAACCTTTAAAATAAAATAAAAGTCCTTAAGTATGCCTACTAAACAATTGCAGCAAAAATCTATACCAAGAAGTAGAAAATTTTCTGACATAGCATACATCTGTGTAAGTGTAGTGGACAGAACCCTTTATTTAAGATCAAGAACACATGTTCAATTTCAGCTTCTGCTACTTACTAGTATAAATACTAGTACTTGTATGACTGGCAAATCCCTTAGGTTTTCTAGACTTCAGTTTCCTCATCTATAAATGAGGGAGTTGGACTCAATGACCATTAAGGCCTCTTTTAGTTTTAAATTAAGATCCTCTGATTATAGGCAAGTCATTTAACTAGATTCTGTGCTAGGCACTGAGGATACAGATACAAAAAAGGAAATAATCTCAGCCTCGGTTTGTGACTCAGAAGTAGTATAGTACAATACAAAAACCATTGACTGTAGAGTCAGAGGACCTGAGTTCACATCTTGTTTCTGACACTTACTATGTATCCTTGGGCTCAAGATATTTAACCCCTTTTTACTACCTCTTTGACCCCACTCTCAGTGGGGGCCTCAGTTTCCCCCTTTGTAGAAAGGGTCAGAGCAAACCTTCTGAGGTCACTTCCAGTTCTGGGGCTATAATCCTAAGAGAGCAATCCCCACAACTGCTAGTGGCCTCCCTCCCAAACTTTTACTCAAATGCTTTGTATTTCTTAACATTTATATTCTCTATGCATTAGAATTTAATAAGCTCCCTGTGCCTGTGGATTGTTTTATTCCTTGCATTTGTTTGTCCAGGGCCAAGCATATGGTATAACACATAACACAAGCTTAATACTCTATCAACTGATTGATCATTTGTAAAATGGGGATAATAAAACCTGTGGTACCTATCTCAGAGTTGTTGTGAAAAGAACTTTACAAATTTAAAGCAATTATTATTAAATCTCCAAAGATTTTTCTAGGTGAGGCAATGGCAAATAAGTATGGTTGAATATTAAACTTGTGCTATTTTAAGCTAAACTAGGTATTTGAATTAAAAGGGCTAAAGAAGATTGGTCCTTCTTGTGAATGTCAAAAAAAGAGACAATTAAAAGATTATTTCTCTCAGGGTCTACTGGCCACCATCTTTTCCAGGAAAAATCAGAATGGCTTCTAGGGCACTTCCCTTATGAAGGGTAGGTAGCCTGTATTTTCATTTCATTTTATTTTTTTAAACCCTTACTTTCTCTCTCAGTAACAGCTTTTAAGACAGATGGGTCCTAGCTTTTGGAATAAGAATTCACTATTTGACAAAAACTGCTGGGAAAATTGGAAAACAGTATGGGAAAAATTAGGTTTAGATTAATATCTTATACCTATACCAAGATAAATTCAAAATAAGTAAATGGTTTAAATATAAAGAGTGAAATCATAAATAAAGTGAGCACAGAATAGTATACATGTCAGATCTATGGGAAAGGAAGGCATTAATTTTATTTATTTATTTTTTGAATTTTTATTTTTTAGAAAAATTTTCCATGGTTCCATGATTCATGTTCTTACTCTCCCTCCTCCTCAACTCCTTCCCTCCCCCCGTAGCCGATGCACATTTCCACTGGTTTTTACATGTGTCATTGATCAAGACTTATTTCCATATTACTGATAGTTGCACTGGGGTGGTTGTTTAGAGTCTACATCCCAAATCATGTCTGCATCAACCCGTGTGTTCAAGCAGTTGTTTTTCTTCTGTGATTCCACTCCTGCAGTTCTTCCTTTGAATGTGGTTAGCGTTCTTTTCCATAAGTCCCTCAGAACTGTCCTGGATCATTGCATTGCTGCTAGTATAGAAATCCATTACTTTCAATTTTACCACAGTGTGTCAGTCTCTGTGTACCATGTTCTTCTGGCTCTGCTCCTTTCACTCTGCATCAATACCTAGAGGTCATTCCAGTTCACATGGAATTCCTCCAGTTTATTATTCCTTTGAGCACAGTAGTATTCCATCACCAGCATATACCACAATTTGTTCAGCCATTCCCCAATCAAAGGGCACCACAAAGAGTGAGGCTATAAATATTTTTGTACGAGTCTTTTTCCCTATGATCTCTTTGGGTTACAAACCCAGCAATGATATGGCTGGATCAAAGGGTAGGCATTCTTTTAGTGCTCTTTGGGCATAGTTCCAAATTGCCATGAAAGGGAGGAATTTAAGACCAAGCAAGAGATAGAGAACATTATAAAATATAAAATGAATAATTTTTACTACATTAAATTAAAAAGGTTTTGTACAAACAAAACCAATGCAACCAAAATTAGAAGGGAATCAACAAACTGGGAAAAATTTTTTATAATAAAATTCTCCGACAAAGGTCCAATTTCCCAAATATATAAGGAACTATTAAGTCAAATGTACAAGAAATCAAGTGATTCCCCAATTGACAAATGGTCAAAGGATATGGATAGGTAGTTTTCAGATGAAGAAATTAAAACTATCAATAATCACATGAAAAAGTGTTCTAAATACCTCCTGATTAGAGAAATGCATATCAAAACAACTCTGAGGTACCACCTCACATCTAGCAGATTGGTCAACATGAAAGTAAAGGAAAATAATAAATGTTGGAGGGGATGTGGCAAAATTGGGACACTAATACACGGCTGGTAGAATTGTGAATTGATCCAAACATTCTGGATGGCAATTTGGAATAATGCCCAAAGGGCTTTAAAAGAATGCATACCCTTTGATCCAGCAATAGCACTAGTACATTTGTACCTCAAAGAGATAACAAAAAACGTTTATATGAAAATATACATAACTGTGCCCTGGGTGGCAAAAAATTGGAAAATGAGGGGGTGTCCCTTGATTGGGGAATGGCTGAACAAATCGTGGCATATGATGCTTTCCATCTCTACATAACAGATGGTGATGGAATACTATTGTGCAATAAGGAACACGAAACTGCTTGATTTCCATATGAGCTGGAAAGATCTCCTGATGCAAAGCGAAATGAGCAGAACCAGGAGAACATTGTACACAGAAACTGAAACATTGTGGGATGATCATATGTAATCGATTTTGCTAATAATAGTAATGCAATGATCCAGGATAATTCTGAGGGACTTATGAGAAAGAATGCTATCCACATTGAGAGAAAGAACTATGAGAGTAGAAACACAGAAGGAAATATTTGACTTATCATTTGTTTATATGGGTATAGCATGTGGGGTTTGGTTTTTAAAAGATTACCCTATTATAAAAATGAATAATATGGAAATAGGTATTGAGTGATAAAACATGTATTACCCAGTGGAACTGCTTGTTGGCTCTGGGAGGGGGAGGGAAAGAACATGAATCATGTAACCATGGAAAAAACTTTAAATAAAAAAAAGAGAGAAATGGGTAATGGCTAGGCAAATGGGGTTAAATGACTCATCCAGGGACACAAAGCTAGTAAGTGCCTAAGGCTAGACTTGAACCCAGGTCCACCCATTTCCAGGACTGGTGCTCTATCCACTGTGCCACCTAGCTGTTCCATTTTCATTTTAAGAGGGTACAAGTACATGATTATATACTATTTTTGCATACCATCTCAAAAGGCCTAGCTTTCAAAGAAAACACGAAATATGGAACTGCTGAGGAAAAGACAAGTTATAAAGAAAAAATCTTGAAAAATAATGTTATAATAATTCTGATTCCCAAAATGCGACTATTTGAAGAATTGCTACATTTCAATTCCTGTAGGCTGGAAATTTGTCCTATTGGGTTCACGTAAAGTTCCAGCCTATTTCGTTTGTTTTAGAAAAGCTACTCTTTTTAACCCTGATGAACACTATAAGACCTGATTTCCCCAAATGATAAAGTCCAAATTAGATTTTGATGGGGGTGAAATTCTACTTGAATGCCAATTCCTTTCTATTCCTTTGAATGTTTTTACATATATTTCTTTTTTTTAGAAAAAAATTTTTCCATGGTTACATGATTCATGTTCCTACTCTCTACCCCCTAGCCCCCCACCCCCATAGCTGATGCACATTTACATATATTTCTTAAGAATTCTGATTTGCCAAATATGCAATAGGTTTGTAACTTAAACCTAAATGAGAAATGGAAATTAAATAGAAACTATTTCTCAAGTTTGGTTTTAAGTAATATGACTTTGGTAAGTGGGAATAACTGAGTTAACTTCTGAAAATGGTTTATACATATGTAGTCTAATGTCTAGATACAGATAAATGGTCATAATAAAATATTACACAAGAAAGAGAGATTTCACAGTGTGGCAAGTTACAAGACAAATGACAGTTACAGTTTAATTATTTATTTTTCACAGTTGCCTGACCAATTAGTCAGAAGTAATCTTTACCTGCTCTACAATGAATTGATAAACAGTGTTGAGAACTCCACCTGTCATTTAACAGACTGCATTTCTCATATGGAAAAAAAGAGGAAAGAGATTTCACATAAACCATGAAAAACTTTCAAGTACCCTTAATCTCAACATATTTACTTTTTATAATTCCTTTCAAGAAAGAATGCACATACAAAGGTTCAACTGCAACCAAATGCACTCACTTAGAAATCAATGAGAAATGCACAGATAAAAGACTGTTCTCTTACCTTATCTGCTGCAGGGAAATGGGCATTTTGATTTGCTGATAATAATCTGGGTATTTTTTCTTCGAAGGTAAATGGAAAAATGGTTCTGCTATTAACTGTCCCTGGTTATTCCGACAGCTCCTAACGGTATCATAAAGTTGATAAAGAGGATTTGAAACATCCATAAATGAAGTAATACTTTCTGCTTCTGACTCCCCCTCTTCATAACGAGCAGCTAGAAAGACAAAAAGGGGTGTGTGTTTGTGAGGTCTTTTTTTTGGAAAATGAAATAAAAAAAAATCCCTTAAAACTACTTTGTTAACCTACATAACTAAAGTATATACATTCTTAAAGAGTAATTAATTTCAAAATCTAGCTTCTAACTGTGATTATTGATAGCAACAGGAATGCTTAACAGCATGGGTAACCTTGCAACAAAGTCACTTATACTGTCCAATGTGCAAGGTTATGAACAATATAAATATCTGATTGAACTATATCCTAGTCAGTCTGTCCATATGTTTGATGTCCTTGGACTGCTATACTTTGAGTTTATATTTGCTTTTCAATTTGTCTCCTTGATGTCACTTTTTATTGGTGTCAACATGCCTGATGAGTCTTCCCCTTCTGATATATTGCTTCTAATCAATAGGCCAGGAGACCAAATAACCAAGTTTGTTAGAATTGTTCCATGATGCAGCTGAGCGAGGGATGGGACAGATAGGTTGTCTTTTATGAATAAACTACATTTGATTTAATGCATGAACTATTGGTTTATTATTGGTTTACTGACCAAATTATCTCAGTTTTCTCTTCAATACATTTCTCCTTCTTCTCCACTAACACAGATGAACTAGGATGGGAGAGATGTGAAGATAAAAATGAGAGCACATCATCTCTCACCTAGACTCCCCAAAATAGCCTCCAATCAATCTCCTCTCCTCCAGTTTCTGCCCACTGTATTCTATCTTTTACATAGCTGCCACAATACTTTTCTTAAAGTACAGGTCACCATATTACCTACTTAGTAAACTCCAATGATTCTCTATTATTTCTAGGATCAAATACAGATTTTTATATTTGGCATTCAAAGTTTTACACAAACTGGCACTACCTTACTTGAGAGGCAGCATACTGTAGTATAATATAAAGTACAGCCAATTAATGAAAGCCAAGCACCGTGCCAAACCTGAAAGTTTCTAAGAGAGAAGAGAAACAGTCTCTACCCTCACTTTTAATCTGGTGAAGGAATAAGTATCTACATATATAGGTAGATACAAAATAGTTACAAGATTAAATGGGGTCAGGAGGTAGAAGGCAATAACAACTGGAGAAAAGAAGAGAGATTCTGAGATGGGGGTAAAGATGGAGGGCATTCCAGGCATGCAAAGGCAAATGCAAAGGCCCAGAAACAAAATGGGGAATGTCTTGTGTAAGAAACAGTAAGAAGAGTTTGATTGGACCATGTTGTACATGAAGGAGAGTAATGTGTAGAGTTTGAAAGGTAGTATTTATATAGTGCTTTAAGATTTGCAAAGAACCTTCCATGTATTATCGCATTTGAGCCCATGATGTAATTGCTCTTTTGTTGGTTCTGCTCATTTCATTTTGCATCATTTCATGTATTTCCAGGTTTTTCTGAACTCATTCTGCTCTTCCTTTCTTATAACATGATAGTATTAAATTACAACCACAATACAGCTTGTTCAGTCATTCTCCAATTAATGGCTATCCTTATTTCCAATTCTTTGCCACCATAAAAACAGCAATCATAACCGTTTTTGTATAATAGGTTCTTTTTTTCTTTTTTGGGGGGATCTCTGTGGGATACAGACCTAGTAGTGGTATTGCTGGACCAAAAGCTATATACTGTTTGATAGCCCTTTGGGCAAAGTTCAAAACTGTTATTATGGTTGGATTAGTTCACAACTCTACCAATAATGCATTAGTGTCCCGATTTCCCCACATTCACCCTAACATTTATCCTTTTCTTTTTCAGTCATATTAACTAAGTTGATAAGTATAAAGTGGTCCCCCAGAGTTGTTTTAATTTGCATTTCTCTAACCAACAACGAGTTAGAGCATTTTGTCATGTGACTATATTTTGATTTTTTTCCCCTTAAAACAGCCTGCTCATATCCAGTGACCATTTATCAATTGGGGAATGACATATTCTTAAATGTGACTCATTTCTCTATATATTTGATAGTATCTAATCAAAATTATCCATTTTACATCTTGTAATATTCTCCACCTCTGGTTTGGCCATAAATTCTAACCTTGCCATAAATCTGACTGGTAAACTATTCCAGAGCATCAGTCCTTTGAAAAACTGCAAATGACTTTATTTATGAAGAAACCACAGCCTTTAAGAAAGGTTAAGCAACTTGGGCTATGTGAGAGAGTAATGCAGTTAGTAAACGTTTGAGGTGTGAGTTTAACTTATTTTAAACAAACAATTTCCATGTAAAATACCAAGTGTTATGGATAAATATGAGATTATCTTTGCTAAAAATTTTGGTTAGTTTTTCATCTTCTGGAATGACTTTATCTAGAAAAGTTAGTTTTGAAAGCCACAACTGCAGGGCTAGATGCTAAGTACAAATTTTCATATTTTATATTGTGAATTCCTTGAGGACAAAGATTCTCTTTTGCCTCTTTTTGTATCACTAAGGCTTAGCACAGAATGTGGTATGTCTGGCACACAGCAGGCCCTTAATAAATGTTTACTGACTGATTCTTATGCAGCATGATCTCACATATGGATATATCATATGAATATGGGTTGTATTGGATGGTTTACTATAAACTTTTTTTTAAACTCTTACCTTCCATCTTAGAATCAGTACTGTGTAATGTTCCAAGGCGGAAGAGATGTAAGGGCTAGGTAATGACAGTTAAGTGACTTGCTCAGGGTCATATATCTAGGAAGTGCCAGAGGCCAGATTTAAAACCAGGACCTCCCATCTCTGGGCCTGGTTCTCAATCCACTGAGCCAGCTAGATGCCCCTTTACTATATACTTTTACAGAAGGTTCTCAATGTTTACCAATGGCTATCATTTCTTTGGCTTTGGGTTTACAAGGGATTAACGAGCAAAAGCCAAGATTAAGAAACGTGTACAAATATACTGGAACAACAGGAGATGGAGAAGGCAACCTAGCAGAAGTAACAAGAACTTTTATCTTAAAAGTAAGCATACTGCTGAAGACATAATGTAAGCATACTAGAAATTCTCTTAAGATGAGGGCTAATTAGCATTAGTGTATGTCACTCATGTAAGCCAAAAGCACAATTGTTATTATTTATGGCATAGTCTTATGTGATTCCCTCTCCAGATATACATATCCATGCATGTATTATAATTGGATATGTTATGTAAATAAGAGAATAAAGTAAGAGAAACTTGATAACCTTTAATTATACAAGGAAAAAGGGTAACAATAAATTCTTCTTTTTTTTAAATCCTTACTTTCTGCCCAAGGCAGAAGGGCGGTAAGGGCTAGGCAATAGGGGTTAAGTGACTTGCCCAGGGTCACACAGTTAGGATGTGTTGGAGGCCAAATTTGAACCTAGGACCTCCTGTCTTTGGGCCTGACTCTCAATCCACTGAGCCACCTAGCTGTCCCCAACAATAAATTCTTAATATCCATGCAACGGGTGTGAGAGAAAGAATATATGGTTTTGAATATAGTATAACAATGTATAAAATTGAAATTCCAGTAAAACTACTAGACACTATTTTAAAGGCCTAACTCAGAAGTTATAAGGCTGTCCAAGTCATTTATCCCTACCTTGCTGCTGCTCCTCAAATGATATTTACAATGAATTGCACAGCTTCTCAAACTAACACAGAGCATAATTCTATAGTGGACCTGTCTCCCTTCTCTGAACTTGTTGATTTATACATAGCCTTCCTGAGCAAAATTTTTTTGGCCTAAGTTTTTTTTTTTTTAAACAGCTGCTAGGGTAGAAACAAAAGATCTTGTTCCCGCCAGGAGATGTCCTTAAGTTCCACAAATGATAATATCAATAGCAATGCATGAAGATACTGGTAGAGTATTTTCTAGTTCCTTTAATCTGCTCTCAAATAATCCAATTATCTGGATGGTAATAAGTATAAATGGCTTATGGTATGTAGTTCTCCAAAAGGGGAGCACTAATTGAAACATTTTGTCAATCATTAAGTCAACTAACATTTCTTAAGTGCCTACTATATGCTGAACACTGTACAAAGGCATAAAGCAGGGAGAGTATACCCACTAAGAGTTTGCCACCATCATGGAGGACATTTAGCATAGAGGCCAAATGAAAGAGGATTTATCTAGAGATGCAAAAAAACCTCTAAATAGTCCTGTTTGTGGATGATCTTATTCTGGAAGCATCAAGAGTAATAATATTAAGAGTCTCCTAAATCAAATTAATAACTCATGAATCTGGATGAAAAATTCATACCAGAAAAGCAAAATGAATAAAGAATGTCTACTGTTTGAACTGGAGAGAAAATCTGTGACTGCCTCTCATCCATTAGTACAGATACCTTGGCTATCAAAGAGCTGTCTGAAATAGAAGAGGAAGAAGAGAATTAAGAGGAGGGCTAGATTGCATGGCACAGTTCTTTCAATTGAGCCCAAGGGTCTTCCTGAATGAAAAGCCAAACTTCTTAATAGCAATATTCTTCCAGTGACATAAAATTGTCCCAGGTAATGGAATGTTATAGTCTCCAAAGAGGTTGTGGATCACCCAAAGGATAAAAGAGTTTGATCAATTAATTAACTGATTTTTTTGAAAGAATTTAGGTATGGTGATTCTAGGCAACTTTTAAGATTTGTAACTAAGCTATACTACAACTCAGCAATGAAGAGAAATACTGAAAATATAAATTAATTCCTGGAGATTCTAACATAGTCTGATGGCCTCTGAGATTTATCCAATTAGTTTCTATGTTTACTAAGTTAGGATCCACATCAATGAAATTTTTTATGTCTTTATTCAGCTAAGTTTCAAACCAAAATAAAACACATCAACTTTTGCTATCTTCACCAATTACAGTAGTTATTAAAAAGTTTAGTTAAATAATCGATTTCTAAACTACAGAAATGCTTAACAGAATCATAGGCACACAAAGAAACACTACTAAGCACATAAAATAGACTAGACAGATTTCCTAAAGAAAAGTGAGAATTGTTCAAGACTTGGTTCCTACCAGCTAAAGCAGCATCCTCATCACTTTCTGAGCCATACTGGAGTGCCATAGTTATTGCTGACAAACGACCCCCTTGAACTGCTCTTTTATTACTGCAAATAAAAAACGAAGACAAGAAAAAGTTAAGAGTAATTTAGTTACTTTCTCTTAAAAGAGTTACTAAAGAAAATATATGTACATATACATACATACACATATACATATATGGAAAAATCTCTTCCTAATGGCAACCTGAGCTTATCTTTGTATTTTTTTTAACATGCACTAGATAGGAACTGCTGGGCAGCTAGGATAGAGTGACAGGCCTACAATCAGAAAGATGAATATTCCTGAGTTCAAATTTGGCCTCAGACATTAATTGTGTGATCTTTGGCAAATCACTTAACCCTGTTTGCCTCAGTTTCCTCTTCTACAAAATGAGCTGGAGAAGGAAATGGCAAACAACTTCAATATCTTTGACAAGAAGACTCTAAATGGGGTCATGAAGAGTTGGAAATGACTAAAAAAAATGACTGAACAATAAACAAAATATAAGAACTGTAATCAAAGCTGAGAGGGTGGACAGTTTTTAGTAAGACTTTATTCTTATTAGGTATTGGTAATGGAAATCATTACAATATAGAAAATAGAGGGTCTGGGAAAACTTGCAAACTTGCCACCTGACTCCTTTCTAAAACAGGAAGGCAACTCATCCAAGTTTCAGAACAAAAAGGACTTGGCTATAAGTATATATAGTCATTCATTCCTCACTGAGGAAAATAACATGCCATCCTTCCAGTCTCTTATTCATTCAAATGTGCATATTATTTTATATTTTTCCTCCTTTAAATAAATGCAAACCATTATATTTTGGGAGATTATATTCTGCAACATCTATGTTGATTACTGGCTGGCATTAATAACTACTCTTGATAGCTTCTGCTTAGAAGTTCTTTTTTTCTGATGTTTTTTCTTTTTGTTTTTTTTCTTTCTGTTAATCTTTAGGTGTTGACTCTTTTTTTCCTAATTCAAAATATGAGATAAACATTTCTGAGAGGTGTCATGATAAAATGGCTATGCCAGAAGGTTTGAGTTTAAGGTCTTTCACTGACATCTAAGTGACTCTGGACAAGACACTTAATATCTCAGTGCTTAAGGTAACTCTTTAAGAATATAGGTATAGAACAGTTACAGTTCTGCACTGGTAGAGGGAATTTCCCACTCTCATGAAATAATAGGTCTAGACTTAAAGTGGGCGTGGGAGGTGGGGGGCACCTGAAATGGGGCAAAATCATTACTACTTGAAAATATAATCAAAAGGAAGTATATATTTTAAAATACTGAATCCTATTGATCCAGAGAATATATCAAGAAACAATATGCGATTTTTCTCTTCCTTTAAGACACAGCTCAAGTTTGGATCTTAATGCAAAAAGCTTTAAGTTCTTCGTAAAAGATACTCCCTGTTTACACTACTAGATATGCAAAAAGTATGCTTTAAAAAGCTCATATTTAGTATACATGAAGAATTTGCTGGTCTTCCCAAATGTAAATATCTTCTCTTTCAAACTAATTTATATTGAATTACTTTGTAAATGTTTATATTTATATTGTATATATTTCTATAAGTACTTGTCCCACCCTCCCCATAGGTTTTCTTACATGCACAAATCTGATCATTTCAGTCCTTGATTTTTAAAAATTTCCTCTTACTTTAGTAGTTTAGGGAATGAGTGCATTGTGAGTGGGAATTTTTTAGGGGGGTACCTCTATCCCTATAGGAACATAGTATTTGTGCTTAATATTTGTTGATTAAGAAAAATTCAATTAGTGATGGATCAGGAAGCAAAGGACTTGAAATAAATATCTTCTGTTCATCTTATTAAGTCTATAAGCAATATGCTCTAAAAAAGCTTATACTTAATCATTTTCAGAAATAGCAATTCTTCTAATTGAAATCATATCACAAAAATATTTTTATCTACAGGATAAGGACCTCAAGAAATAAACTTATAAAGTACATAATTTTTTTTTCAGAGATACCTGTAGTACAAAGCAGTAAATTGAGGCTAAGGAAAAATCAACAGATTTTGGCTTTGTAATATCAATGAGGGGCAGTTAGGTGATGCAGTGATAGAGCGGAGGTTATGGAGTCAAGGAGACCCATCTTCCCAAATTCAAATCTAGCTTCAGACACTCACTAGCTGTGTGACTCTGGGCAAGTCACTTAACCCTACTTGCTTTAGTCTCTTCTCATCTATAAAATGAGTTGGAGAAGAAAATGGCAAATGACTCCAGTAGTTTTGCCAGGAAAACCCCAATGGGGTCTTGAAGAGTTGGCACGACTGCAACGTCTGAACAACATCAATGAAGGAGAGTAACTAGAAGCCTTAAGACCTTTATTGTAATAGTCCTAAACAAAAAGTCCAGATTTAGAGTCTTCTAATCATAGTACTTCAATGTTCTCTGGGAAAGCCGTATTTCAAACCATAGAAGGATTAGTAATTTTTTTAAATACTTATATATAATGCTATCTGCTTTTTAAAAGCTATTTTTGTTGGTACCTTTGCTTTTATATGGGGGTAGCTATTTGGCACCATGGGTAGAATACTGGCCCTGGAGTCAGGGAGATATAGTTCAAATCTGGCCTCAGACATTTACTAACTATGTGACTCTGGGCAAGTCATTTAATCCTTCTTGCCTCAGTTTCCTTCTATAAAATAAACTTAAAAAAGAAATGGCAAACCATTCCAGTATCTTTGTCAAGAAACCCCAAATGGAGTCATGAAGTCCAAATGGACCTAACTGAAAACAACTGAACAACAAATTGCTTTTCAATATCATTCTTTTCTGAATATATTTCTACTCCACTCCTACCCTTTGTAACTAAGATTTAAAAATGAAAAACAAAAACTATATAATGAAACAAATTAACATACTGACGATGCTTAACAATTTATGCAACATTCCATACACCTAGGCGACCACTTCTACAATGAAAGGAGGGAGGTGTAATTTCTTGATGCTTAATAAGGCCAAGGTTGGTCACAATTACACAGCATGCATTCTTTGTTGTCAATGTTATTTCTATTTAGTGTTATTACTTTCAGAAGAACTTTCACATGTATTCAAAAAGTTCTAATAGCAACAATGATTCTACTTCAAAATAGTATCAGGCAAAGCTATTGAGATTTTGCAACCAATGTGCAATGCTCAATTATTTCTCTTACCGATAATATTTGCTGGTAGAATTTCTCTCTTCACTAAGGCTGCCCTTACCCTGTGAAGAACCTGTCAGCTTGGCTGCAGCCAAATTGGATGGAGTCCTGTTCAGAAATGAGACAACTGAGAGGCCCAAGTCCCAACTGATGCAATAGAGAAATCATGACACTCAGCAAACAAGAAGTCAGAAGACAGTGACAAGTCATGGTAGGCAAATGAGAAACCTAGAATTTAGGACTGTCAAGGACCCTAGAGACAATCTTTTTCAACTTTCTTATTTTGTAAAATAAGAAACAGACTGATCTATTCAGTTTACCAAAGTAGTTAAGAGCTGAGTCAGAACTAATTATTTTCACCTTTCCATAGTACCTACCTACACTTGATTTAACAAGAATGAGTTAATAATGTCATTTGGAAATCTTTCTACTAGTAGTTTTTCCCCTCAAGAGACTGTAAAGAGATGGTGATGGATATATAGAACAATAGTAGGTGTCACTGGAAGGATACTGAGTGTCAGGGGTATAACTCTCATTCAAATTATAATGTCTCTGTGGAGGAAAGGACTGTGGGTAAACTAGGTGGAACTCCATCCAAATCCCTTGATTAATTTTATAATTATGAAACAAAATGTCAATAATGGTTTAAAAAAAACCAACCAAACTATATGAATCTTCCTGAAAGGGAAATATACCAGATTATAAAAACCTAAGACACGCTCAGACCCCATGATCTGAGAAAAAGTTTTTACCTACCTTATTCGAAGGCTTGACTTGGCCATTTCAACATGTTCAATTTCTGCCTTTTTCAAATGAAATATTTTTTTAATTGAATTTGCATCCTGTTAAAATACAAATTATCTGATTTAATAAGTAAATTCAATTTTTAAAAGGTATAAAGTTTCATTTATCAAGTTTTCCTTCTGCAAACATGCTACATGAAGTAGCTTTCTAAACCATACTCAAATTATGGCTCCTCACTGTTCTTACAAGGCTATCTGATTCCCTCCAAACCTTCACAAAGCTGTCACTTGATTCAGTCAAACTATATAAACTTGCCTGGAACTGCCACAAAAAGTATGGCATACTCAAGTAAAAAGAAAGTAAAGTATTAATGGCAAATGGAAAGAAAAGAAGATAACAGAGTGACTAATACTTGTTTATCTTAGACTAAAAATGGAAAGGTTATGTGTTAGGAGAAAAGTTTCCTGGGTAAATACAGATGCTCAGATCAGTTGTAAAATATTAGCTTCAATATCTTAAATCCAAACTAACAATTCATTTTAGGAACGAAATATTCGTTCCTAACCTTCTCATTCACTGCAGAGGTCTAGAGGACTACTAAGACGTTATGCTGTATAATAGGTAGATGACTTTAAGGCTTGACACTTTACAAATATTATCTCAGTTTATCCTCCCAATGACCCTGGATGGTAGGTATTGTTTTTATCCCCATTTTACAGATGAGGAAACTTAGGCAGAGGTTAAGTGACTTACTCAGTCACACAGTGTCTAAGGCTGGATCTGAACTCAGGTCTTCCTGATTCCAGGTCCACATTGTCAGATATGGAATCTAAATCAGATGTTTTTGCTTTTCTTTGTCACAAGGGAAGGCTTAGTTTGGAAGGAGAGAAGGAGGTGGGAAATTATTATGAAAATAAAGAAAATGGCATCAATAAAATGTTTTTTTTTCAAAAGAAGAACATTAAAGTAAAATAAGAATATTAATTTTCTATTAGCTACAGTAGCAAGCCAATAATTATAAGAATAAGATTATAAAAATGCCTTACTAAAGACACCATAGGACTAAAAAAAAAAGAATCTCATGGTTCTGACATGGTTCAACTAGGAATTTTTTTTAAGGTCTTTCAAAAATTCATGTTATCTGCCTTCCAGCGAGAACTGCAGGTATCAGGATCAACACTTTATAAACTGGAGGCTTTACCAGAAGTTTCTCTAAGTCTCCTTGTTGTGCTTTGTTGATATGTACTTTTGCCAATTCCAAATGAAACATCATTAATTTGGAGCAAATTTCCAAAAGGCTCAAAGACTTGCCCATAATTACCTTACCACCATGATATAGTCAAGGCATGTACCTGTATCTCTCTTGATCCTAAATTCACTGATTTTTCCACTATACTTTGCTATATTTATTAACTTCAAACCAAGGAGATAGACCAGTGATTCCCAAAGTGGGCACCACCAACCCCTCCTGGTGGGTGCTGCAATGATCCTGGGGGGCAGTGATGGCCACAGGTGCATTTGGGGGCGTTGAATAACTGTAAGGGGGCGGTGACAGTATGTGACAGGGGGCGCTAAGTAGTATTTTTTCTGGAAAGGGGGCAGTAGGCCAAAAAAGTTTGGGAACCACTGAGATAGACAATTCACATTAAAAACTATATTGTAGGGCAGCTGGGTAGCTCAGTGGAGTGAGAGTCAGGCCTAGAGACAGGAGGTCCTAGGTTCAAACCTGGCCTCAGCCACTTCCCAGCTGTGTGACCCTGGGCAAGTCACTTGACCCCCATTGCCCACCCTTACCAATCTTCCACCTATGAGACAATACATCGAAGTACAAGGGTTAAAAAAAAAAACACTATATTGTATAAACTCTTTTAACAAACTTACAGCTTACTTAATAACATCAAAGTCAGAAAGAGGCAAAAAAAGATCCCCTCTCCCCTATCCCAATGACCTGATGATTAGACACTAACCTTAAATACTTGAGACCCAGGTTCATTGTAGGTTTTGGCATTTTTAGCTAGAAGATCTATATCCTTTGCCATTGCATGGATACTTTTATAACTCCCATTCTATAAGATATAACAAAACAGGCAATAACTATTTCAGAAAGTTAAGAATTAAAAAATCAATTAAATTATTTATATATTTTTAAACTTCAGTGAAGGCTGAAACCTTTTAAGAAAAAAACATTCAAATAATTAATATATGCAATCATTGATTTTTTTTTTAACTTTCCTGTCATGGGCAATTTAACAAGTTTTTGACCACTGAAAGCAAAACATGATTCAATTTTTAGATAACATGAAGCAATGTGCAGATTGGCTGTTTTGTAAAAAAAAAAAAAAAAAAGGCAGAAATCAGGAAAGAGAGAGGATGTTCATAAGCAAAGGCAGGAACAGAAAGATCATTTTTTGGAGACAAGAGGAGATTGAGACTGTGGGCTAACACTAAGAAGAAAGAAGTGTTAAAGAGGCAGTAAGTTGGGGCTAAACCATGGCTAAAAGAAAAGCCAAGATGACTGACATGGTTCTCATAGTCCCTCTACATCTTAGTCAATGGGATTCATGAATAGTTATGGTCAAAAAGTATAGACCACTTGGGTCTCAAACTTCTTGTGCTGACCATGCCAAACTTAGCTGGCTAAATCTTGGACAAGAGATACCTACTCTATCACCATGTGCATATGAAAATTTTCCAGCATGGTGAAGGTTATCTTACCAAGAGTTTTGCTTCACTGACAAAGCCTTTGGGAATTCAGCATCATTTTCATGTTATGATGAAGTACCTGAGTAGGGCAACTGTGGATTAGGTAAACAATTTTTTTTGAGAGATGTACAATAATTTATTAAGGCTCCCTTGGGAGAATCCTCAGACTTCAACCTTCAGTCCAGTCCTTAACAAGCTATTCCAGCCAAAGCTATTGTTTTATATCTCTAAAAAAGACAAGAGAAGGAGCTTGGGATTTAGATTTAACGCAACCAAGGAAATGGTAAACTCTATAAGAGTGAGATAAGAGAATCAGCAGTTGATATAGTTTCTTTGACCAATATAAGGAGTGAGGGATGGGTAACAAAAGCTATTTTAGAATTGAATGGCAAAAGCAATTAAAAAAAGTTTAGATTTTGGAAAAAAATCTATAAACTTTGTATTCTATGTTTAAAAAACAAAACAAAACGAAATACTGGGGTCCCCAAAGAAATTCTACTAAAAGCTTACATCTGTAAAGCTCTTTATGATTATAAAATGCTTTACATACTCATCTCACTTAGTTCTCTTTACTTTTTTGTAGTATTACAAATATTTTTTCCTCTTCAATTTACAGAGGATGAAATTGAAGCTCAGAAAAGATTCAGTGATCCCCTAAGACCAGAAGCTTCTAAATGGCAACACTAAGACCAGACCATGTGTTTTCTAACTTCAAGTCTACCATCCTTTTCATCAACCCAGGAAGTCATTATAGCTTCTGGAGAAGTAGAGACACATGGTGGAAGACGTGTTTTAGAAAGATTAGCCCAGTAGCATGAAGGATGGACTGTAAAGAATCTGGAGTTAGAGAGTAAGGTGATGAGAGCCTGGATTAAGATGGTATTAGTAAAGCTAAGACATATTTGGAGGTGTGAAACACCAGGATTTGATGACAGATATAGGACACAAAGAGAAAAAGGTATGGAAATAACTTGTAAGCAATCAAATTCTTTGCTTTAAGGTATGAGCCAATTTTATAGCATCATGAAAAACATCCTACTCCTAGGAATATATTAGAAATACAGGACGATTATGGATAGGGAGACTGCATTCTTCTCAAGATCAGACATTGGCTGTTGATGACACAGTAAATAGGCCAGTACTTCAAAATACTGTGAACATTTTTGTACTCTCAAAATAATTCCTCATTTATTTTAATACAATTAGCCAAATACTTAGAAATGAATTTTCTAAGTAAAAAATGACTGTGATATGTTTTATTTTTGTTCAAAGAGCAGACATTTATTCTGCCAATGAAAAAGTTCTATTTTCTGGAGAAGCAGAAAGTACATACTACCTCCTCAAAAGCTGTAATCACTAACACTGTCCTTATGTGTTTACATTACATAAGTCATACTCTACTGAAACATTTACTTCTAAATATATTTTTAAAGAGTGATGCTGTAGTCCAAGACCTTCCCTCAACCTCCCCACAAATATACCAGCAGATGTACTCAGAATTATACTATACACTATTGTATATAGACCTCTTCATACCTGTATTCTCTGAGCAATTGTCTTAAGATCAATGGGCTCCTTAATTATTGCATAATAGTCAGGATATTGCTGGAAAACAAAACACACAATTTCATTAAGCTTCAGGCTGCCAGTTAAAGAAACTATCATTCCTATAAGACCAAATGAGCATTTGCTTCCATAAAATATTGATGAGTAAAAGACCCAGAAGGTACACCCAGAACAGTGTTCTATCTAGAGCTATAAAGTATTTGGATTTTGATATACTATATAAAATGTCTATCAAAGAACACTGTACAATTTGTATTTATGTGCAATTTGGTGATCATCATGAGATCCCAAATTCACAGGATCAGAGAACTTAAAACATAAAAGTACAAATTATTCATGCCTAGAATTCTAGAAAGGCTGGTTGCAAATTCTTTTACTACTGTATTGTGAGTATAATTCCCCTGCTTCTCCCTTTCCCATTTGAATTCTTAAGGTTTTAGGAAAGGTAAGAAAGGGCCTTCTGTTAAGTTTTGTGCTAAATTGAGTGTTTTGATGAAGAGTGGAACCCAGTTACAGCTTATGTAGTCATTACCATTCTAATAATAACAGAAAAAGAGGTATGTTTAATGTATATAAAAGAGGTCAACCTTAGAATTGGAAAAACTTGGGTTCATATTTTGCCTCTGACACATACTAGCTGTGACTGTGGGCAAATCAATGATTTCTCAGTGCCCAAGGCAACTCTAAGACTAAGGTTCAGAAAAGTTGCAGAAATGAAGCAGAGAAGGGAGTTTTCAAGTCAGAAATTTATGACACTGATAAAATCACAGATCCAGACCAAAAAGCAAAACGAGTAGCTAGAGAAGCTAGGGTATAAAAGAGAATCCAAATCCATGAACCCTAGAGACAAACTCTGAAAGTCATCTCTCTCCATCTTGGAGCTGCCATTATACCTGCAGAAAAGCTCTTCAGCTTTCGAATGGATGCCAGGATGGATTGGAAAGAGCCCTGAGCTAGTTTGCACACTGATATTCCAGACTCAAAGGTGTCACTAACTAGAGATACAGCCTCTTTTACCAGGCTGAGCCTATCTCCTCATTTTAAAACCTTACCTACAAAAATCTTTTTTGATGTTACTTCTTTCTACTCCATACTTACTTGGTAATGAGAAAAAAATAAGCATGATGAACCAGCTTCTCTCTCTCACCCAGTCCTCAAGGCTTGAGAAAGGCTTTCTTTTCTTTCTTTAAAAAAAGGCTGGGGGGGGGGGGAGGGGCAGCTGGGTAGCTCAGTGGATTGAGAGCCAGGCCTAGAGACAGGAGGTCCTAGGTTCAAATCCGGCCTCAGCCACTTCCCAGCTGTGTGACCCTGGGCAAGTCACTTGACCCCCATTGCCTACCCTTACCAATCTTCCACCTATAAGTCAATACACAGAAGTCAAGGGTTTAAAATTTAAAAAAAAAAAAAAAAAAAGGCTGGGCCATACCACTGCTGGGTTTATACCCCAAAGAGATAATAAGGAAAAAGACTCGAACAGAAATATTTATAGCCATGTTCTTTATGGTGGCAAAAAATTGGAAAATGAGGGAATGCCCTTTGATTGGGGGAAAGGCTGAACAAATTGTGGTATATGCTGGTGATGGAATTCTATTGTGCTCAAAGGAATAATAAACTTGAGGAATTCCATGTGAACTGGAATGACCTCCAGGAATTGATACAGAGTGAAAGGAGCAGAACCAGAAGAACCTCATACAGAGACACATACACTATGGCACAATTGAATGCAATGGACTTCTCTACTAGCAGCATTGCAATGATCCAGGACAATTCTGGGGGACTTATGAGAAAGAACACTATCCACATCCAGAGAAAGAACTGTGGGAGTAAAAACGCAGAAGAAAAACAACTGCTTGATCTCATAGGTCCATGAGGATATGATTGGTGATATAGACTCTAAATGATCACCCTAATGCAAATATTAATAATATGGAAATAGGTCTTGAGCAAATGACACATGTAAAACCTAGTGGAATTATGTGTTGGCTATGGGAGGGGGTGGAAGGAGGGGAGGGAAAGAACATGAATCATGTAACCATAGAAAAACATTCCCAATTAATTAATTAAATAAAAATTTCAAATCACAAAAAAAAAATAAAAAATAAAAATAAAAAAAGCTGGGGATTCTTGTAAATATAAAACATCAACACAAAAAATTAAATGCCTCTAAGTTCAACTCACCACTTTTGAAGGAAGTTTCTGAAAAAGCTCACTTATGAGACGTCCTGATGGGTTTGTAGCTATGGCTATGGCTTCAAGAAGCTGCTCAAGGATCTCTTTCAGGTAACTTGGAGAAGACTGGCAAAGACAAGAAAAATAAAAGTGCCTTTGTGAGAGTAGGAAAAAAAATCTAAAATAAATGCTGAGTAATCAATAGCTACTAAAAACATAAGTTTAATTCATGAAGGATCTTAAAATACAGACTATAAAATTTTTTATGCATGCTTAGAGAACATATTGCATAACTGTTATACTTACATTCTATCAGGAAGAACCTTATAAATGAAGCTATCTTGTACCCCAAATCTTTTATTACTTTAGTAGACAAGTCCTCTGCATCATATCTAAAATATGATCTATGTTATATTAAATTCTGTTCTGAGATATATTGAGTTATAACAAGATAGTAATATGTCAGATAAAGGAAATGCTGCTCTCAAGGATGAAAATATAGAAAAAATAAGTCTTCATGGAAATCTGTTCTTTTTCCATCTATTGATTATGATTCAAAGATAGCTGATGTCATGAATGCTATGCAGAATTAACTGCCAAATCTACTCTCAAAGCTGGTATTAGGACTTCCTACTTTTCACTTTATGTCTTGGCATTTTGAGAGCATGACGGTTATTTGTGTATGTGTATGAAATATGTGTATTTACCACAAATCAGTATATATGTGAAGGCTAACTATCAGTTTGTCAGTAAATAAGTATTTATTAAGTGCCTATTATATTCCATGCACTGTGTAAGCATGAGGGATACAAAAAGAAGCAGCATAGTCCTGGCTCAGAACTCAGTCTAATGGGGGGAGACAAGCAAACAAATATGTACAAATGATACCCCCCTCTATAGCTATCTACTTTATATATGTCATATATATGATAACTAGGAATTAAGATAAGGAAGGCACCAGAATTAAGAAGGGTTGGGAAAGATTTCCTGTAGGAGGTAATAATAATAGCTAACTTTATTTACAGAGTAATTACTATGTGCTGCATTATGCTAAGTGCTTTACAATTATTAACTCATTTGATCTTTACACCAACCCAGGGAGGTGAATGCTATTATTATGTCCATTTCACAGATGAGAAAGCGGAGGTGAACTGAAGTGAAGTGACATTCCCAGAGTTGCACAGGTAGTAAGTATTTAAGGCTTGATTTGAACTTGAGTCTTCCTCACTGTACATCTGCCACTCTGTGCTCGATGGTGCCTCCTAGCTGTTGCCCCAGTGATATGGTGAATTTTGTTTTAGTAAACTACCAAACTCCAGTTAATGCTGCAGACAAAAGAATACTAGAAAATTTATACATTATATTTCTATGTGGCCTTCTATTCCTAAAGCTGGTTGGCTATATAAGAGCTCAAACATGATTATGCCTCTCAGCACATGCTCCAGCTTGCTCTTGTACAGTGGAGATCAATTGCAAATGATTTGTCTTCCTAGATTTATCACAATCCTCTCCTCTCCTATTTAATAAGACAAAATTGCCTACTATATGCCATATTAATCTGAATGAATAGATCATTTCTTTCCATCCTCTCAATCTGCTTATATAAAGCCTGGGCAGAGCCTATAATTGGTTTATTTAGTATACCTATAACCCCACACTGAGTAGTTTGGTATTATTTTCTATGTGTGTATATTTGACTCAATTCCAGAGAGAACTGATTTTGGTTGGTGTGGTCTGTATTTAGGAACAAGACCTACCAGCCTTAAAAAAATCTGCCAAATATTACTGGGGGGAATAGAGGTGTGAGATGTGCAGTGATAAGGTAATTTCAAGAGCACCAAAAATTCAGGAAAGGCCTGGGTTGATCCTTCAAAGATGTTAAGGATTCTAAAAGATACACGTAAGAGGAGGGTGTTTCTCAGGCATGACATGGAGATAAAAGATGCTAAGTTGTAATCAGGAAAAGGCTAAGTAGGCAGTTTGGCTAGAATTCAGACTGTAGGAAGAAAGAGACTATAATATGGATAGAGTGGCAAGTTAAGTGGGACTCAGAGAGTAGAGAGGTTGGCTGAAGAGTTCATGTCTTATCCTGAAGACAATGAAAAATCACTCAAGATTTTTGAGCAAGGGATTTGAAGCCACTGACTACTTTCTTCTGAAAATTTTCTCCTCTCTGAGTTTTTGTAACACTGGTCTTTCCTACCTGTTTGACTACTTTTTTTTTTCTTCACTCTCCTTTCTTGGATCTTTATTCATATCAGAACCCACAAATGGGAGGTGTTCCCTTAGGTTGTGTCCTGGGTTCTCTCTCCCTTCTCTCTCATCATCTTTCAAAGGTTCAATTATTACCTTTAGGCAGCCAAAGTGTTGGATCCTCATTATCTAGCCTCAGTCTCTCTCAGGAGAGAGACTCTAATCCTATATCCTCAGTTGCCTATTGGAATTCTGAAGTTGATGACCCATAGGCATCTCAAATTCAACCTGTCTAAAAGAGAACTTATCTTTCCCTGCAAACTTCCAAATTTCCCTACCACTGTTGGGGACACCTTCATCTTTACAGTCACTAGGTTTACAACCTTAGTTATCATCTACTATTCTACCTTACTGACTCTACATATCCAGTCAGTTGTCAAATCTTGTTTCTAGCTCCATACCTCTCATATATATCATCTTCTCTCCATTCACATAACTTTAACCTTGGACTTCTCAACTCAAGCCTCTCCCTGTTACACTATCTATCCTCTGCACAGCTCACAAAGTGATTTCCTGAAGCATAGGCAGGGCTGTTAGTCCCTCACCCACCCTCCAGTGGCTCCGTTACCTCCAGAACTGAATATAAACTCCTCAGAAGGTCATTTAAAAATCTTATAATCTGGGCCCTTGTTCTCTTTCCAGTTTTCTACATCACTACCTTCTATGTGATCCACAATCCAACCACACTGGCCTACCTGCAGATCCTTTTATATGTGATACTCCACTTTCTCTGGCTGTTCCCCCAGGCCAAGCATGCTCTCCTCTCTTCTCCTTCCTCCTCATACTCCTCCCAGAATCTCTGGCTTCTGTGAATCTCAGCTTTCTATCTAAGACTGCTTTTCATCTAATTTGAATAAATCCTGCATATGTTTATTTACTTATAGTTTGTGTGCCACATTAGAATGCAAATTTCTCTAGGACTAGATAATCTAACATTCATTTGAGTGAACTGCTAGATGGGCTGGCCTATGTGCCCAGAGACAATGCATATGACCATGGTAGTTCTCTGGCTTAAATTGACCTGCTACTAACATTATGAGTTAACAAAGTTTCAATTTAATTTTTATTTGAAACTTAATATACCAAAAAAGGGAACACTGCAATATATATATTGTATACAAAAAAGGGGATCATATTTAAAACCATCAATTTCTATCTAACACTGCTAAATTTGTATGAATACATATACATTTTTGTATACATAATATATAACATTCCACATCTCATCAAAATTGTTCTGCTAATGCTTACTTTCTTCTAAACTTCTGTTTTTTACATGTTTTGCATTTAAGAAAGTTTAACTGGTACTCTCTTTCATCTGTATTGCCATGTCTCTCTTCCCCGTAATTAAAAAGCTGAAAGAAAATCAACTTTTGTAACAAACAAGCATAGCCAGTCAAAATGAATCTGCCCAGGGGCCATGTTCCACAATGTTTGCCTCTTTCTGCACTGAGTCCGCGACCTCTCTGTCAGGAGGTAGGTGACCTGTTGTAACCTAAACTCTCTGGAGAAATGGATGGTGCTTGCACTGACTGATGTTTGAAATTTTTTTCAAAGTTGTTTTTCTTGCATAAAATTTTCTGTTCTTTCTTACTTCACTCTGAATCAGTTCATACTAACCAAAATTCTCTACCAAAATTTTTGTCATTTCTTCTAATAGAACATATTCCGTTTTCTTCATATACTACATAATTTATTCAACTGATGGGTATTCCTCTTGGATTTTCATTCTCTCTGCTGTTCTTCCTTTTTCCTTTAAGGCTCCACTTTAGGATCTATACCCTTCCTCTTCTTTTTCTCTCCTGTATTTCCACTTGTTTCCTAGTTAGTTTGCTGTTCTGCTACATTAAACTCTTTGGGAATATACATTTATGTGTTCAATTCTTCTTTCCTTCTTTTGCCTGATGCAGCTCTTCTTGCTCTTTTCTCCATATTTGCACTCATGTTTCCCAAGACAGCAAGCTCTCTCACTGTACCCCTTTTATACTTCTTCTTCCTCCCTTAAAATGCCCTAGAAAAGTTTATTCCCCTAATCTCAGATGTTGTTTTTCTTATTTACCTCCTTTATTAGTCTTTGAAGAAGTTAATAATTGCAAAGAGAAATCTGTTTACTCTCACTTTATTAGAATGTTAGCAGTGCATCATCATATAGATATTTCTAATTGCTCAAATGAAATGACCTATATACGTTTTTCATAACTTTCATTTGCATTTCAATGTTTCAAAGATGGCAAGTAGAGACCTATCTGTGGATACTTGCAGGCCCCTGGTTTGGTCAGTTGGGAGCCTGGCCCCACCCCAGAACACAGGAGTGGGTGGGACATTGCACACAGTCAAGGGGTAGAGCAGAGGCAAGCAGTCTGGGGTGGGGGGACATGGTACAGGGTCCCTAAAAAGTTCCAAAAGATTCACCATCACTGCTCTATTCCATTAGAATCATTGTTTTGCCTATAGGATTATATTTAGCTTTTCAGTTATAAGCCTCTATCTTTTGCCTTTGGAATACTATAGTCAAAGATCCTGGCTCATTTTTTATAGAAGCTGCTAAGTGTTGTGTAATTCTAACAGAAGTTCCTCAGTATTTGAATTGCTTATTGCTGTATGTAGAGTAGCATTTTTTTCTTTAATTATAAGAGTTCTGAATTTGGCTATGATATTCTTGAGGCTTTCCTTTTGGGGTTTCTTTCAAGAGGTGATCAGTTCATTCTACTTTTAGGCTACCTTCTAGTTCTAACAGATCTGGGTGGTATTCATAGTGTCCTGCCTTAAAAAATCCTGGTATTCATGGAGCCTGATAATTCTTAAATTATTTCTACTTAATCTATTTTTCAGGTCAAGTGCTTTTGAGATCAGATTGATTATATTTTCTTCTATTTTTTTCTTTTTATTTTGCTTTAATATTTGTTGCATGACTTAGGAGAAAGAATGCTGTCTACATCCAAAGAAAGAGCTGTAGAAACAGAAATGTATTAGAAAAAAATGTGATTGATCATGTAGAGTGAGAAGGATATGATTGATGTTTTGATGTTAAAGGATCACTCTAATGCAGATATGAATAACATGAAGATAGGTTTTGAACAATGATACATGTATAACCCAGTGGGAATGCTTGTCGGCTATGGGAGAGGGGGACGGAAAGAGTGGGGGAAGGGTGGGGATCATGAATTAGGTAACCATGAAAAAATATTCTAAATTAAAAAAAGGAAAAAAAGTTGTTGCATGAGGTTACTGAATTGTGTATGTTCTCATTTAGTTTTCAGTGTGTCTTACTTGGGTAAGGTTCACCATTTTCCCTTCTAGGCTATTTTTTCTTCTTCAAATTCTTTTCTTTTGTAAGAGTGAAAATTATGAGACTGGTTGTAAATTAATAATTTTGTTAATCAAAAGTAATAGGAGAAGAGGATGGAAAAGTAAGAGAGAAATATAAAAGGTACTTTCCTTATTGCTTCATTTAGCTTGTGGCCACCATTAGGGCCTCCTTTAATTATACTGAGAGGCCATTGATTTGATTGCCTGTTCTTGTGGCCCCTTTTCCCATTACTTATGAGCTAATGGCTGACTTTCTACACAATTCTCCTGCAGAAGACATTTCTTACTGTAGTTTCTTATTGGGTTTCTTGATCATCATTCAATCTAATGGAAATTTCATTTTTCTGCTGGAGTTAGGTGTGAGAGAGCTGGGTAGTCTGCCTTAGTTCAGGTAGTCAATCCAAGTCCAAGGGAAAACTTTCTAAAGGGTTATTATAAGTTGAAAGAGGCTGTATATCTTATGTTCAGAGAAAGAAGATTTGCTTAGCCAGACAGCAGTGAGGAACAACAACTAAGTAGTGAGCAAAGAAACAGTTTTGTAGGGTGCAGATGCTCCTGAATGGACCAATGACAAAAACTGCATGCAAATCAGAGTTATAAGTTACCCTAAGTATTTTCATTCCTCATGTGCTTCCGTAACATGATTTGGTGTAAAAGTATAATCCTGGTGTGGATCATGATCTATTTTATTATTTATGCATTTGCTTTAATATGTGAGTACCTATGACATCATAATTATTTCTTTTGCCAAAAGTAAATGGTTATGTTTTTCAAAAACTGGAAGGCCTGGAAGACATGGCCTATTTTTGCCTTAAAAAAAAAAAAAGTCCCAGTGTTCTACACAGGGCCTGGCACACATTAGTAGATGCTGACTGGCTGACAATAAAACCTGTGTCATGGGCATATCATTTTAGCAGCTACATGTAACAGAAAAAAGCCAGAAGTAGAGGACAAATGAGAAGTGCATCAGGGATATTATGGAGAAGGAAAATACAGACTGAGATGTGAAGGGGGCAACTAGCAACAGATTAGGACAAGATATATAGATTTAGAAGTAATCTACATAATAATTGAAACCATGGGATAGGATGAGATTGTCAAGAAAAAGTTTGCAGTAAAAAGAGGGCCCAGGAAAGTCCTTAAGGGGAATCAACAAATAGAAGGACCAAAAGAGAGCAGTGTTACAAAAGCAAGGAGAGAAGATTTTAAGTTTTGCTATTGTGGTTTTGTCTGCAGCAAACTTGTCTTGGGAAAGCATGGCCTAAAATATTTTTGGAAGGGGAAATATTAGATTTGGTTTCTCTGATGATTCTTTTGCAGAAGAGGTTTTTGAGTTTTTTTCACAATGGTCCCTCCCAGTAACCAATTATAAAACCAAAGAATTGATGAGTTAGATGGAACTTTAGCAGCTACCTAAGCCAAACCATACCCCAAAAGAAGCTGTGATTTAGGTTCTAGCTAAAAATCACCAATGAGTGGAAACTCATCTTCTCTTGTACAGGTCTAACTGTTAGGAAGCTTTTCCTAATATCAGGCCTTAATTGGCTTCTTTGCAACTGCTGCCAGCTGGACTTGGATCTGCTTTTCAGGGTAGGACAGAAAAGTCTAATCCCTCTTCCACATGACAATCCTTCAAATTCCTGAAGATAGTTATATTCTTGAATCTTCTTTTCTCCCAGGTAATTAGCTCATTTTCTTCAACTGATCCTCATTTTACAGGGACTCAAGATCCTTCATCATTCTGACTTCCCTCCTCTAGATACTATCCAGCTTATCAATGTCGTCCTTAAACTCTGGCACCCTGAACTTAACACAACATTCTAGATGGGGCCCAACTAGGGCATATACTTAGGTACTATCCTTCACTTCTCTCTGGAAGCTCTGCCTCTCTTAATGGAGTCTAAAATCATATTAGCTTTTTTTGCTGCCATATCACATTGCTGACTCAAGTTGAGTTTGCAATCCACTAAAACCCCTAGGTCCTTTTTAAACTGCTAACCATTCTGTACTATAGACGTTGATCCAATCCCACTTAAAACTTTATATTATATCTATTAAATTTCATTTTATTAGATTGTGCCTTTTCAAGATCTTTTTGGGTCCTGACTGCCATCCAGGGTGTTAATCCCTTTTGAGCAGAGTGTCAGTTTAAGAGGCATAATATGCCTCTAATCCAATAAAATGTTCAGCAGTACACACCTCTCTATCTTCACCACAAAAATAGTATGAGATACGTTATCAAACATTTTACTAAAATTTAGGTAAACTATAACTAACACATTCCCTTCACCTACCCATTTAGTAACCCAGTCAAAAAAGGGCAAAAAGACAACCAAGAATACTGAACAACTTTATCTAGTAAAGAAGATCTTACAGCCATATAATAAACTAGATGAACGCATAGGTTAAGTGAGCAATTAATGAAGATTTCCATGTCTTTCTGTGGCATCAGTCTCAGCTGACTAGGACTCAACTTGTCCTTAATCAAATTTTGTAGTAAAAGTCTATAGTTTATTCACAAATGTAAAAATTCATAGAAGCACTTATTATTGGATTAAGGCAATCACTTCCAACCAATGGACATCCCTTTTGATGTAGGGCTGCTAGCATCACTTTCGGAGAACATTATGTTAGATGCTCCTTTCACATGGAATGAAGATACTGAAAAGGTCTCTGGCTATGTAGCCTCTTCTACTCACTAGCAAATTTGTTGCTGAAATTTCAAAGGAAACACTAGATGCTCATGCTATTCTACAGGAAACATCCTCCTTAGAACTACTCATCTTCTAAGAATCCCACCCATTAATGGTTCAAGTTATTCACTTACTACTTCAGACATTGTTCCTTGATTGTCATGCCCATCATCCTCTTCTTCATCCTCATCTGCATCTCCTTTCTGTACAAATTCATTCCTTGTTCGGAGGTACAAATCCCAGAGTTTACAGGCAGCTTTAAATTCCGGAGAATCTGGCTGTGCACAAGGAAGAGAACAACATACACACACAAATGTAACAAAGGTTACATTGAACACGTCCTGCATGCCCCTATATAGATCACCATTTTGACTTAATAATCTAAAATACTCTGAAGCCAAATCCCTAGATTAAGAAGCAGGCAATTCCTTTTTTTTTGTTTTGTTAAAAATTTATCTTTATTCTGAACTTAAATATAAAATGGACATATATACGTATATAAGTATATATTAGAGAAAAAAGGATTGTACATGAAACTCTGGGTTTCTATTATATACAGCTTGTTTTTCTCATATAAATTTAAACTGTGGCTTTCAAAGTTGTCCTGCTTTTCTGTATTTCTTTCTGACCTTTCTTTTGTTCTTTTCTGGGCACTTTAAAATACCTCAATGACCCTTCAACATTTTTTTGTTAGCCCATCCCTTTTCTCGCCCCTTCATCTCCTTTGGGGGTAGGGGGCGGAGAGAAAAAAGTCCTTGGAACCAAAAAGAAAACAAATTCACTGGACAATTCTTATTTGTTTAGTATAAAATAAAGAATATTCTGTGTTAATTTAAATGATAAAAACTCTTTCCCATTTAAGTTATTCTGGTATCTGCATTTCCATTTTTATTTTATTTATTTATTTTTTTAATATAAAACCCTTACCTTCCATCTTGGGAGTCAATACTGTGTATTGGCTCCAAGGCAGAAGAGTGGCAAGGGTAGGCAATGGGGGTCAAGTGACTTGCCCAGGGTCACACAGCTGGGAAGTGTCTGAGGCCAGATTTGAACCTAGGACCTCCCATCTCTAGGCCTGGTTCTCAATCCACTGAGCTACCCAGCTGCCCCCTGTATTTCCATTTTTAAAACAAGGGCTGGTCATTAAAATATTAGCCTCAACTGAACATGTATCAAGTTCAAAAACATCATTTTAAAATCTCACCTAAGTAGTATTCTGTACAAAATTCATTTAGCAATAATAATGAAATAATTACATTGAGATTTATGTGGACAACAATAAAACTTAAATGCACATTATGGTAACTCTTTAACTTCCTGGAGTGGTTGAAGATCAAACCTGCTGGGGATAAGCCTGATATTGAAGTGGAAGGAGGGTATAGGGTATACTTGGAATTAATTTAGGTACATTCTGCACCATGGCAGCATTTCTCATGACCTTCTTTTTATTTCCTTTCTACAATATTTAGAACCTAGCCACTCGATGTTAGTAGTTAATAAAGATCAAACCTTCCCATTCAGTGATTTGATGAAAGACTTGACATAAAAATGGCATTTAAATTCTTATACTGAAGTTGTCCTTAGGCACCAAAAGTTGGGGTTTAATTATGTGATATCCAATAATCATAGCTGACTATAAGTCTTTCCTAACTTTTAGAAAATCTAATTTACAAAAACACAGACTTATAAAACAGATAAATTAGAGATTCTTTGCTTTATCAAAAAACTCACCACAAATTTCCTTTCAAATAGATATGACCCAAAAGTCAGTAGTAGCATGGTGTAGAGAGGCCAGCCTTAGAGCCAACCAGATTTGGGTTCAAGACCTAAATGGGTCTTGTTAGCCCTGGGACCACAGGAAAAAGGTTACTTAATATCTCAGTATCCTAGGCAAGACTTTAAAATTAAAAACTGCAAAGGAGTCAGTAATCTGCATAGGTGAAAGGAATGCTCAAACTAGAAGTTCCTTACCCTAATGAAAACACAAGTGGGGATGTCCCCAAAGGTGAAAAAAAAAAAAAGGATCTGATTTATGTAATATAGTCAAACATTTGTTCATAGATAATTACTTGAGAATAAAGAGAGACAGAAGAGTTTAAAGCTAAAGTATTTTAGTCACTGTCCATTGAAGACCAGTTTAAAATAAAGATCAATTTTTTGAGATAAAAATTGTCTCAAATTATAATGGAAAACAGTGGGAAAATATTATTTGTATGGCACATAACTTGTCAAAAACAAAGCTATTGCATAAAATGAAGTGCACCTGTATTGTTCTTCAAATCACAAGTGCAATATGGAATCATGGGATCCATTTGGCAAAATGCTCTTTTATACAGGTGGGGCTATCATCTGTTTTGGTAGAGGAAACACATGTTGATTTTCAAAGGAAATGTGAATTCAGCCTTTCAAAAACTACTGCTTTCTCACCTTATAATAGGCCTTGGCGTTGTTAAAGAGCAGCTGAAAATCAGCAGTCAGCAGGTTAACATCATCATACTCTTCCATTTTTAGTTTTTGTTGAATTTTCATCAAGTCGATGGGCTGAGAAACTACTTCATAATAGTCTGGTTGATTTCTGTCATAATTTACAAGTGTTAGATATACAAATTAATCCAAAATCTACAGGTGAAAACATCCTTTAAAACATTTCCTTCAGGAAATTGCAAACAATATTTAAAATGAAAAATGATGTAACTAGTTATTTTTTATCATTTCAGATAAAAGACATTAGGAAAGATATCAATTTTCATGTCTCACAAATTATTATTAATGTTGTAAAGAGTTATAATATCCTCTAGGAGAACTTTTTATAGATGAAGTTTAAGGGCGTGGAGGAAAATAAGCAGTTAAGCTAAGACTATCCTTTTAAATTCAAATTTGAAAAGGCCAATTTATGCCTCAGTTCTTTCTAAACTTGTCTTTAGTTCGCCTGTCAAACAACCTTTATAGTGTGCTTACAATGTTGGTGACATTGCTTGGAGCAGAGAAAAATGAAAAGGGCCATGTAGAAATTTGTTATTAGGGAGCTTCTCAAGTTTAAAAAGGAATAACTCAGGAGGGCATATATAATATATAATCAAAACTCAAAGAAATACAGACTAGTTATGGCTTATATTTTATACACAAGCACCTGTGTGCACACACTCACACACTTTCTCTCATATGGAGACAAATACAATTCTGTGTAACATCATATGTATCAAATGGGATGATTAGAATGCTAAGAGATAGGTTTGCCAGGGAAGAGTTCAAGAACAAAAACACCCATATTAGTTCAGCTAAATCATTATACTAAGTGATAGTGGCACTTTTTACAAGGTCGGTTACTTTCCACAAGGTCAATTTTTTAGTTTCTTTTTATTTTGAACTTCAACACTTCCAAAATAGCCATTTCCAAATACACAGTTGAACAGAAAGAGAGTACTGTACATGTAACTATATATCTCTAGTAGGTACTCTGCCTTACTTTTTAAGTCTAAAATTAAGTTCAGCCTGTAGCTTTCAAAGCTATGCCATTGGTCTCTACTTCCTTTGGCCTTCTTTTCTCTTCTGTGCACTTTTAAACAAGATGTCTCTGACTCTCTTTTCTTCTTTTTTTTTTTTTGCTACTATCTATTCCCTTTTGCCTTCTCCTTCTCCTCCAATGGGAGGGAGAAATGACAAAGGGGAAAAAAACACCTTTCTAACAAATAGGAATAGGCAAGCAAACCAAATTTCCCCATTGGATGTTATACAGTCTATTTCAAAGCATGAATGGTGTATTCCAAATATCTGTAATGTCTTCCTTTTGAATCCACTATTCTCACATTATTCTAAACCCTGCTTGAGCTAGAAGGTTTCCTAACTTGGGAGATCTAGATCTCCAAGAGGAAGAGATTCAAATGCCTAAAAACAGACTTCTGTATAACATCAGTGGGCCCAGGCCCTTGTTAGGAGAATTACTCCATGATTCAGTCACTGCTCTGCCATGTATTTTGAATTTATAGCTGGAGGGAGTTGGTCTCAGGAAGCTTTTGCAAAATTTGTACACAAATGAGACCTTATAAAATATATGTTAAATTAGAAAATACAATCAACTTGAAGTTGGGAGAACTTAGGTTCAAAGTCCACTCCACTCCCAACAACCTGTGTGACACAGTATAAACTATTTCTGTCTCTGGACTTTGTTTCCTTATTTGTAAAACAAGGAGAGTAGACTAGCTGATGCCTATGGTCTTGGCTATCTCTAAAGGTAGCTGATTTCATGATACTGCTTATAATCTTGTGGTACTCAGCTTTTTGAGCAGAGCTCACAGAGGTAATTCTAGTTGGAATTTTGAAGTCTCAGAGGTGAAGCAAGTCAGTAGCTTTTGGGGAATCCTTTGGATAGTCTAAAAACTTGCACATAACAGACACTGAATGTCTGATGAACTGAATTTTGAGAGAAAATGTGGTGTTGGGGATAGGGCACAGGGCTCTAGACAAAGTCAGGAAGACTTTGGTGGAAATCCTATCTTAAGACACTAATTGGGTGACCCTGCGCAAGCCATTTAACTTTTTCTTGCTTTGATTTTTCACTTGCAAAATGGAGAAGTTGCACTCAATGGTGTCTTAGGCCCTTTCCAGTTTTACATCTATGATTCTATGAATTGAATGAGGGAAGTTAAATAAAAAAGGACCACCCTCTGGTCTCTTTTGACATGTATAGAGTATCCCTTTCTTTGTTTCAAGCTATACAGCCTTATTTTAAAATGTGCTTTCCTGCATCCTTGAAATAAGCTCAACACCTCGTCTCAAGAATAATTTGGGATCATTTCTTTAACAAATAAAGTGCTGAAACACTGGATTTTAAACACTGGATGGCAATATATATGTTCCATCAAAACTGTCCTAATTTTTTACCTTCTTTTTGGTGCCCTAATGAAGAGTTCACACAGGAGCCTGCCCTGCTCATCTTTGTAGTCTCTTATGGTATTGTAGAGCTCATGGCACACAGCAATCTAAGAACAAAATAAAGAATAAAAACAATCAAATAAGAGTACGTAGGAAAGAAATATAATTAAGCAGCCCATCATTTGTATTAGCTTAAGAATTTCTTTAGTTTGATAACTTGTAACTACGAGATTTGTAATAAGAATACAGTCCCAGGCAAGAGTGTACGTAACCAGATTAAGAATGTAGTCCTAGGATAATATCTGAGTTATAATTCCAAGTGTGTGTGTGTATTGTTATAGTCATTTTAAGTGTGTGTTATCATATTTATCATAAGTAAGTTACTATGTTAATCCTAGGTGTGTGTGAATCTATTTTATAATATACTTTATATCAAACTAATTCATGTAAGAGGCTATAGGGATCAGAAAGTCACCCAAAAGTCTTGGAGGACAGTAGCCTTTGGAGGGGAAGCCTTGGAAGCCAACGGCCTTCAGAGGGCTTGTGGGGGCTGGGATGTACTACGCCAGGAATGACCTGTAAAGAAGCCCAGAAAATGTTCTGACCTGTCCATGACCTATTGGTCATTTTTACCCATGTCAAGAGTGATTCCTGTAAGTCTTAACCCTCGACTCTGTAAGTTCCCCTTTTTGTCTTTTAAAAACTTGTCAATGTCAATGATCAGGGTTGGAGATTCAGCTGGGGAATTGGCAGACCTCTGGCCCTCTGGTTTCTCTGTCACAATAAAGCTATATCTTTACCCAGAAGGGTCTCCTAGAAGCTTATTTTCACAAGTATGGAGCCACGATGGCAAAGGGAATAGTTAGTACTCTTCAATAAAAAGAGTCATTAAAGTTGAAGAGGCCACGAGGGAGGGCAAAACATTTGGATTCCTAGGAAAAGACTTTCTAGCCCAAGGATGCTTATATTAGAAACACATTTTCAATACTTATATTCATTTTTAGAAATATTTTTCCCCAAGACTTTGAAAAATATCCTATAATGGGTGGTACGCTATACATTAGTAGTCTTTACTAGTTAATAAGACTTAAAAAGTATTTTTAAAGCTTTCTAAGTAAATATGATATTTTTCTAAAAGGGGGGAAAAAGTTCACATATCAGTAAACTTCCAATAAATGAAGCTGATGAAATTTCTCCTAAGAAATACCAAGCAAGTGTGAGAGAAAATATAACCTTCTCTATCATTCAAAGAGATGCAATGAAATCATGAAAATGAAATTTGTTAGGAATGTTTGATCAAGGTTACTTACCGGATCTACAGTTGGGAGATTAGAAAGTCGTCTCCTTTTCCTGCTTGGGCCTGGTGTTGGTACAGAGTGGTGACCATCATCAAAATCCCCACTGATACTGCTGGAAGGAGATGTAGCCCTTCGTCTCTTGGAGCCCATTGAATCCAACTTCTTCTATAATAAAACAATTAGCAATGTTCTTATATTTAAAATTTAGGACCTTGGAGCAAAGCCCTTTGGGGACCATTTGCCACCAAGCTTTTGATTTATTGAAGGAACAATTTTGGCAGTAGCAGAAAGTTTAGCAATGCCCAAGTCATTCCAGCGCAAGTTGCTGGGCTTTATCATTGAAAAGCCTCATTGCAAGAACAATGCTTTTACTTAAAGCAACCTTCAGCTGTGTGTCAACTCCAATGGGGCAGATACAGTAAAAGCTCATTAACTTGGAATTATTCAACCAAGCCTGAACTCAGGTTAACCCTAGGTAAATGAACATGACTGTAAAGGACTATGAAATACTTTATCTGCTTAAAAGGACTATTTTCAAGAACTTTAGCAATATTCATTTAAATATAAAAAATCATTGGATTTTACCTACTACTTCAAACAGATTGAATAGAATTGTCCATTATAGCACAATTTGGCTTGCTAGTCACATTTTTTTTTTACCCTTGTACTTCGGTGTATTGTCTCATAGGTGGAAGATTGGTAAGGGTGGGCAATGGGGGTCAAGTGACTTGCCCAGGGTCACACAGCTGGGAAGTGGCTGAGGCCGGGTTTGAACCTAGGACCTCCTGTCTCTAGGCCTGACTCTCACTCCACTGAGCTACCCAGCTGCCCTTAGTCACATTTTTTTTAAACCCTTATCTTTCATCTTAGAATCAACACTTGGCATTGGTTCCAAGGCAGAAGAATGGTAAGGGCTGGACAATGGGGGTTAAGTGACTTGTCCAGGGTCACAGAGCTAGGAAGTGTCTGAGGTCAAATTTGAACCTTGGACCTCCCATCTCTAGGCCTGGTTCTTAATCCACTGAGCCACCCAGCTGCCCCCATTGCTATTCACATTTGAAAGTATTGAAATTATACCCCTATAATTCAGACTGACCTCCCCCATTGAGTCAAATTAGTGAAGTTTTACTGTATTTATGAATTCAGGAACTAAAAACTAAGTATTTTTTGCCAAAAGGGTAAAACCTAGGAATACAATGTTTATTCCATGGTGAGCAGTCTAGAAATTTAGCATTGTAGTTAAGCCTTCCAAAGTTTTAATACTACTATTTTCTCTCTAAGAAGATTAAGAACAAGGCATGCATCACAAATGAAAGAACAGATGGATAGCCCAAATGCTCTAAAAGTACTCTCAAGATGTTAAAAGGTGGCCTCTAGAATGTTCAGTGGATCCTCTGTGAAGGATTTATGGAGAGACATGAATAAGAATCACAAAGAAGGAAACAGAGGTATGGGAAGGTAGTGGTGAGCCTATTAGTGGAGGGAGTTTCCACATATCTAAGCATTTCTCCCTATTCCTTCCTACCTTCTAAACAAAATCATCCCTAAATGGTAAAACCAACCAATCAATCATTGGTACCATTATCATGGTGCCAAAACTATGATAAATCCAGTGATATCTGGAAGGCAAGTGTTTATAAACTGTTTCTGAGATTCTAGATCAATGGATGCAAGATCATGTTAAGAACAACCATGACTTGGTTACTTAAAACAAAAGTCAACTGTTTATGAATCAAACAAAAGGCAGCGACATCTAGCTATGAAAAACTGAAAATCAGCGACAGCGTGGCTATTTCTTAGGCAGAAAACATTTTTCTCTCAAAATAATGCACCCTTCAATCACACTTAGTTGTATGATAAAAATGTAAATAGTAAGCTATGGAGATCATCTTGAATCCAGATTCTTTCTGATAATTGTACTCTTTTCCCATTTATCTACTGATGAGACTTTTATAGCCATACCCTAACTTAGAGCAATCTTCCAGAAGGAGACCAAAATATAAATACTGTATTTCACAAAAATATTACACTATTGTATCATTTGTATCCCTGGGAAGTTAAATTGTGTTGGTCTAATTTTTATTTCAGACCTTAGGACTGACCTCTGAGGGTCAATAAGTTTTGCTAACTGTTTTATGATGGAACATTTTAACAATTCTTACTTGTAACAAATAACATGGCCATTTATTATAATTTCTCTTTTAAGTTTCAGGGCTGTTGCTAGGTACCAGTCTCTAACATGAGAGTTGTAATTACTAACTGTATCTCTGCTAAAGATAGAAAAGACTGACACATTAAAAAGGGGTGGGAGGTAGTGTTTAATATTTCCTTATTTAATTCAACTAGAAAATCCCAGTGTCAACTGAGATTCCAATGATCCTATTTTAAAACTAAAGATTCTAGATCATTTATTGACATTCAATTTTCCTGTGAAACTAGGAAAAATCAGAACATAAAGAAAAAATGCCTTGGTTGCCAATAATATCGAGGAAAAGTGCTCTTAAAAGTTTTTGCCAGGTTATAAGCCAGGAAGAAATTAAGGGTATAAATCAACCAAGGGGATTCTCACAACTTCAACTGGATGAAGGTCTGTATATCCAATTTTTAATGTTTGTTTTATCTACTTAAAGTGATTTTGAGGGTATTTAAAAATAACCCAAGAGAGTTTGTTTCCTGTGCACCATGTCTATGATTAGGTATATGGGCTAAAATGTATTTCATGTATAGGCAAAGGATACAAAGTTGTTTTTTTTGAAATCTGGTAAACTGTCCCCCAATACATTATAATAAAGATGAAATATTTTTGATACAATCCACTAACAGCAATCATATAAGTTGGATGAACATGAAGAGGGGCTCATTAAATGAAAAAGGTCTGAAATGAGTAGTGAAGGGTGAAGCATGGAAAGATGGGAATAAAGGAAGTGGGTGTGTAAATGATCAGTAATTTACCAGATTTACCAGAGTACAACCAGCGCCTCGAAAAGCCAGTCTCCTCATAATGTCTGAAGGCCAAGTTAAGCTAGTGGGAGAAGGCAGAGCTTTAGAAGTGCTGAATCGGCAAAGGTATTAATATATTCAAAACTGAAAGAGAAGAAAAGAGACAAGAGAAGGGAAAATAAAAAGGAAGGGTCAGGAGAAGTAAAAAGGAAAAAGTGTATTTAAGTAGAACTGTTTAAAGACAGATATAATGGAAAGTTGGAAAAGGAATACTAGTTACTACCTATAAAACAAACTCCTGCTAAATTATTTTCTTCACAGAATAAGTAAAAATCTTCAATCACTAAGAGATGTTTGGATCAAATTGCTTAGTTTTTAACAAATGCCTATTGCACTTTTTATAATGCAACATGTAAGTGTATACTATTTGAAGACTAAAATTTAAAATGTGGGAAAAACATGCTACTTTAGGCTAGCTTTCAAACTTTTTCTTCCTGAGACTACTTTCTATAGGCATCTTTGAAATCTCCAAGTATGTTTATGAAAAAACACAATGTATTGAAATGAAATTTATTTTAAAAGTGGCTATTTATTTATGTAGTTGAAAAAAATTTGGAACAATGTTTATCAGTGTTGTTCCCATGATGCAAAAGGAAAATTTCTGGAGCTCAGTTCTTGATGTTAAAACAACCTTGGCTATAGTCATAAACGTGGGAGTCTAAAACCAGTCTACAGTGGGCTACCAGAGAGAAACATGGTAATGTTGTTTACCACCTGTTTGTAAAGCCATATCCTGGGGACAGGGAAACCTAGCACATTTTAAATAACTTGAAAAATTTTGAACTCACCTGTATAGCTATTAAAACTTGATATCCTTCAGAAGAAATTACAGTTATATTTTAGATACCACATATGTCTCCAAAAGCTTCATAAGGTAGTTAAAGACTTTTGAACCACAAAAACAGGACAAATCATGCCTTACTGATATTGTTTTTTTTTTTTTTATTGGAAGCAACTCTGGACAATACTTACCAATTGTTTAAATAAGTATTTTTCTGAACAAATTAGAGCTAAAAAATAAACTGACATTCTAGCAGGGTATAATAAATTAAAAATCACAACTAATAATCACATGAAGTTCATGTGACTCTTAGTGGGATCCACACATTAAAAATTTGCTTTTTTCTGAAAAGGGCAAGACCATAACGAATTATAAAGAAATGGAAATTAATCCATTAATCTCATTTTCCAACTACAACACTAACCAGGAAAAAAGATTCACCTGGGATGTTGGGGAGTACAGGTAAGTTAGGTAAACAGAAGAGAAGATTATAGGGTAAAGTAAGAAGATAAGCCTAATTTGTCCAAATGTAAAAAAAATAAAACCTAGAGTTGTTTCAAATTTTTATATCTTAACACATTTGGATTTTTCCCCTTAATTTTCTGAGTTTCCTGTGCAGCATTCATTGATATTTTTCTTTTGGTTCTTTTTCATCAGAATTTACAAGAGCAGTCAGTAGCATAAGGCATAGTAAGAAAGAACTGTCAGGAAGATCTGTGTTCAAATCCTTCCTCCAACACATAACAATAAGCCAAATCATTACATTTCTCAGTGCCCTTAGGCAGCTCCCAAAGCCCATAAGTGACCAGAACAGTTGCTGATCTGCATCAGTGAACTTTCTACACTGGGATGGTCTTATACCAAGGAAATCAAAGGTGTGTACTAAACAATACTAAACAACAACAACAATTCACAAAGTCTATATACAATTGCTTTTCTTTTTTCTATTAAATATTTTGAGAAAAATAAAAGCATGTAGGAAAATATGCACAGCATTCAAGAAAATCTAATTCTTTGTAATGCTATAAGTATTATACTTTGAAACAGCTAGCTAGAGAGCAGGTATGAAAATCCATTAAAAAACAATGGGGTTTTAAGAAGTAAGTTTGAAAGGAGCAAAAAAAAAAAAAAAAAAAAAAAGCTGGGGAGAATTCTTGTTACAACAACCCCGTGAACAAAAACAAAAGGATACTGTAATGACGAATGAAATTCAGAAGGTAAAATGAAGGATTTTTGACACTGGACGAACTGGAGGAAACAACAAAAGAAAATTACTTGACACCGTAAATAAAATGCCAAAACAAGGGACACAATACGGAAGTAGTCCTGAGCCCAACTGGTTATTAAGGAGGGAATTTCAAGAAGGTGGTGACGGGTTCTGTTTGGAATTCTGAACTTTCGCAGAATTTTAGCTTAGTTTCTCATCTCCTCTTTGTTTAGCAAGGTAAAGAGGTGGGGTGGAGAGCTCCCGGGAGAGGTTCTCCCTCGGCCACTGACTGCACCCCGCACCTTAGATAAGACCCCCTCGGCTTTCCCCTCTGTGACTCCAGGCAGGCACCTCCTGACAGCCCTCCCGTGCCCCCCCACCCCGGCTCCCAGGCAGCGAAAGTCCCGAGAAAACTGACATCTGGACACCAGGCAGAGGCTCCCCAAACTCGGGAAAGCCGTGGACCCCCAAGGGCACAGCCCGTGGGTGCGGGGGCGCGGGACGAAGCCAGGCGGGCGGGGCTCATCCCCATTTCACAGAGCCAAAGACAGAGGCACTGGAGATAGAGGGGGGCCCACGCAGCCCGACCTGGGAGACTAAGGGTGGGGGGTGACGGGAAGTTAGGAAACTCAGGAACTTCATGGGAGGAGGATCCGAGTCGGCGGGGAGGCGAGAAGGGTACCTCTTGAAGAGGGGGGACCCCAACCTCGGCGGAGGGTGGGGGATGGGGGGCCGTCCTCGGCTGGGGGCCTCCGAGGACGAGGGGAGCTGGCAGGCGGCGAGGGGTCCCCCGGCTTCGGCTGGCCCTCGGGGGCCGGGAGGGATCCCGGTTCCCGGAGGCGCCACACAAAGGGGCCCCGGTCCGAGCGGACCCGGCCTCGGCGGCCGCGGCCTCCTCGGCTACCACCGCTTCTCTGGAGCTCCGGCCTTACCCAGCTGCTCCGCCGCCTGCAGCCCCTGCCGCGGTCCCCGACCGCCGGCGCCGCGCCCCGTCTTGTGGCCGCCACGGCTAAGGCTGGCGCTGCCGCTGCTCGGCCCGCTCCTGCTCTCAGACCCTCTCGGCTCAGGTCCGATTCCGCTCCTAGTGCCGCCGCCGCCGCCGCAAACCCAGCCGCACGGCCGCCAAGCGAGACCGGCCCCGCGCGACCGTGCGCGTGCGCGCGCCCTGGGGTGAGGGGGCAGGGCTGAGCAAGAGGGAGAGAGAAGGGCGCGGGGGCGCGAGCAGCTCCGAGAAGGAGCGAGCGCGAGCCCGGCCAGGTTCTGGCGCGGGGCGGGGCGGGGCGGGGCAGGAGGCTCTGGCACAGGCGCGCTGCTTTACGGCAGCGTCTTTACGTCGTGACGGCTCTGCGCTTCAGTCTGCACGTGGCGTCCGAGGCGGCTGGACGTGGGAGCTGCTTTCTCCTTTGCAACCATGAAGCGGCCTAGTGAGTGTTGGGATCTCTGGGTGGGCAAGAGGGCCCGGACCTCGAAAGTCTACCTCATTTGTAGACAGTGGATCTCCTTCGCCTGCGGCGTTACTTGTTCCTCCAGACCCCGGGGTGGGGAGGTATAGGGTGCGGAGAACGGGCGGGACTCGGGTGGCCTTCGGCCTCGGAGGTTAGGGGAAGCGGGGAGACCCCCAAGCGGGAGGTAGGCTGATCCCAGCCTCGAATCCCAGCCCTTCGCCTCGTTCCCGGGGCGTGGCTTTGGACGAGGAGCGGACAACACGGAGGTGGGTCTGTCTTGGGGGCTTTGGGAGCGGTCCTGTTCTCCCTGATGGAGGGGGCACATCACTGCCTGATGCAGCCTTTAAAGTGTGAATGATTCTTTGAAGAAATTTAATGAAACAAGGGTTGTGGACTTAGAGGGATTTACACCCCTTTAAAATTCGAAATTACTTTTCCTAGCAGTCTTGTGAAGATGGTAGGTCTAGTATTGTTTTGTCAGTTTTTAAAAGAGAAGGAATATCTAAGTTTCAGGGACTTTATAGAGTGTGCTTACAAAGCGAATAAGATTCCGATTTTGATTAATGCTCTTTCCCAGTACAGTGTGCAGCCTAAGTGCAAAAATAATTTGTAATCTACCATTAGGGGAAATCAGACATACCCAAATAAGTTGTGTGAAAATTAGAAGTGCTGTAATATATAATTTATAATGTGTATGATAATATACTTAATAAGCCGTTTATTTTTATTTAGGATGGATAATGGTTTAATGGGGTTTGAAGGCCTTTCAGGTTTGGGAGGAGCAGGTTGGAGTTGATAATGTTATAGATATAATAGCATAAGCAAAGGCATAGAGGTGGAAAATGGAAATGAATTCAGTTCATCTGGTCTCCTGATTTAAAATAGACTTCTTAAAATCTTAAATTAGTGCTTAGGTCTTTTTTGTAGTGATTTGATCTTAGCTATATATGGATAGGAAGAACATGTTTTATCTCTTTTGGCTTTGTTGTAATAGCTGACTTTCTCAGCTATTACAGAATGGACCTGTAAGAGCCTTTGTTCTGATCTTATGAATTTTCTTTGTTCCTAGAATTAAAAAAAGCAAGTAAGCGCATGACATGTCATAAGCGGTTTAAAATCCAGAAAAAGGTGGGTCTTCTGCTTCAGCATTTGAGAATGTATGTAGGATGAACTTCTATCCCCTACAGTAAATAAGCAATGAATGGGTTTTTAGCACCTACAAAAATTGCTATTGGCAGGCAGTGGGCACTTGGCCCTCTGGGTTTAAAAAAAGACCCTCTAGGCATAAATTTATGCTATTCCCAAATATTCTTTTAGGTAGAGGGGAGTGGGTCTAATCTTTGGTGTGAGAAAGAAACTTTGTTGGGTCTGTGTATGTACTGGGGTGTGATGGTGATACTGTGTCTGATTAAGTGTGACATCAGGCTTCTCTGATCTGCAGCCACTTTTAACCTTACTTGTTGCCTTAGTAAGAGTTCAATTAAATGCCTTCAAAGTCCAGTAGTGTTTGGAATATGACTTGGAGGTTAATATTTTAAAAAAAGTTATTTTCCTGGATTAGACACAACTGGAAATTTATATATCAAATTAAATGGCTTTATTAAAATAGGTCCGGGAGCATTACCGGAAAGTGAGGAAGGAAGCCAAGAAACGTGGTCATAAAAAGGCAAAGAAAGATCCTGGTGTGCCTAATAGTGCCCCCTTCAAAGAGGCCCTTCTTCGAGAAGCTGAGCAAAGAAAGCAGCAGGTAAGACTTGTCAAAAAAAGGAAGGTTTTTTGTTTTTTTTAATAACCTTTGAGAAGCTTCATCTAGGCATTCTTAAGAAGATTTAAGTAGATATTCTTTTTTAAATAGGGTAATAACATAATTAATGATTCTAAACTTTTTTTTTTTGACTTGAGAAAACAGCTTGAAGAACTAAAGCAGAAGCAGAAGCTTAATAAACAAAAGGAACAAGGACAGAAACGAAAGCGAGATGAAAGTGATGTTGCTTCATCAAAGACAGAACCAGCAAAAACAGTAGGATTGGCTTTATTTTTGAAGGGAGGGAGTTGGGTTACTCATTTTTAAGAACATGGTGTCCCCGTCCAGTTTAACAGCATTCATTTACCTATGAGGTGATGGGTTTATAATTTCTCTCTTTAAAAGTTGTATCAAGTAGAATTTTAAGGGCAGGTTTAAATTTTTGTCTTTCTTTTTGAGCTTGGCATAGCTTTTTTTCACATAATAGGTGTTTAATAAATGCTTATTGAATTGGATCCCCCCCTCCCATTAAAAATGACATGATTTGCACTTTTTTTCTGCCTGCCTCTTAAAACCTTTTTCATCCAAATAAAAAAAAATTATATGTGAATGGAAAAAATGATTACATTAGCACCTAGTCCTCAGATCCTTCAACTGTAAAATGTAGAACTAGATTGAGTCTGAAGTCCCTTCTTATCTCGAAATATATGAACTAATGTTATATTGGAAATGAGAACTACCTCTAAAAGACAATTTAGAGGACTGGATAGTTGGTATATAGTGAAAAGAATATTGACTATGGGAAAAGCAGACCAAATTTCAAATCCTATTTCTGACATTACCTGTGGGACTCAACTATTCACTTAACCTTCCTGGGTTCTAGTTTCTTTATTTGTAAAATGAAAGGATTAAATTGTATGACTTCTGAGGTCTTTTCTAGTTAAACATTCTATGAACTGTTGATTCAAATGCTTTCTCATATATAAGAATGCTTTTGAAAATAAAAAGAATGGATTGAGTAAGCTTTCACAAATATCTGGACACAACCAGGTAGTGAAGTAAATAGAAGTGGTTTTGAAGATCAAATGAGATATTTGTAGAAGTCTTAGCACATTCCTAGCACACATTAGGCATTGTATAGATGCTTTTACCCTTCTCTATTCTCTTCCTACAACAAAGTTTGTGTTTATAAACATGTAGTTAACTGAGCAGTATAAAGTATAAAAGTGTATCTCAACTTTTTATTGTCCAAAGAGCATTTGGGTGTTAGAGCAAAACACAGCCGTCAAGTCTGCCTTCCATTAAGAAGTCTTTCCTATAGAGGTAAAGAACAAATAAGTTTCCTTGAAAGAGATAACTAATTTCGTTTGATCATTAATGCTGAATATAAAATAAAGAGGCATCTGTCTTCACCAAAGGTGGTTACCACTGTAATGAAAGATGGTTCCACAAGGAGTCAAAAGGGAAGAGTAGTCCCTCCTTAGATTAGGGATTCTTGTCTCTCTTTGAATCATCCTGGTGAAGTCTGGACTTTTTTTCAGAATAATGTTTTTAAATGAATAAATTGGAATATGTAGGCTTACAAAAGAAATAAAAGATGTAATTTTCTCATCAATATTTATGGACCCCTTGGAGGTTGTCTGTGGAACCCCTGCCCTAAATAGTAAGGTTCTCCAATTGATGTTTTTAATTTACAATTGTGATCAAGCATCAGAACAATATAGGGTCTCCTCAGTGAGCTCCACAATTGGTCAAAAGAAATTAGTATCAACAGTCCATAAAGAAAACAAATGGATGGAAAATGCTTACTTTCTGAACAACAGTATATAGTTGGTTGACCAGGCCATTCTGGTTTCTTTTTTTTTCTCTCATCAAGTTTTAGTACATTCATATAATCTAGACACTGCAAAGATAAAATCTGGACATGTAGTTAGAAAAACCCTGGTTAAAACCCCTCCTCAGATAATTTATAGCAGTGTAACTGGGCAAGTAATTTCTTTGAGCTTTAGCTTTCCAGTCTAATGGAAGTAATTAATAGCACCTACCTCAAGGTTATTAGGATCAAATGAGAATGAATTGTAAAGTGTTTGCCAACCAAAAGGTACTATACAAAGGTGAGCTCTTATTAGTCATTTTGTTTAATTTCTATGTAATTCTTTCAAATTCTGGTTTTATCTTGGTTTTCTCTCATTTAGGAATTTGTGAGAAGAAAGACAAAACTATCTTGCAAGACAATCAAGCAAGGTTCCAAGAAATCATTTTGTAGAGAACTCCAAAAGGTATTTTTCCCAAAAAGTGCTAGTTTTTCCTTCTTATTATATTAGAAGCAGTTTTTAAATGTTCCCATGTAGGATCATACAAATAGACCTAGAAGGGACTTTAGACTTACCAACTAAAAGTCTAAGAGAGGCACAACTCCTTTCTTGTGCCTGTTTTCCCAATTCATCAGATGGATTCTACTTGATTTTTATAAAGGTTAAAGAAGCATATTTAATTTTTACTCCTTAGCTTATCACAAACATTAATTTAACACAATGTAGGTAGCTTTGTGCTGTGTTCTTTACTTCTAACCAACATCAGAAGAAAAACCCTTTGATGTCTCAGATCCTCTTGGTTCCAGGTTTTCTCAATTGAATGAGCTGCTTTTTTTACTGCTATTAAAAAGATAAAAGTTGTACTTTCTTCTACAATGTAAAAAAAAAAAAGTGAAAAGTTTTCATATCCATAATAGAATATCTGAATATTTTATAGTGTGACTATAAATTCTTGACCTACCCAGCTAGAGTTGTCATAAGTGGAGCTTTAAGTCAGTATCATGGCAAATTAAACTGAAAATACTGTTGAAATTTAGGTAGAAGGGGTTGGAAAAGCAGTTCTCCTTTTTTAAGATTATAGCTAATTTGTTGTTCATGACCCATTTATTGGGTGAAGTAGACTGCAAAACTCAGTATGCATTAGAAGTTTGATGTGAGAGTCACAAAAGATAAATGATTTTAAGTTATATTAATATTAATAGAGAGGTCTGACTTCATTTAGTCTACACCTATAATGTTTGGTTCTAGGTATCTTGTTTTAATAAGAATATATGTCAAACTAGAGCAACTGAAGGAAGGTAAAGGAACTGGGGATGGTTCTGTTCAAAATTAGACTTAGACATAATGATCTCTAAGCATTTGTATATTTCTGACCTCTGTTCCCTTAGGTGATTGAGACATCGGATGTTTTGCTAGAAGTTTTGGATGCCAGAGATCCCTTAGGATGTAGATGTCCCCAAGTGGAACAAGTCATTACTCAGACTGGAGGAAACAAAAAACTACTGCTTGTCTTAAATAAAACAGGTAAATTATAGATTTGCATTAAAAATTACCTTTATGTCTTGTATATATGAGGTATGAGGAAAACATCTAAACAGTCTGAAATACCATTGGAGACTGTAAGATCCAACTCTGACCTCGGCCTAGGCAAATGTTCATTCTTTCTGGTTGCCAAAGATGATGCTATTTAACATCATAGTAGTATATTTGGCATACAGCTGCTCACAGCACTTTATGCTCTTTAAGTATGAATTAACCTGATTTTTTTTTTCCTTTGTAGATTGTCTCGGACTAGATAGGTTGTCCAGGTCAAGGACAACTTGCACCTGTTTCATCTGTAGCTTCTAATAGATAGTCTTTTAATAGAGCTCAATAAGTGCTTGTTGATGGCATGTGAATTCCCTGTGTCTTTTTGGTGTTGAAAATTCAAACCAAGAACTTAGATAAACTAACCAAAATTATTTCTTAGAGAAATCACCAAGTGACACTTAAAACCAAAATTAACCTGGGACACCAATCTTATATTGCTTAGGAATAGGGAATTAAAATCATCATCTAAGGATAGTGACAGAGTCAGAATCTAGGTAAGGGTGACTCTTACAGGAAATACATATATCCTATTCGACAATTTCCAAAATTTTCTTGTGTATATTTTCTTACTGCTTGCAGATCTAGTGCCAAAAGAAAATTTGGAGAAATGGGTCCATTGTTTGAAGAAAGAATTCCCAACAGTTGTTTTTAGAGCCTCAACATTTGGAAAAGAAAAAATAAAGATGGTAAGAGAACCCTTTGTTATTGGGTTTCTTTAGTTCTCCATCTAATTGTTATTTGGGTTGAAATATGATGAACACTGAAAACTAGATGGAATTGTGAAGATCACAGATCCAACTCTGATTTCACCCAAAGAGATTAGAGAAATTCTGATTATTTTTAAATACTGTCATTTTTCTGAAACCAGCTATGCTAACCTTACTCATGGTGGTATTGTCACGATTGTCCACTATTTGGGAATGGGCTTGGAGATTAGATGGATTGTGGAAAAGATAATAGTAACTTGTAAAAGGAATCACAGAATTATATGTCATTTATTATTCACAGAGAGGGACCAGTCATAATTAAACTGGCTTAGGAAGGGGAATCATGACTACTTGAAGAGTGTAGGAGACTGAAATAAAGGTTGTTCTTTTCAGTTCTGTAGTATACTATTTTTGAGTCAGGGTAAATGTGTATATATGTGTATTAGAGAATATACATTTATTAAGCACTGTCTGCATTGCAGACACTGCCAGGTGCTTCTGGGCCTTTTAATGTGCAAATATACATAGGATAGAAAAAGGAGCAAATTTGTGAATATTACCTCATTCAATCCTCAAACCACCCTGGGAGGTAGGTAGGGGATACTATTATCCCTCTCCTTGTTTTGCATAGAGAGAGGTTGAGTGACTTGCCATGGGTTATATAGCTAGTAAGTGCCTGAGGCTGGATTTGAATGTAGGTCTTATCTAGCTCTAGGCCCAGTGTTCTAGCCACTGCATCAGTTCTAAGTCTAGATATCACTTTTCTGCTATTGAGTCAGTTCTGTTATTTCTTGCCTAGAATGTATCCCATTCTTTATAAAGATAATTGACAACCAAGAAGGTAACTAACTTGTTTGAATTTAAAGCCAGGGAAGAAGAAGCTGGACGTCAGCAGGCAAGGCATATGCTTGGGTGGAAAGAGCCTTTTGACACTCCTTAGTGGCTTTTGTGAGACTAAAAACAAAGCCATTCGAGTTGGTGTGATTGGTGAGTTTATGTAATCATAACTAGCAACTTTTCTATGGAAATGAAATCAGAAATTTGGTTGCTGACAAAAGGGTATTTACCTTTAAAAGGGTGCTGGGAGAAATGCTTGGAAAGAATACCCACAGTGTAGATGTGAATTATTAGTCTCATGTAACTGTTCCTTATTAAGTTTGAAGAAAACAAACTATTTGGTACCTCAAAAAATTAATGGTTGAAATTGATTTTAATCTGCCTTATTTTTAAAAAAACGATTTTAATACTATCTCCTCCAAGAGAGCCATCACATAGAGCAAATGCTATTTTTTAAAGAAAGGGAGAGGGGGAAAAAATGAGGAAAGAGTTAGCAAAAAACAATACATTGAAAAAGTTTGGAAATGCATGCAATGTACTTCCCCTTCCCCCCATACTTCCTACCTCTGCAAAGGAGTTGGGGTGGGGTCTTTATTTCTCTTCTTTGTAGTTTTGTTGCATATTACATTTTGGTTGTTTTGTGGTTCTTTCCTTTAACATTGTTGCAGCCTCTTTTCATCCTACTGGTTGGATTTTAGAGCACAGTAATATCCCATGATGTTCACGTATCACAATTTAAGCCATTGCATTCTCTAGTCTAAGGGCATCTAATTTGTTTCTAGTTCTTTGCTACCACAAAATGTTCTGCTGTTAATGACCCCTTTAGGGTTTAAGATTAGTATTGAAGTCTCTGGCATAGTATCTGTTCTGACTGTTGTTTGGGTGAGAAATGAAGATAGAAATGGTCTTATTATTAAAATGATGATAAGAGATCCAACTCTGATCTCACTCTGAACAGGACTCATCCAGTTTTATTTCATACTTCCCATAAAATCTATTTTTGTCAGTATTTGTTTTCTGTACACAAAATGCAGATTTCTTTATACTATTTGAGTTTCCAATGAGTTATTTGTATCATAAATAATGAGATATTTCTATTTCTTTTCATTTGAAGGTTTCCCAAATGTGGGCAAAAGTAGCATAATCAATAGTTTAAAACAAGCATATGTGTGTCATACTGGACCAGCCATGGGTCTTACAAGGTAAGCATCTGAAAAGTTTGAGGGCTCTTGGGAATATTTCAAGGAGAAAGTTGTAACTTTTGATATCATAACCTTTTAAATTGAATACAATTAAGTTGATCCTAATTTTTCTTCCTCTTTAAGGGTTTCAGTTAAAGGAAGATGTCAAATATCATGGCTTTGGTAGAACTTGTAATCACATTTTTTTGTTTACATATGAATATCATAAGACCTGGCATGTTTTTCCCTATAAATGAGATTTTCTGTGTGAAAATATGTATGGGTTTGAGTTGTCATTCACACATGAAGCATATGATGACAAACTGGATCTGATGTTCTATGTTGAATTTCTTCAATCCAACTCTGAGCTTCATGTTTGCTTAGGTATTCATCTCTCTTCATTCTTTGAAGATTCAAAGTGTTTATGCATTACTATTTCTTCTGTAGATACATGCAAATTGTCCATATCGACAAGAAAATCACAATATTGAATAGTCCAAGCATTATTGCATCTCCTTCTAACTCTGCACTAGCTCTTGCTTTGAGAAGTCCCACAAATATTGAAGAAAGAGAAACATTAGATTCAGTAACTACAATCCTGGAATACTGTAATAAACAGCAGGTAATATAGTTTCTTACAGTTTTGTTTTCAGTAGCTTCATTATTAATCTCTACTTTTCTTCAGAGCTCTTGAAGGCCCCTTCTATATTGATATCAGTTTTTTCGGCCAGAGATAAATGTCCTTGGAACCATCTAGTTGAAGATAATGGTTGAATGTACAAGTTTAGTTTGTCTATTAGTTTGATAGAGATGAGGATCTATTTAGTTACTTTGTTGTTTTTTTCTCTGGCACTGAAAAGGCAATTTCTTGACTTCTTGTTTATAAGGAAATGAAAAAACAGGGACATTCCTGGATAAGCAGATAAACAGTGCTGGCTTGTTTTGAGTCATTTATTATCTTTTGTCTTATATAACTGCATATCTAATGATATTGTAGTTATTTGGATTTAACAAAATTGCCACCTTAAAATTCTTGACAAAACATATGCTAGACCAGATGAAGCAATTTTTTTTTTCTTGTTTCAGCTAATGTTACGATACAACATCCCAAGCTATAGAGATTCTCAGGAATTCTTAACCCTGCTAGCACAGAAGAAAGGGATGGTGCGGAAAGGTGGTATACCAAAAGTAGAGGAAGCTGCCAAGCTGTTTTGGTCTCACTGGACAGGGTAAAGGCTTTATTTAGTTCATCTGTTGAAAACTTAATAGTATTGATTAGCTATTAAATTTTATCTTTTTTTTTTTTTAAACCAGCCCTAAGATGAGTTACTACTGTCAGGCTCCTTCATCACTGACTCTTTCTTCACATCTTACTGAGAGTATTGTAGCAGATATGCAGCAAGGTTTTAATCTAGAGGAACTGGAAAAAAACAATGTGGGTGCCATTAGAGGTTAGTAAAATCTGTGCTTGCTTGTTTTGTTTAGATTTCATGCTGATCTATTAATGATTCATTAGATTTCTTTTGCTAGCCATCAGGGGTCCCAGATTGTCAAGTAGCATCCTTTTCCAAAGCTCTGGTCTGACCAATGGCATAATAGAGGAAAAAGATGTGCCTGAGGAATTACCAGGACAAGAGAGTGAAGGAGAAGAAGAAGAAGAAGAAGAAGAGGAAGAAGAAGATGAGGACAGTGGTGATGAAAATGATCTTGAGGTAAAATTGATTTTTTAGATTAAGTTTTAAGCAATCAGTAGAAGTCTCCATAGATTTTCAAAAACCCTTCAATGCCAACTTGTAAAACTGTAATATTCCAAAGAAAAGGAAACATGTAACTAGCTATGGTATTGTAGCTGTGGTTAATGAGGAAAGATCTGCCTATGCCTAGGACACCCTTGGTCTCTTCCATTTGCATAATGAGGGAATTAGATATTAGAATATCAGAAGAAATTGACTAGTTTAGGAGTTCTTAACTTAGGCTCTATGGATATATTTCAGGGAGTTCATGAACTTGGATGAGGAAAAAAATGAGAATTTTTAGTAACCTCTAAGAGAAATCGAACATTTACTTCATTTCAAGTATTTCTGTCAATTAAGCATAGGCAGCAGAAATATTCTGAAGGGGGGTCCATAGGCTTCACTAGTCTGACACAAAATGCCAAAAAACTACTGATGTAATCCAACCCACACATGAAATACAGTGTACTGCATTAAGAGATCATCAAATCATTACTTGGCTTCCATATCCCCTCAATACTTTCTCAAGGCAACCTATCCTATTTTGGAGATGATTTTAATTCCTATTTCTCCCTCTGGTGCCAGAGCAGGAGATGGCTACTGGGTGCTCCCTAGGCAGGCCCTCACTTTTTCAGACCATGCTTTCCTAGTTCCTAAAGCCTTCCTTCATATAGCTTAATCTCAAGATCTTTATTCTGACTGGCCTTCAACCTTACTGATGAGCTTCCTGAGACAACACCATACCTGGAAATAAATATAACAGTGAAGAGGTAGGAGAATTGCTTCTGGCTAGACTGTCAGCTACCTTAGCTGAACGTTATTGCTCTTGAAGCAGCCTAAGATGACATTACTTTTGGGGGCAATTTTACCACTCTGTTGATTTATTGAATTTGCTGGCCACTAGAATTTCCGTAGGTTTTTTTCAAGTTGACTTTTATAAAATAGAACTGTTATCTAATATGTTAGCTGTTCCAGGTTTGGGTCGTCTGTAGTGTAGATAATCAATTAAGTCATAAATAAAAATGCTAAACAGCACAGCACCAAGCCAGGTTTCATGGGGTACTTCACTAGAGACTTTCCAAGGAGATAAGCAAATCTAAATATATCATCTATGTGTTACCCTGGGCAAGTCTCTTGACCCCCATTGCCCACCCTTACCACTCTTCCACCTGTGAGCCAATACACAGAAGTTAAGGGTTTAATAAAAATAAAAATATTTGGGCCTGGTGACTTGAATGTATCAGTCAGCTCTATGTTCTGTCTTTTCCTACTTAATCTCAACAACTCCCTTTTCAATGATTTGTCTTGCCTTTTCCCAGAAGAAAATTAGCATTTTGAGTTGAGTAGCTTTGTGTCCTCTTCATTTTCCCTTCTTTTTCTTGTCTAATACTTTACTCAACCTTAGCTCCTGAGAACTCTTCACCCAAATTTTAGGTGAGACAATAGTGTGATTCTTTTTCTATCACAAGGCCCATCTTCCTAAGAATTTGAGAATAGGAATGTCCACTTGTTCATTCTCCCTAACTTTTTGGATTGTGGAAATTCTAAATATCAAATAATTACTAGTTCTACTTCAGACAGTAAGATGTGGCATTACTACCTTACATTTGTTTCCAAGATTTGTGATCTCTAACCATGAGGTTTATAGTATATAAACTCCTACAACGTCACTTTTTTCCTCTGGTAATCCCCACCCCAAACCATTTCCACCATATTTTTCTCTGGTTCTTTAACTGCATATATCTTTTTTTTTTTTTAACCCATACCTTCTGTTTTAGAATCAATACTGGGTATTGGTTCTAAGGCAGAATAATAGTAAGGGCTATGCAATGGGGGTCAAGTGACTTGCCCAGGGTCACACAGCTAGGAAGTGTCTGAGGCCAGATTTGAACCCAGGACCTCCCATCTCTAGACCTGGCTCTCAATCCACTGAGCCACCCAGCTGCCCGCTATGTGTGCATATATCTTGATATAAAATGTTATTCTCTTATCTCAGTTCTCAATTTTTTTTTTAACCTTTGAATAAATTTAGATCCTTCTGAAAATTCCATTTGGAGGGGCCTTATCCTACCATGTTTTGGTGATATTTTATAGAATAAATTTGTGATTTACACTTTGTGTGTGTGAGATCATAGATTTTATTGTTTTAATAAAATTTAAATCTTTGTTGTTTGGGATGACGGGGGGTGTGTGTCTCATTTGCTTAATTGTAGCTTTTTTTTTAATGGTATTTCACTCAGTAGATAAATGTCAGCAGTTTTTGATACCAGATTTCTCCCTTTAATCACATTGTATCATGAACTCCACTGCAAAGGAGCATAACACTTGATTACTGAAGAAAAGTTTTGGTCTTGTGTTTACATGATTATTTTCTTTAGCATGCTAATTGAACCTTTAATATTTCCTCTCAGGAAAGAAGCAGATTAGGAAACAAAAGAATTAAAGTAGAGAAAATAACATTGAAAGAGTTCCAACCAGGTATGTTGAAAGCTAATCGGGCCTACACTTTTGTTTTTGTGTTTTTTTTTTGTTTTGTTTTGTTTTTTAAATTTTAAACCCTTAACTTCTGTGTATTGACTTATAGGTGGAAGATTGGTAAGGGTAGGCAATGGGGGTCAAGTGACTTGCCCAGGGTCACACAGCTAGGAAGTGTCTTAGGCCGGATTTGAACCTTGGACCTCCCGTCTCTAGGCCTGGCTCTCAATCCACTGAGCTACCCAGCTGCCCCTACACTTTTGAATATTAGGACTTAGCAGGCATCTTCTCAAATTCTTCTTCTTCTTTTTTTTTTTTTTTTATGAAGGTGAAGACTTTGATACTAGAGAAGAAAAGTCTTTCCTTAAAGATAAAATAATTGAGGAAGATGACGACACTTACAGTTTTAATACAGATTATGTATAATGAAAGATATTCCTGAATCACTGTTGATTTACTTCTGGAGTTACCTTGACGTAAGATACTGTGTATATATACTACATCAAAAATGATTATGGTATGAGAAACATGTATAGTTATTTGTAAATATGTAAAAATATGGAACAATAAGTAGGAGATAAGTTTTTGTTTTTGTAAAAGTGAACTGAAATTGATGAAAGGTAGTTGTAATAAATACTTTGTCACCACAGACTTAATTTGTGTCAATTTAGGCTTCATAATGTCTTGTGAGGCATTATCCCCATTTTATAGATGAAACTGAAGCTCAAGTAAGGGTCTGAGTGGTCTGCATTAACATAATGGTTTGAAAACGATATTGGTTCTGATTAATCGTTAAAGCAAAATAATATCTACTTTGAAGATCAACCATATTTTTCAATTTTATTTTTGGAACAAAATGAAAAACCATCTTTAAATAGTATTGGGGAACTTTAACTAAGGCAAAAATAAGAGGTGTAACTTTTTGAAAGAAACCATAACTGGTAGTGTATTTTAAACTAAGTTAATAGAATGTAAACATGCTTCAAGTGGGTTTCATGCAAAGTAAAGTGTCAAACAAAGCCACAGGTTATAGAAGTAAAACAAAAAAACAGCATTTAACTGCAAGATGGCTCATCAGTCCTAGAAGGGGAAGGCACATCATTCACTTCTGCTTGTCAAAATTCTCTCTGTAGTAGCAATATAATTAGCAAAATACTTTTTCTCAAGTAAGGCAGATATAAAGTGTTTTCATATTCTAGTTGGGATGATGTTGGAGAACTTCATAATAATTGGGTATGGTAGCTGCTGTAAGTTGGTTTTCCTGTGTTTCACCATGAAAATTCTCACCATTACACATAAGACATTTTCCCAACTAAATACCGACTGTCAGTGTTTCCTGAGAAAAGAATGGTAGTCTGTATTCTACTTTACACTGCATTTGCAATGTCTCCATGTCTTCGGATTAGGCTGAATTTTCCTGTTGGATCTGGAATATACCATTTTTCCCAAATGTTAGCATAAGCAGCAGTTCTTCCCCATGGCTTGAAGTGTCCATTCCAATGTAGGAGTTTAGCAGCCTTCACAAACTGCGGTGAATATCGTTTTCCTGCACTAGAACCTTCCATTAATAATAAGAAATTGTTAGTAATTCTAAAGATATGCTTAGTGTCCTGTGTTCTAAAATTTTAAAATTATTTGATTACTTACCAAGGTGTCGAACATTCCACATGGGATCAATATTTGAATGCTGTTTATAAAACACTATAAGTAGAGGAGGTGTTGTAATGCTGCCAGCCAACGTCCTACTATATAATTCTTCTCTGGAGGGACAAATAAAAAGGCCATTACAGTAGTATGCTAATGAAGCCCCAGATTTTGAATTAATTAAATGCTCACTGCAACTCTTTTTAACAAACTGTCTTTCTATACTTACTCTACATTAAGTTTCATCCACTTTTCCAGCTGGTAAGTAATGTTCTGTTGTTTCCATTCTGTTAAATTTGCAACAAAAACCCCAGGATTAAAAGAGCAGGTGCTAGCTTTCATGGCAAGATTTCGAATCCTTTTTTTCTTATAGTCCAGAAATCCAACATAATTATACTATGAACAGAATCAAAATGCACAGTTTAATTTTTAAACAGAACAAGTTTTGTGTGTGCAAAAAATTGATGATTTTTCAAGCTGCTAATCACTGCCCCAACCCACAAAAAGGATCAAAAGGAATCAAAACTGACAGCTACATTGTTGAAATACTTTATAGGCAAGCCTCAAATTAACATGGAATGTTTTGTTCCTGAGAATGCACTTCTGTATTGGGATGAAAGAAACAGCTCTCTAAACAATTACTGATAATTATAGACACCAAAATATTTTAATGAAAAAGGTAGAAAATAGGACAGAAAATGAACCTAACAGATTAGCTTTAATTTTGGTGATTTGTTTTTTTTAAAGAACCCTGATCTGTCTTAGAATTAATATTTAGTACTGGATCAAAGGCAGAAGAGTGATAAGGACTAAACAATGGCAGTTAAATGACTTGTCCAGGGTCACACAGCTGTGTCTGAAACCAAATTCGAACCAAGGACCTCATGTCTCCAGACCTAGCTTTATTCACTGAGCAACTTACCTGTGCTGTGATGGTTATTTTTGAAGTCTGCAGAGAGGACAGCATAAACATGCATTTAAAGAACCAGATAATTTTGCTTAGAGCTCTTCATTGACACTGGTCCTAATAATTAAAGCTATGTGTGAAAAGTAGGGAATATATTTGGATAAGGATGATTCACCTGATTCCCTGCTCCATGGACAATAACTTTAGCAGAAGTTGAATCACAGTCTTCTGAAAAAGCAGCTGCATGCCCAGGCTTCAAAGGTGTATTATAAAGGGCAAGAATATCACCTGGAAGAGTAAAAAGATGCCTTGAGAAGCCTTGAATGCACTAAGATTTCAATGAAAATGAGTCATTTCCACTCACTGTTTAAATTTAAGACGAGTTCAGTTAGATGGATAAAGGTTGAGAACATGAAGGGGAAAAAAAGTACCTTGTACTATAACATCATCATCCATATATATTGCTTTTTTCGCATTGGGAACCAAGTTAGGCAGGTAGAATCTTGCAAAAGTTAACTGTTAAAAGAAGAAATGTTATTTGGCTTGCAAATACATATTTACATAGCACTTTAAAAGCTGAATGCTTTAATTTCCTAGACCTAGATAAAACAGGTTTAATAGATCTTTGTGCAGTGGTCTAGAGATGGTTGTCTACAGAAAGCTGCCCACGTCATAATCATGACATGTATACACACTGATGTACACAGTCTTTGGCAACTTCTTTAGACTTATACTATTAAAAGAGAATCCCTAAGCACCCTTTGTTGTATACCTCCCCAGCCAAAATATTTTTACTGTGTACCAGCTTTGAAACATAAATGATGGACAGTACTCACTGGCTTCAAGAAGTCCCCCTGTTTAGGATCCACTTTTACTTTCCCTTCCAAGCACTGAGGGTTGAAATCCACAATTTTGTACTGGATGCTTTTTAGAGAATCACTGCTAAGCCAGGATCTGACCAGAGTAAAGCATCAAATGTTATGTCAGTCTTGGGATATAAATAATCATGTTTCAATTTAAAAAAAAAAGTGTTGTTAGACAACTTAGCACCAAGTATTTCAGTGTATATTCTATTGGCCTGTGCAGGAAGAATTGAGGGACACAATATTGTTTACCTACTTACTGTATAGAGTCCTGAGGAAGTGCCAGGGGTTCCCATGTAGAAAATATTCTTAATATTTAATATTCTTAGTAGGAGAGGCATAGGCAGAAGAGCACTGATTCTTGGGCTCCAATCCCATCTCTGATGCTTGGTACCTTTTGTCAGCTGGGGCAACCCTTCTCTGGGCTTCATTTTTCTATAAAGTGAGAGTCCCCTTCTAACTCTTCATCTATGATGCCATGAATCTGGTGTTCAGCTCTTGTAATTTTACTGCAGCCAATGCTATGCTGAAATATGCTGATTCCTCCACTAAAGACATCTGCAAGTCTCCGAGTCTAAAATTTGACAAGTCCCATGGGAAAATTCTGGTCAGAGCAAGCTCTGAGACCTCATCCAAGGACACAGCCAATGAGGTGCACTGGAGTTGAGAAAAACAAGGTTCCTCCAGTTCCACTCACATTGCCTTACCAAGTGAGTGTTCCAGTAGCTTCCCCTCTATAGGTATCATTTTTCTTTAAAATGAGGGGCTCAGCTTTATCTGAAAATGAATCAACAACTTGAAAGGGAGGGAGGGTGTGCTAAATTTGCAGTACATAAATGCAACAGACCATTATGGTGCTGTGAAAATAGGCAAATACAGAGAAGCATGTTATAAGACATGAAATGATAAAGTAAACAGAGCACACAATACATACAGCAATGTAAATAAAAAGAACAACCAAAACAATATAAAATACTTTTAAAACTGCAGAGAACAAATTTGGTCCCAAAGAACTAATATGTCCGTATTCCTTTGCAGAAATAGCATGGGGTGGGGTGAGGGTGAGGAGGAGTGGTTCCATGGGTATGGAGCATTGTGTGTGGCAGCCTCTGTATTGATCAGTAATTTTACTGAAGATGGTTTATTTTTAATATATGGGTTTATTCTGAGAGAGGAAGGGGTACAGGGGGAAACTGAGGCAATGTTAAAACTAAGAATTTTGGGGTGGGGAAAGAAACCACCAATTCATTTTTTCCTCTATATACTCAACACACTGTCTCCTCAATTTTCTAACTCAGGAAAAACTGTGTGCCAAAGTGTCTAGTCCCCAAAGAAGAGTCTAACTACATGTATGGTGTACATAGTTTGCTCTGGGCCCTTAGTTATGTAATTTTCATAGTTTTAAAGTTTTATTTGTTTCCGGGCTGGGCTGGGGTCCACGGGGTCAATAGGGATAGGAAGAAAAGCCCCCAAACATCATTGTAAAGAGTGGCTATGACAGTGGCAAGACTGAAGGATTTGGACTTAGAAGTCCTGTATAAGAACCTTCCAAGAGCAGCTGTGAGGCTAGGTAGATAGATCACATGTCTGACCTGTTTGCTTATTTTGTACTATATCTTAGCACTGGATTATAGTGAGGAAATAACTAGAAACAGCTACCTTTGGAGAGTAAGGTAGTGAAACTTTTTTTTTAAAACCCTTAACTTCTGTGTATTGGCTCCAAGGCAGAAGAGTGGTAAGGGTGGGCAACGGGGGTCAAGTGACTTGCCCAGGGTCACACAGCTGGGAAGTGTCTAAGGCCAGATTTGAATCCAGGACCTCCTGTCTCTAGGGCTGGCTCTCAATCCACTGAGCTACCCAGCTGCCCCCGAAACATTTTTGAACTCAGATGAGCTTTTAAACTTTTTAAACTTTTTTAAATTTAATACAAGTTTTTCCTTGGGGGAAAACTCTTTTCCTATTGCATTAAGTTGTAAGGCCTTCCAGGTCTTCCTGATTCTATTTCCCATGTTGCATGGTATGAAGAATTGAGACAAACTTACCTGAGATGGTCTGCAGTATCATTCAAAGTAACAATGTAGAAAACCACATTGGAGTGAGTATGATGGTAAATACTATTCATCACTGCAATTGTGCCCCCAAGTCTGTCTTCAGAAGCTGCAATGACTACTGGAATCTCCTCTTCACTCCTAGAGAGCAAGCTTTTAGGGGCATTAGGCACAAACGCTAGTGGCTGAAATCCCACAAGATTTGGATCTGCAGAGGGAAGAAAGAATGATAAAAGGTAACAAGAATGGTCAAAACCACTGGAAATGAAAAAGTGTAGAAGACAAGAGGAAAAGGAATGACAAATGCCATAAAACCTTTCTGTAGGTTGTTACAGTAATCTTGTTCTCTTTTTTTTCTTATTCTTTCTTTTTTATGCCTCTAACATTCTAAAGCAGTGATAGTGAACCTAGGGTGCCAAAAATGGCATACAGAGTGCTCTCTGTGGGCACAGGGCTGCCCTCTGCTCTCCCCTCCAGAATTAATTTCTAGAAAGGCAGGGGGACTTGGGTGGAGCTGTTCCCCTCCCCCTCTTCACCACACTTAAAGACAGTTTTTCACATATCCCTCCCCTCTGCCCACAGCCCAATAGGAACGCACATGAGTAAGGTGGCCAGCTCACAGGTGGCAGAGCTGGAGTGGTGTGGAGTGCTCGGGCCACTCCCCTCCTCTCTACACTCACTAAGGACATTCCTCCCTTCACTTGCCCCTCTGCTAAGCAGTCCAATGAGAGTACTTCCTCCCTTCCCTGTATGGGGTGAGGGGAGAGGCTGGGCACACAGTCTGAGGGGTGGGATGGGGCCCAACATTCCATCTCTAAAAGGTTCCCAATCACTGTTCTAAAGCATCAGTCCTCCAAGCCCAAAGAGAAAGGAGTGTGGACAATGGATTTCAGTGGACTTGAGATTGTGCTGAGGGTGTTGCTATGCTGCAAGTCTATGCTAGCAATCGGATAACAATCCTATACCTATTAATACACATGTAGTACCTTCAAATTTGCAAAGCACTTTTCTCACAATATGAGATAGAAAACACTCCCATTTTAAAGCTAAGGAAACCAAGGCTATGAAAAAGAGAGTGGACCTCCCTCCTTTTTTCTTCTCAAAGTGTTTAAGATCTTCTACAATAACAAAAGTTTTCTCTTCCTTACCCTTCCCTCTCCACAAAGGAAGTAAAAGGTTAAAGATCTACATTTATCATCTTTTAATCCACTATGACAATGAAAGAGAATGGCAGTCAGAGTTGTGATTTACTTTATAAGGACCAATTAGGGTCACTGTACCTGAGACCTCCCTTTTCAACAAATCACTCAGACCAAGGAAGTTATGATGCAAAACTAGCAGAAAGAGAGTGACAGCAAGAACTAGGATGATGATGTTCACTAAAAAAAAAAGAGAAAAAATTAATTTTTTTCTTTGTCATTTAACCAATTCTAAAAAGCTACAACTTGGAGAAAGCATATACCTTTACGGAATGACATTTTCCTTTCAGCCTTAAAAGAATATGACTTTAAAAACCTGCAAGAGAAAAACATTCCAAAGTCACTGTGTGCACCTAGTCATAACAGCTAAATTTTATGGTGGCATTTCCATGAAGTTTAGTAGTAAAGATTCTAACTCATGATATTATAATAAATAATCTAATATCTAAGTATGAACTTGAAGTACTGCTACAATGGCAAAGTCAAACAAAAAATAAAAGCATGCCAATATCAAGCAATTCACAGTATTTTTTGGTATTATATTACACTTACCTTAAAATCCCCAGTCCTCTCCTTTATAGTGCCACAGAAGTACAATTCTGTTATATGTTCTGTCAGCCTTCAGGAAACTCCCACCCAATTAAGTCAATAGGAGCTACTAAGCCAGTAATCATGGTTTAGGCACTGTTGGAGTGTTACTCCCTTACAACTATCCCCTGAAACCACCCCTCTCCCCAATCATAGGAAAGGAGATGAACCTATGAATCAAACAGAAAATTATGGAAGGAGTAGGTGTGGTAGAGAGGAGGAAAATAAATTCAAAAAAATTCCAGATGCTGATATACTTAGATTGGGAAAGCATGATAATTCTTCCTTATGAACTAATGAATTCTGTTGCTATGATAGTTTTGGAACCAGCTTATCATATGGCTGAAGATGGAGCTTCTGGTTTACGTATTTTTTACTTTTGTTTCCAGCATTCCCCTCAACATTATGTACCTGCTCTATGCCAGGATCAGTTGGAGATTGGATTAGGAACCAAGGTACATTCATGGAGCTCACAACATGGGGAGCAAGACATAATCACAAATAACTATAAGGGCAATACATGATTAATACAAGAATATAAACAAAGTATTATGGGAGTGAGGAGATTGCTTATCCCTTATCAAGCAACTACAAAATCTTGGGGTTTTTCTTCCTATCTTATTGTTCCTTTTCAGTATCTTTTGTATTATTTCATATATAGGGGATACTCCAAGGCTCCACTTTGGGTACTCTCTTCTATCTAAGTTCTAATTTAGATTTCATCAGTTCCCGCATATTTAATAATCATTTTCACAGCAGATGATTCCCAAATCTACATATCCAGCCCACTTCTCACTCTTAAACTCTCATCCCCACATATCCAACTATCTAATAGGCATTTTCCATCTGTATGTTTCCTAGGGATCTCAAACTCAATATATACAAAATCAGTCAAAAACTCGTACTAAGCACCTACTACTATATGCCAGGCCATATGTCAAGTGCTGAGGACATAAAGAAAACAAAGCAAAAAAGCAAAAGGCAGTCTTTGCTCTTCAGGAGCTCACTATCCAATCGAGGAGGCAATATATAAATAACTATGTACAAACAAGATATATGCAGGATAAGAGGAAAATAGGGAAGGCTCTAGGATTAAGGGGGATGGGAAAGGCTTCCTGAAGAGGGTGGAATTTTATCTGGGACCAGAAGGAAGCCCAGAGGTGGAGATGAAGAGGGAAAGAGCATGCCAGGCATGGGAAACATCCAGCAAAAATGAATAGTCTGGAGTTGGAATGTCTTGTTCAGAAATAGGAAAGAGGCTAGTGCTACCAGATCATAAGAGAAAGGTATAAGAATACTGGGAAAATGGGGTGGGGGTAGGGTGAGAAGGTAGGTTCTAAAGGGCTTTGAATTGATCCTGAAGGCAATAAGCAGTCATTGGGGTTTATCAAGTAGATGGACGACATGGTCAGGTCTATACTTTAGGAAGATAGCCCTTATGATTGAGTTGAGCTTGGACTGCACTGGGGAAAGACTTAAGGCAGAGAATCAACCCAACTAGCAAGGTATTGCAAATAGTTAGCAGTATGGTAGTGAGGGCTCACACCAGGATGGTGGCAGTGTCAGGGGAAGAGGAGGGTGGATATGTAAACGATATTATGAAGGTAAACTAGATAGGCTGGAGCAAAAGACTGGATACAGGGGAGCTGAACAGTGAAAAGTTGAGGATGACATTTGGAGGTTGTGAGCCTGAGTGACTGGGAGGATGGTGTTGACCTTGACAGTAAAAGAGAAGGTAGGAAGGGGAGTGTTTAGGACATATTGAGTTAAAACAGATGAAGATATGATCCTGGAGGAGCAGCTAAGTGGCTCGGAGGATAGAGAGTCAGGTCTATAGAGGGGAGATCTCTAAATAAAAGATGTATGTAATTTACTGTTAACCACTTCATAAGTTACTAAATTGGAGAAAAGAACTTTTTGATTCATTGCTCCCATGTAAAATGGGTACATTCTATTGACACTGAATGACTGTGTCCTGTCACATTTATTGTATTTGCTGACTGTTTTAAGATTTAATTTTGTTTTTAAGTTCACATGTTAATCAAATTTATCACATTACATTATACTATGTCACTTTCAATTACTGTGTTTGGGCTATTAGCTATATATTCTGTTACACTGTCTTTATTTGTACCCTCCCCTTTGACTGGATTGGTGAAGAACATATCTTTGTGAAAGCCCATAAACACCTTGCACAAACCCTTTTTGTGGAAAAACCATAGATCCTTAGGGTTGTTGATTTTGTCACCAGATCTACTGAGGTCACATGTTGCCTATACAGCCTTTTGGGTTTTTTTGCATTTGTTAACTCACACATCAAACTGGTTTCAACCTGTATACAAGTTTTGGAGAATTCAATGATTTATTTAAATTAATTTAAGGGGTTTTGAGAAGTGATTTTTAGATATCTAGTAGTATCTCTACCTCTGACTGATCATTTGCCTGCCTCTGAGTTGTTTGTAACAAGAGATAAGGATCCCTTTGTAGTTGAAGTAAAAGTGCAATAGCACTGTTGTATTTCCCCATCTCCGCATTTATTGAAAATATAATGGATGAGATTTCTGAAGTGATTTTTCACTGTTTAGTCCTTGGCTCCACATGAAAATAGGTGGGACATATTTGGAGACAGTTCTGTTACACTGTTACAGTTACTAGAGGGAGGGGGTGCCCAAGTGGTTTAGTTACCCTGTGATGGGTTATAATCTCATCCAGGAGGTGGGAATGATTTTTCCTGTGAAGATTCTATTCTTCCACCAGAATGATCTAAATCAGTGATTCCCGAAGTGGGCGCTACCGCCCCCTGGTGGGTGCTGCAGAATCCAGAGTGGTGGTGATGGCCACAGGTGCATTTATCTTTCTTATTAATTGCTATTAAAATTTTAAAAAATAATTTCCAGAGGGCTAAGAAATATTTTTTTTCTGGAAAGGGGACGGTAGGCCAAAAAAGTTTAGAAACTGATCTAAATTCTTGGTGATATTTTAGACCCAAAAGGTTTTATCAGCAGTACAAAGATCTGTGTTTGTTATTCTAAGGCTCTCTTGCCAAATTTTGGAATAATGGCAGTAACAGACTTTGTTAAAAATATCTCAGCCAAGGTTGAAAGATTGGCTAGGTCTGGAGAACTTGTGACAAATATCCATGAGCTTAAGAAGTCTTTAAATGACACAGAGCAAGTAGATATACTCATGTGAATCCTAATGATAGCTGGTGAAACCTCTCATGGCTGCAAGGAATGGGGTTGTTTGCAATTGTCCTAAAATGGGCTCTTATAATTTTGGGGATTTTGGTACTTCTTAGAATCTGCATTAGTTGTTGTATTACTGTTTTTAAAAGGCTTTTATCTGGTGAAAAATCATGTATACTCACACTGTGGATCATGGCCAAGTTAAAAGAGAAATAGATATCATTTTTGATTGAGAAACCTTTGTGTTCTACCTCGGCTTGGCTAACACATTGTCACATGGAATGTGAACTATGAAATTATGATTTATTATTTTTTTTTCTTTATGTTTGCAATAGGATATTTGATTCTTTTTTCCTATCCTTTGTAGTACTTGAAGTACATGGAATCAGTATTAATGTTTTTGATCTTGAAGGATAAGTTTACAGTATTTATTAGCCCTAAAAACTATGCACACCCAAAAGCTTTAGACTATGGAAACCTGCCATGAATTGATAAATGTTATGGGACTGTGATTAATGATTGTGTCTGATTCCAAGAGAAGGGAACAAAAGAACCATTATACAGTGCCAAGAAGCACAAGGTCAAGGAAACCAACCAATCCCAATGGGATTGATGAGAATCTGTACAGTGCCTAGGAGCATAAGGTCAAAAAGGACCAAACCAATCCAGGTAGGATTGTTGAACTTCTACTCCAATACAAAAGGATTTGAACCTAGTGTGAGACTTGAGGTTGAGGTGCTTGACATATGTTAAGATGCAGGACTCCTGAAATACTCTCAGTCAAGTACTGAAGTTTGGCTATCATCCTGGCAACCCCTATCCCTGACAGTGAAGGTAAAATCAGACCAGGGAATGATTTTTCCCATTTGCTGCTAAAACCTAGTCCTTTCTATCTTATAGTTTAGCAATTTTCTGTAGTTCTGGCTGCCAATGGGTAAAGTGCTATATCGCTGCAATTGTCCTACAGGCTTGTGGGACATAAATCGCTTTAATTAGGCCTTGCTAGTGATTCAAGAACTTGTTACAGGTTTATTCTTTTTTATACTCTGAATAAATAAAATTCAATTTTATTTTTAAAATTTTTATTATTATGTTTTTATTATTTTTCTTCTTATTTATTTTATCCAGAATTAAATTTTTGTTCTTTTATTTGAGATTTTTTTTGGGTTAATGGTTTTCTTTTGACATTACTTCATATACCTCATAACTCAGCCATGTGTCCTGGGGTGATTCTGGTGTTGGTCAACACCTTCCTCAGGGGGGATGGTGTAATTATCCTAAAATCCAAGATTTAAAATCTTTTGGAGAAATTTCAGGAAAAGAAACTCACCAACAACCCAAATCAAGAAAGTGGATCTTTTTGAAGAAGGTGCTGTAAAGATGCCTACAGAAGCCATACACTGCATCAAAAGATCCATAATGAACTTTGGGATATAATGAACTGAACTGAAGGGGGTTGAACATACTTATTCTGAAAATAAATTCTTATGCCAAAGAGGACTGCCCCCTAATTGGCATTTTGTCAATGCGTCTATCAATCATTTTTGTTTTCTTCCTCTTTTATTTTCCCATTATCTCTAAATATTGTAACTCCCTCTTAGAAAGTGCAATATTGTATGTATTTTTAGCTAGAAGATCTTTAGAGGTATAAGATAGTTATGTTTAAATGTTCCACTGGGGAGACTAGTCTCCCAAAGGATCACAGGGGGGATTGTGTAGAGGGAATTTCATTCCCTCCCCCTCCTGGACTGCCAACCTGTTCATCCTCTTTTTCACATGCCAGCGTTGTGTACAGGAACGTAGATAAAAAGGGAGTGGGTAGATCCCAGGGGGTCTTTTGGCTCATTACTTTCTGGAGCAGGCAAGGGATGGATGGAGGATCTGGACATATGGTCAGACTTTAGAGTAAGAAAGAAACTTTACTTTAAATCTATGCTTATCTATCCTTTCTATTTCAAGTGATTATTAATAAACTTTATAGAAAATAAGAACATGGAAGATATTAATTTAAACCTAACAGATCCTGGGTGCCAATCTGATCTCAGACACTTCCCAGCCTGTGTGACCCTGGGCAAGTCTCCTAACCCTCATTGCCTAACTCTTACCACTCTTCTATCTTACAATCAAGACAAAAGATAAGGGTTAAAAAAAAAAAAAAGATGTTATATCTGAGTTTAGCAGAGGGCTTAGGGATGGATAAGTAAAACTTGAGAATCATTAGCAGAGATGATAGTTGAATCCATGGAGTTAATGAGATCACTAAGTGAAAGAGGAAGAAGAGACTTGGACCCACACAGAATCCTATGGGATATCTCTAGCTATTAGGCATGACTTGGTGAAAAGGAAACTGAGAGGGTGCAGTCAGATAGGTAAGAGAGAGGAGTGCCCAAAAAACAGAGAGAAGAGAATATGAAGGAGAAGGTGAAGAATAGTCTCAAAGGCTAGAGAGAGGTCAAGAAAGATGAGTGTTAAGAAAAAAACAAACTCTTCTTTCCCCCAAAATCTTTCCTTCCTACTCATTTCTCTATTTCTGTGAAGGACATTGCTATACTTCCAGTTACCCAAATTCACAACTTTTGAGTCATCCTTGATCCTTTAAACCTTACACTCCACATAGCCAGTCAGTTTCCAAGTCTTCCTGATTCTATCTCTTTAATGTCTCTCAGATAAATCTTTCTCCACTCACATCATAAACATGCTGGTTTAAATCCTTAAATCTTTCTCACCTGGACTACTGCAATAGATTTCTGATTTCCATGTATTTCTCTCTCCAAATTATCCTCTAAATTTATCCTTTACACAGCCACCAAGCACAAGTCAGACAATGCCATTCCCTTCCTTGAGAAACTTCAATAGCTCAGTAGGAGGTGTACAAGGTTTTCAGGGAAGACTAATACCTCTGGTGTGAGGGCTAGCCAAGCCCTTTACCCTTCTGTGAGTTGGGGGAATGTCTATTTCAGACATATAAAGATTTTTTCCAGTAGAAAAGGCAAACGAAAACAATTTGTTTCAATAGCCATGAAAATGATAGAAGCTGATGCAGTGGAGTGCTCAGAGCTTGGTTAGATATTGAAGAAGCTGAGGTTATCAACTGCATATTGATTGCATATTGACTACATAGCTATCACCAGTCACCTTGACTTTTGAGCCACTGGACTTCTATGACTTTGGGAAAGAGAGTGAGGCTGACAACTTGGTGCAACTCTGCTTTTCTCAAATCCAATTTTTGTGTGAATCAAAAGACACCACCAGTGATATCATTTTGGTCCTTTTTGAGCATAAAGGCCAACAACCAACTTCTAGAATAAAATACAAACTCCCTTGATTTGGTGTTTAAAGTCCTTCAGTTTGCTTCCAACCTACTTCTCTGGTCTGTAAAAAATTATTCTATTATTAAAGTTAAGTTATGAACTCCAGGTTCTTAGTTTCCATAGAGTTTATTAATAAGCTTGAATAAAGAAAGCAGATAGATAGAGATTAAAGCCTATTTCTAATCTAATTTTGACCATGTGGTGTTCTGCCTCATTGTTCCCAGCCATGGTCCTTCACCACCACCCCAAGGGAATAGAGAGAGACCATTTCCTGGCACCTTGCTTTTATTTATTTCTTTTGGCCTGGACCCATAACCTTTAGTTCCAGGTCATGTCCCTAGGACTTTTCACCTGTGACCTCTGTTTGGGGCATTCATGTGAGATCCGATCATGCAGCGCAGGGACGCAGGTTGGATGAGCCTGGGAGGAGGGGTTCCTTTTACACACTATCTCACTCTACATTCTGGTTAAACTGATCCACTTGACATTCTTTGTACATAGTATTACGTCTCCTGTCTCTTGAGATTTGTTCCTTACATCTGGAATTTCTCTCCCTTATCAACCTCCATTTCCTGAAAACACTAGCTCCTTTCAAGGCTCATCTCAGGGGCCATTAATTCAAAAGGTCTTTCCTGGTTTCCTCAGATGTTGGCTGTCTCCCTCTCCTATCACTTAAAAAATAAATTCTATATACATATATAGATATATAGTATGTTGAAGCTAGTTTGATTATACACTCAAATAACATAAACATAGTTTTTTTTTAAAACTGCAAACTAAATGACCATATGAAAACATGCCCCCAATCTCTAATGGTGAAAAATACAAATTATAACAGATTTTACCTTATATCAAGTAAACTTGAAAAGATGACTGAAAAAAGAGGATAGTAATGTTGAAGGTAGTTATGAGAAGACAAACTAAGAGTACTGGTAGAGTTGTCTGGTGGTCTAGGTCTAATTATTCTGCAGATCAATATGGAATTGTTCCAGAAAAATGACTAAACTGTCCATACTCTATGATTCACCAACTCTAATGGGCACATACTCCAAGGAAGTCAAAGACAGTCCAATACAGATCAAAATATTTGGAGTTCAACTCTGTAGTAATGAAAATAGGGGATGGGGGTGGAGGGGTGGCAGAGAGTAGATGAGAAATGAACAAAAACCATTTAATCTATGAATGTAATGGAAATGATTAATATGAGGAATTTATAAAAATATGGGAATATTTACATAAACTGATACAGAGTGAAATAAGCTGATACAAAAGAACAGTATACACATTATAAACAATGGGAATAGAAAGATCATTCTGAAGAAGTTGGACTCTTGACTAACAGAAAAAATCTATAAAAATGACCAAGAGTAAATGAAACCTAGCTTTCCCCCCAAGTCACAGCACAGAAGTAGATTCTGAGGGTGGAATATTGCATATATTGCCAGAGGTAGTCCCTGTATTGGGTAGTTTTGTTTAATTATTTTTGTCGCTAAGCAAGGTTTAATACAGAAAGAGAAGTGAAGTTTGAATGACTGCTATAAAAATAAAAGACATTTGAAAAAATTTTTTTCCCAATATGCCACTGCAAATCCCCTTAGTTATTAGTATTCTCTATTCAAATTATCTTCTATTTAATTATTCATGTAGATTCCCTCAAAAATTTTTTATCTTCAAATCTCCAACAACTAGTACAAAATCTTACATGTGGTAGGTACTTACTACTAAAATGATAACAATTTGCTGAAAGATGCAAATAATATTATTTCCTATATCTCTGGGACTATAACATCTACTCTGGCACACAGAACTGCATATCTTGTTATCTCATTGCTACTCTATCCTTAAAAAGTTACTTTAGGGACAGCTAGGTGGTAGAGTGGATAAAGCGCCAAGTTTGAAGAAAGAGGACCTCAATTCAATACTAGCCTCGGACACTTTCCTAGCCATGTAACCTTGGGCAAGTCACTTAACTCCATTTGCCTAGTCCCCGTCCTTTTGTCTTAAGAGTTGTTTCTAGGTCAGAAAATAAGGGTTTTTTTTTTTTTAAAAAGTTACTTTGTGTCATTGGAACTATCCCAAAATACAGAAATATCCTTATCTGCTCCCTTTATCCCCTTGCTTATATACAAGTGGCATATTACTAGGAAGAACTGATGGGCCATTACTGTTTAAATGGATTTGCACAGCAAAAGAAATTGCTCCTCTTCCGGTTTTCCTTTGCTTAGGATTTATTCTTTAGTGGCAACAACTCATTTTCAGTTTCATTGAGTTCTTAGAGGTAAAGTGCAATACAAAGGTGAAGCTCAGAGAACTCAAGTAGCATGAACCAAATCACAAAACCAATAAGTGGTAGCACTCTGTGGGGTCCCAGATGTGAACTAATCACGAAAGTATTAAAGATGCATTCAAAAGCTGACTCTTATGAGCAATGTGCTCATGTACCAGATTTATGGATATATTTCTAATATTTCACATAATTGATTTATGGATCCTTGAATGGTATTGGAACTCAAACCTTGTGGTATTCTGACCCCTCCCCACACCTGCAGTCCAAAGGTCAAATGAACCGCAGTGCTGGGTGCTGGCTTCTATATTCTTTTAGCCTACGTCTCATTTATCCGGTTTATCAGGCTGATGTTAAATTCTCTACTACCTCCCCTGCTTCCCTGTTACTATAGAGGACAACACCATCCTCTCAGTCCCTCAGGTTCACATGACTCCTTATTATCTCTTATTCCCCAAATCCAAAATGTTGCCATGGTCTGTCAAATTTCACATCTGCAACATCTCCAATATGTTCCCCTCTCTTCTCTGACACTACCACCACTCTGATGCAGGCTATCATCACTTTATATCTGGATTATTGAAATAGTCTGATTGTGAGTCTGTCTTCCTCAAGTCTCTCCCCACACCAGAATCACCCCAGGATACATTTATTAATGTTGTTATACAACAAAATTCCATCGCCAGAAAAGATGTGGTTTCCCAAGAAACTTAAGCAAATCATTTTATTTTTCAATTCTACATTTCAATGAAGCATTATATCCGAAGTATTATAAATCACTGCTCTGTACATTAATTTTAGGATTTAATTTTGGATAAGTTATGCAAAAATATAATTCTGTATAATGAAGGTCCTTAAGATGTAATACAAACACTTTTATCCTTCAATACAGGAAGTGAACTCAGATATTATTCCAGAGTCACACCACTGCTAAATATCAGATATGGCACCAAAATTTTCTTTCACACCACAGTTTCCTCTTCCTTCAACACAGGGATGTCATGAGGACAAGCTGAGAATACATTATTTATGATGATATTGGCCTCTCCATATTTTTTTCTTGGTATTGTTTCTTTAAGAGCTTGTTGCAACTCACCTGTTTACAGGTAATGGTCCTGAAGAATGAAGAATCCCTGATGCTGAGATTCATACATTTATCTGTAGAAAGCAAAGAAGGAACATCTGACCTAGACGGTTTTCTGAGGCCTGGGGGCTTCTCTCCTAAATGGCAAGAGGATGAGGGTCCTCTGGAGTTGATCAAGTCTTTGGTCGGTGGGCTAAAAGCTTTCGGGACCCCCTCTTCAAGGATGCAGGAGTCCCGAAGTCCCTAGTGTGGGAGTGGTCAATTCACTTCCTTTCTCCAGGCCTCGGTTTCCCCAGGTATACAACTGGGGTGTAAGAGGGAAGTGGATAAGAAGACATGAGAGGATCGCTGGATCCAGCTGTGACATACTAGGAGTCAAAACCCAAGGCAGGGCTGGGGGAGGAGCCTCAAGCCTGGGGAACGGAGAGTCCCCGTAGGATGCGAAGGGGGAGGGGAGGTTCTCTTCGGGGGTTCCTCGGACGCCACGAGTCCGTTCCCCGTGGATGCCCAGGAACCGCGGAAGGCTTCCTTTGCTTGCGGAGCAAGCTGTGCCTCTACCAGCCTTCTCCCCCGAGTCTAGCCCGTTCCAACCACTGCCCTCAACCGGGGTCCCAGCCTGCTACAGGGACCTAGCCACGCCAGCCCACAACCTCACCTTCGACCTGTGGAGCCGCCCTCGAGCCCGAGCCCTGCTCCGCCCTTCAGGGCCCAGGGCCCGCCCCAGCCCGCCCCCCGCGCACGAAGGCCAGCCTTCGCCACCTCAGCGCCTGCAGTCCGCCACTCGCAGCTCAGAAGGGTGCGGGGCGGGCCTGGGCATTGCCTGATGGGTTCCGTTCCTTCGGTCACCTCTTAAGTCAGAAGGACGGAACCTGCTGTCTCCTTTCCTCACCTACAGAATCGAAGAGTTCCTTCCCGTCACCCATTCTAGCCCCAGCAACTGCGGTTGTGGCAGCAAGAGTGCTGCCGCGCGAGCAGGCGAAGTGCTAGGCTGCCCGTGCCGCAGGGGTCCTCGCAACAGCACTGAGCTGGTTGCTATGGGAACGTGACGCGAACTAGTGGCCGTTGGGCCGCTGAGTAGTTTTCGGGATCGAGTCCGGTAGCCGGGGCCGCAGCACCCCGCTTAGAGTCAGCACTGACGGCAACTCCTTCCCGAGGACGAAATGCCTCCCGCCGGCAGTCCCAGCAGCAGCCGCCTGCGCAGCAGTCGCGCCTGGTCCAAGTCAGCCCCGAAGTCACACGTGGCTTAGCGATGGGGCGGGGCGGGCAGAGCGGGTCCTCGATTTGCGCTGCCCGGACATCCGCTTCCGGGATTCGGCTCGCTGTGCACCAGAGCCGCGCCACTGGGTCCCAAGCTCAGGACCTCCTGCTTCCTCCTCTGTCAGGCCCTTCTTCGTTCGTCAGCTCCAGCCGCGACCCGTCCGGGTCCCCGAAGCGCAGTGCCTCAGTGTCCCTGCAGCGCCGCGGGCCCCCAAAGGCAATCATATTGGACGGACTGAGTTCCCTGCCCACGCAGATGGTGAGTGCGCCCACTCTCTGTGGTGTACTATGGCGACAAATCCTAGGGGTTGAGCGAGAGCCAGCTTTTGTGAAGCGCCCCAAAGTGTGCCCAGCGCTGGCCTTGCCCTGGAGGAGCTTACATTCTCCTGGGCACTGAAACGTGCAAAGGTCCTTCTGAGACCTGGTGGGAGGGATGACCTCTTTGAGGAGCAGGCTGTCACAGCTGGGATCTTTTCTCTCTGTGCTCTTTCTAGCCCCAACACTTGGCCCCGCCCCTACTGTCTTCAGTGTCTTTTGGTTTTTCCCTCCTTTTATAATGCTTTCTCAGTTGTGAATCTCTGAACGAAGTAGCTTTTTTCAGTTTGCTGCTTCAGTTTGCCGTTTTCCTTTCTTAGCAACCCCTCTCAACACTTTAATCTCTTGGCATTGGTTACCCTGAACATCCTCTGTTTAGGCTTTTGTTCAAGCTCCCAGATTCTCTGCCGTCTATCCCCACCCTTTTTCCAGTGGTTCCCTGATGGAATGCCATTTAGCAATAAGGCTGATCTGGGGCAAGAACCATCCAAAATGAAAATATCGTGTAGAAATGAAGGATTGTTGAAGAACTGGTTGATTTTGCTTTTTTTTTTTTTTCTTTATGCCTCTAGGATTATAAGGGTCAGAAGTTAGCTGAACAGATGTTTCAGGGAATAATTCTTTTTTCTGCAGTAAGTATCTGTCATTTAATTTTTGCTTTTTTCATCATAGCTTTTCCTAATGAGACCTGTCTCTCTCCTAGGTAATTGGCTTTATCTATGGATATGTGGCTGAACAGTTTGGTTGGACGGTCTATATTGTTATGGCCGGATTTGCTTTTTCATGCTTGGTAAGAAACGCCTCCTTAGATCCCAGGCATCTTATACCAGTTCTTAAATTTTTTTTTTAATTTTATAGCACTTATGGAAGAGTGAGAGATGAAATTTGTTACTGGTCATCTTCAGTCAGTATCTCCATTTATTGTCATTATAATGTCATATATGTTTTAATTCCTGCTTGTTACATAAATACTGTGCTGTGCTTTAGCGGCAAAGCAGACTTAGCCCCACCCTAGACAAGGGTCTTTAAATTATGGGTTGGAAAAGATTTCTTGTGCTCTCCCTACTCCTTTTCCCATTCCATCTCTAGCCTTTGCACAGGCTGTCCCTTATAACTAGAATCTACTGCCTCACCTAGTTTCCTTTAATGCCATCTTTTACATGAAGCCTTTGCATATGTTTCTTCCCCTCAGAATTACCTTGCTTATCATGTACATGTTGTTTCCCCTGGACAGATTCTGCACTCCTTGAAGGCAGAGGCTATTTTTGCCTTTGTACCCTAATGCTTAGCCTGGTCCCTGGGATGTAATAGGTTCACCAAAATGCTCATTAATTGATCCAGTAGTTATGTACGTTTTTTTGGGTAAAAGGATAGCAGTTGTAAAATTTACATAGAAAAAAAGACCAATAAGAAGGCTGATTTGGTTATGTTGTTGTGTACAGTAAGGGAGGCGAAATGATATTTAAGAATTAAAAAGGTGGTTAGAACCAGGTGGTTAAATGCTAGCGGAATCTCTGTTTGATTCTAGAGGGCATAGGGAACCACGAAGTTCTTAAGTAGGGCAATGATGTGATTGTGTTTTAGGAATATTGTTTTGCCATTTATTTGGAGGCTGGATTAGAATAGGGGAGATGAGGTGAGGAGATCAATTAGATAGCTATTGCAGTAGGCCAACAGGCTGTTATGAGGACCTTATCTAGTATGAAAGGAAAGAATGGGATAGATGTGCCACTATTATGAAGGCAAAAATGACAAGATTTGATAACTGATTAGATTTTTGGGGAGTCTTGAGAAGAGTTAAGGATGTCATCAAGATTGCACACTGTGTTATTTGGAATTTTGGGGGTTCTTTTGAGGGTTATTTGGGGTTCATTTGAGTTTTAAATATTTAGATATATGACAAACTTCCTGTAGCCAGTTAGGGGACTTGGAAACTACATTTCCCATGATTCCTCTTATAATGCAGGTAGACAGGAAGTGTGACTACATAAAAGAACTGTTTAAGACTCCTGAGGCATTGGAGGTGAGCTCTCTTTGATATGAGGGAGCCAGGTGGGCAGAAGGTATGGCGGGCAATTTGAATTAGATCTTAGCAGGCGCATGGTCATCTTTATTTTTAACAACATGGCTTTAATTGAAATATTAATACTTCTATTTACATCTGTCTATCAATTTTAATCATAACAACACCTATGTAATGAGAATAGTAGCCTCTTCAACAGAGGCAGGGAAGTTGAGAAAAAGGAGTTGGTTTTGGGAGAAAGGGTAATGGGTTTTACTTTGGACATCCTAACTTTAGGATACCCACAGGTCATTGTTCAAAATGTCCAGTAAGCAGTTGGTGGTATGAAGATAGAGATTAAGATGATTATATACAGATTTGGGAGTCATCTGCATAGAGATGATATTTGAACTTTTGGAACTGAAAAAGTCAGAGAATTCAAGAAGGCCTTCCATACAGCCATGAGATTTCCTCACAGTTAGGATTAAGATAAGAATGATGATAAGACTGAGGAATAGTTAGATAGGAGAACCAAGAGAAAACAGTGCCTTGAAAGCTCAGAGAAGAAGTATCCAAAATGATAAAGTGGTCACTAGTGTCAATTAGTCTGGTGACCTTAAATGGAATGAGGATTAGAAGCAGCTATCATATTTGGCAATTAAGAGATCACTGGCAACTTGGGGAAGAGTACTTTTAGTTGTGAAGTTAGAAGCCATATTGCAAGTTGTTGGAAGAAAGTATGGAGGATATGGATATAAACAGCTTTTTCTAGGAATATATGAAAGGAAGGAGAAATATTTAGGACCTTGAGGGTATGGTGTGGTTTAATGAGATTTGTTTTTTAAACAGGGAAACCTGGGTAGGTTTGGAGGCATCAGGGAAGGTACCAGTAGAGAAGAAATTTAAAATTTGTGAAGATAGTGAGCAATCAAAGAAGACAAGAGGGAATAGGATCAAACATACAAGTAAAAGAAAATGGAAGCTATATAGGGGAGAAGGAGCTCATAGTAAATGCCTTCTATTTTCTCTTAAAAGTACAAGGCAATGACTTCTGCTAAGAAGGTGGGGATAGGAAGTGGTATAGGAGGTTCAGGAGAGAAGAGTTTGGAATAGTCCTCAGAGACAAAGAATAATAATAATAGAAAATCAATTACTTTGATTATGGTCAAGAAGGCATTAAAAGCAACTTTCTTCTTATACTTTATTAAATGAGATCTATATTGCTATATCTCTAATACAGAAACTTGGAATCAGTAACAAGTTAGTAAAGAAATTCTGTAGATCATTGATTCATGTTGTTTGAACATATGACTTTTATATAAGGTATAAATTTTCTCCCTCCCTTCATCAAGCTGACACTTCCTCCGTGGCCCATATATCGCCGACACCCCCTCAAATGGCTCCCTGTTCAAGACTCGGGATCAGAAGACAAGAAACCAGGAGAGAAAAAAATAAAAAGGCATTCTAAAAATAACTGAAACATGCCATATGGTCAACCTTACGACAGCCATTCAGTTTTGTGAACTATCTCTTGATTTGTCACATCCACAACAAAATAAAACTACCTACATTATTGTTGCCGAGCTGTGTTAGAATTTGCTTGTTATCTGTTGTTTACCAAAAGCAACTAGATTTTTGTTCATAAACATTTTCAGTTATTGGTTTCATAAATTTTCTTTGAAATGGAGGAAAGACATTCTTGTCACATGAAATGTGCCTCCAAATATGCAAGTTCTTTAAAGCCCACTAGTATTTCATAAGATGAATATTGTAATTGTTGCAGTATTTTATATATTCCATTTCGATTAATTAAAACAATTCTGCACTTTTTTTTAGTTAAACAAAGCTTTATTGAAGCTTTACATTATTAAAAGGTCTTTTATGCAGTAAATAGGCAACAATTAGCAGTTTTTATTGTGATACTGCTTTTGTGAATGAGAGTAGACTTGTATACTATTCTGTAGCTGACAGTTCAAAAATGAAGTTTTTAAAAAATCCTTAACATGTAGCTCCCCTTCCCCTAAAAGGCAGTAAGTGGTAGTAACTTTAAATGATCAGCAATCATTCTTAAGAAAAATCGGCATTCTGGGACGTATGACTTAATAAAATTATACTTTGTTTAGAATGCATTTCCAACTAATAATTAACTAATGTTGCTGGCATATAAAAGGTACTACTTCTTTCATGCTTTCTTTCTGAAGTGAGCTAGAGAAATTAGCTTTCTTTGCATGCTTTCTTTCTGAAGTGAGCTAGAGAAATTAGCTTATTCCAGGAAGTAGATGGATGGCATGAGGACCATACTTGTAACAAAGTTTGGACAATTCAGTAAAACTTAGAGTATTTCAACCTCAGCAATATAGTGGTACCTTGACACAAAAGTTTAATTTGTTCCATGGCCAAGTGTTTAACTCAGTTTGCTTCTGTGTCAAATCCTCAACATTTCCTTAATCTCAATTGTACTGATTACCTTCTCCACCTCGGGCTCCTCCCACAGGCAGAAGCTCAAGATTCAGATACTCACTTGTGACTTAAAGCAAAAAAATCCCGATTGTGACTGTTTGTATCTCAAATAAAACTTGTGTATCAAGGCACCACTGTATCTGATTCTTAATAAGCTAAGAACAAGAGTGTTTAAAAATCTTGGAAACAATTCAAGTGATCAGGTTCAGGACATTTTATTAGCAGTGGACTACAGGTTCCCTTAATAGGATACAAAAAGGATAATGGTAAATTGGAAAGCCTGCTGGAGGGTAATCACAGTGCTGAGGTATCGGGACACAATCAAATTTTTTTCAACAGCTTTACATTAAGTACTTATTTGCGAAATAATACATTAGATATTGGGGAAGAAATGCAGTCTCTGCCAGAATTAAGAGACCAGGATGGAGATAGCATAGTTGTCTTCATATATCTGAAGGAGTAGGGACTAAAGAAGAGTAGTACTCTATATCAGGGGCCGGCAACATTTTTGGCCATGAGAGCCATAAACGTCACATTTTTTAAAATGTAATTTCGTGAGAGCCGTACAGTGCTCACAGTGCGCACTCCTATAACAGTGAAAAAAAATTGACTTTATGGTTCCTGCAGAAAGAGCCATATCTGGCTCTCAAAAGAGCCAGATATGGCTTGAGAGCTATACGTTGCCAACCCCTGGTCTATATAGTTGCTAGAGCCAGACTGAAGCTCAATGAATAGATGTTATAGGGGAGTAAATTTCATTTCAGTATTAGAAAACTACAGCTGTCTTGAAAGAGAACAACAGGCCTCATAGGGCAAGGAGCTTGCCAATTATGTTGGTATTAAAGGAAAAGTTAAGTGACCACCTCTCAAGAATATGTAGAGAAAAACAAAACCAACACAACCAATATTAGAAGAGAAACAACAAATTTGTAAAAAAAAAAATTTTGAGCCAAGTGTCTCCAAAAAGCCCCATTCTCAAATATATAGAAAACTGAGGCAAATTTATAAGACTACAAAGCATTCCCCAAATGAAAAATTGTCAAAGAAAATGAACAGGCAGTTTTCAGAGGGAAAAAACCAACTATCTAGGCATAGGAAAAATGACCAAAAGGAAAATGATAAATGTTGGAGGGGACATGGGGGAAAAATGGGACACTAACACCCTGTTGGTGGAACTATAAACTGATATAACTATTCTGGAGAGCAACATGGAAGGAGGCCCAAAGGGCCATACACTTTGATCTAGCAATACCACTATTGGATCTATATTCCAAAGAGATCAAAGATAAGGAGGAAGAACTGAGCTGTACCAAAATATTTTTAACAGCTCTTTTTTGTAGTGGCAAAGAATTGGAAACTGAGGGTGTCCATTACTTGGGGGGAACTGCTGAACAAGTTGTGGTATATTGTTGTGAAGGAATACTATTGTGCCATAAAGAACAATGAATAGGATGAGTTCAGAAAAACCTGTAAAGACTGTAAATGAACTGATGCAAAGTGAAGTGAGCAGAACCAGGATAACAGCAGACAGAGTAACAGAAATATTGTACAATGATTAACTATGAAGGCCTAAACCATTATTAACAAAACAACTTTCCAAGATAACCGCAGGGGACTCATAATGAAAATGCTAACCACAGCCAAAGAAGGAATTGTTGGGAGTTCAAGCGCAGATCAAAGCACAAAGATCCACTTTATTTCTTTCATGATTTTTATTGTATGTGTATTCTGTGTCTTCTATTATGACATGAGCAATATAGAAATATATATTTCATGAAAGTACTGGTATAACCTATATCTGCCTGGGAAGGAAGGAATGTCAGAAAACAATTGTCAAAAATTGTTTCTACATGTCAGAAAAAATTTTTTTAAATATTTTTTGAAAGTATGTAAAAAACATCATGGAAGGAAGATTGAATTAGATGACACAATCAATGCTGGAGCTGGGATGGACCTTGGAGAAGACCTCAAAAATAAGATGGGATTCCAGCTCTAAATCCAGGATACTAGGAATTAGTAACCTTACTCTCCCACATAAACATTAATAACGACATTGTTACAATGAGCAAATAAATCAAAAGGCAAAAGATATAGGAGCTAGGTATTTGGAGCTGGAAAGCACCTATAAGAGCATCTATTTCAATTTAATTTTTAAAACATGGTAAGGAAGGTAACATGAAGATGTGACAATCTTCCTAAGGAGGTTTCATTATAGCGGTAGGTAAATAGAAAAACAACATAGTATGCTAATTGGCAGATGCAGCCAACCCTGGTTCTCTATTTCCTTCCATCACACAATAATGCTTCCTCCATAATTTCTTTGAATTGTTTGATAGGAGGACTAGTACTATTAGTAAAATTTGAGTCATTCATGTCAGGGAGCTATGGTTTATAAAGTGTAGAAGTATTAAAAGAACACCACCATCTTGGCAATCTGCCTCTGGGATTTCCACCACATATAAGTTATAACATTTATATCCAGCATAATCTAATGCTACTTGACTTAAAGTTCTTAAAAAGAGCAGAGTTGTCATGCCTATTGTGATAATTAGATTATGAAACAAAGACCTATGTTTTAATATGGTAGATTCTACAAAGACCCAGTTAAAAAAAAAGTAGAACTAGAAGGCAAAGCTGTATTTCAGTAATGTCTTTTATAGCATTCAAAGTGGTAAATAGTCTTAAAAATCTACAAAAAAAGGAAAACACCTCTAGGTAAATTAAAATGTTAGCACTTCCCTTAATGTAGCCCCCATTTCCTCAGGTAATATTTTAATGCTTACAAAGATCTTTCCTCATGTCAAGTCTTCAAGGTAAGTAGTGGAAGTATTATTATCTCTGTTTTACAGAAGATGAGTAATGGCTGCCTGACTGTAACATCATCTGATCCAAGCCAAGTTTTCAGATCCAAGTTCTGGGAATTTTCCATTACATCAAAAATTTACTTAAACAATATTCATTTAACAAAATGCTATTTATTTGATAGTCATTTTCTTATAAAAAACAATTACTAAAATATACACAGTAGACCTTCAAAACATGGACAGACAATAAGTGTCATAATAAAAAGGCAAACAGAAAAAAGGAGACTATGCAAGGAAGCTGAATTCTCTATTTCAAGAGACATAAAATGCCTCGAATTCAGCTCAAAAGCACCTGTATTTTACTTACAAATTGTTTCATTCCAAAAGGAATTAATATTCAGGTATGTCTTGGCTGATGAAAAAATGAATTTAACAAAGCCAGTATATAAACATATACTGAATAAATAAGCCAAAAGCACAACTTAAATAATGTTCAGTTCTGCAAGTATCTTGCTCAAACTAAAAGCAGTTAATTTTTAAACTATATACAGGCCCATTTTTCAAATCCATAAAGATCATGCACCAACTTAAATTTAACCATCTACCATCACAGCATTTACTAATAATGCAGTCTATGCTCATCATCATGCATATAATAATATTTAAAGCCATTTGCTTTGGTAGTTTGTTACATTGCTATTATCAACCTAGAAAACCCCTGCTTTGATACTGTTATGTACTGGTACAATGTACTGGTACGCTTTTGACTATTTTAGAAGAAATCCTGGATACATAATGCTTTCAAACTACTTAACTATATAAGTTTCATGTAAAACATGAAACACTTTTCTCTTACCACTATAATGGTACTCATTAAGTCATTTTTTTAAAAAAGGCCTCTTCCAAAACGGCACTTAATAATGTCCATATTTATACTCCTGCAAAACAAAAATGCCAGAAAGGCAAGGATGGCCAAATTCATTGGCCACTGATCTGATATATTTGGTTGAGGTAATTTCTTCAGGAGAAAAAAAATCCTTTAAAAATAGAACTTCAGTTCTGACAACAGATTGGGACAAATGCTCAAAAATTCACATTTTCTTCAAAAAATTTCAGGAGTCGTGCTTTTGTGCTGTAATTTACATATTTTTCACCCAAATGCTCTTGTAAATGCACCTATTTGGAATAAAGAAAAATCAGTATGAAAAATATGCATACCAGATAGTTATTGCAATATAACTCAAAGTACTAACAATTTTGGCTGCCATAGTTGGGGATAGATTGATAATAAAAGCTAATGTCATAGTTTTACTTGAAGCCATATAATGAAGCAGTGTAGCAATAGTAAGTTGATCTCAAAGAAGACTTATCAAGTCTTGCTTTGGACATACATTGATTGGCATTGTCACTGTAGGCAAGTCACTTCACTTCAGTACTCTAGGCCATTTTCTAAGACTATAAATTGCAAATAAGATGTCAACATGCATTGACAGAGGGAGTTTCTAACCTAAGGGTTCCCTATAGCATTGAAATCACAGGTATAGCTCCTAGTCCCTAGTTCCTAATATGTGCATGCATTGAACTGAAAAACAGTATACATCAAGTTTTCTACAAGCCGTATTTGGGAAGAGAGGAAGCATAAATCTATATTTGGACCAATTCTGTCTTGAGTACCCACTATATTCAAAGTGCTATGCTGGGCAGGGGAAATAAAAATTAGTTCACAGAAAAATTGTACTAAAAGTTTATGTAAACTCATCTTAAAGATAAACAGATCATCCAGGGCTTTATACTTACCTCTCTCTTCAATTCATCATCTTCTTCCATGAGATCATATACCTTCTCTAAAAGTTTCACTCCCAACTCCTGAATTACATCAGCTCTCAAGACTTCAACCATTCTTCTGATCTTTTCAGAACCTGAAACAACAGCTAAAAAATGATGACAATAATCATCTTATTACATAGACATAGCAAGAAGAATGGCACACATTTATTTATCTTAAGTTATTCATAAAAGCATTTTCACCTTTAATGAATTATAACATTCTATTTATTGAGTACAATTTGTAAAGATAAATACTTCAATTCTGTACACATTGGGAATATGTACAAAACTGGTTCCAAGCCTTACTGAATGACTGGAAATGTGTACAAAACTGGTTTTACACCTTATTGAATGAAAAAAAGTATTAAGAGCTTGCACTGTGCAGAGCACTGGGGAGACAGTACCTGCTTGTAAGGGGACTTGCCTACTAATGGAAGAGACAACATACATAGGCTTCATCTGTGAATCAGCTAGACATGACAATGAGGACACAGTCCTCTTTGGAATACTGCCAGGCACCCAGCCCCATGGAGATGAGCCTTGCTTTGGGAAAACTAGACATGCTCAATTAAAATCCAAGTAAATCAGGAGGTGAGCTTATATGAAAGAGAAGCCCCTATCTATCTATCAATCAATCAATCAATCAATCAATCAACAAGCATCTATTAAAGGCTAATTTTGGGTTGGGCACTGTGTGAAATGGTTTAAAAACAAAGGCAAAAACATGGTCCCCACTGTCGAGGAGCTCATGCAAACAGCTACATACATATGTATATGATTCATATAGTGTAAGTAATGTAAACCAAGAGGGGAAGTCACTAGCCATAGGGGTAAAGACAAATGGGGCCAGGAAAGGCTTCTAGATGAAGGTGAGGGAGAACATTCCAAGCACAGGTAGACAGCCAATGAAAAGGACTGGAGTTGGGAAAAGGAGTATTGTGAGCAAGATGACATAGTAAGGAGGCCAGTGTTGCTAGATAATAAGAGTTATGATGTTGTATGAATAGATTTGAAAAGCAGAAAGGAGACAGGTGGCAAAAGCTCTAAAGGGGAGAGGGAAGGGAAGAAGGAAGGGGAGAGGGGAGAGAGAGGAGGGGAGGGAGGGAAAGAGAGAGAAAGGGAGAGAGGGGGAGAGAGAGTGTGTTCATTTTAGGAAAGATCACTTTGGTAGATGAGTGATTGACTGAAGTAGGGGGAAACTTAAGGCAAGATTAATCCACAAGCTATTGCAATAGTCTAGGCATGAAGTAATGAGATCCTTTGCCAGGAGGTTGCTGTTTGAGTGGAGAGAAGAGGAGGTGTATGAAATATGTTCATAGGTTTTTACATGGAATAAATATGAGAGGGTACTTAAAGATGGCGTCTAGTTTGTGAGCCTGGGTAAACTGAGAGGATAGTTGTGCTCTCAACAGTATGAAGAAGTTAGGAAGAGGGGAGGATTTGGGGGGAAAGGTAAGTTCTGACAGGTTCTTTAAACCTTAAGCTTTCCTAATATATCTAAAATAAGGTATTATTTACAAAAGTGCAACTTTTCAAGAAAAGGCATGGTATCAAAGGTAGCCCTTGATAGTAATAGTAATATCAAATGTTCAAACTACTATTTCATCATTTGAGTTTTAAGTATCCTACTTCCAATAAAGAGAGACTTTCCAGTTTGCTTAAAAAGTAACACGTCACAGACCTGGAGAAAGTTCTTGAAACCTAAGTTCCTCTGAATCCTCTTCAACTTTTCCATGCAGCATTAGTGTGTCTCTATATTTTCGATGCAGTCTAAACTCTGACACAGGAAGAAGGACTGGAAGATTCTCACAATTCTCTTTAGAGTCCATTTTTAGTGTCCGAGTCATCAGTTGTACCAAATCATTCATTTCATTTGTATGGCCTTTCCTGAGGAAGAGTGCATTTATAACTAGTTTAATTTTAGGAATTTTCATCTAAAAATTAATGTATACTCAGGTTCACTTTAAAAATTTTTTAATGATATTTTTAATGATTTTTTTATGTCACCATAGTTTCCACTAATTTTTCTCTCCTCCACCCCAGAGTTATTCCATATAACAAGTTGTATTTTTTAACACAAAAAAAGGGGAGGGGATCAAGATAAATGATCAATATATAAAGTCCAAAAATATGAATAATGTACAGCACTTGTGGGCCTTCTATTTCTGCAAAAGAGGAATGTCTTCTTATTTCTCTTCTTTGGAACCATACTACTTCTTTATAATTGTGCAACATTTATTTTTGATTTTTTTGTGTTTCTTTCCATTTACATTATTGTAATTTTGTACATTGCTTTCTTGGCTCTGCTTAATTTCACTGCGTATTAGTTTATATAGATCTTTCCAAGCTTCTGTGCATTCATCACATACATAATTTTATACAGCCCAGTAATATTCCATTACATTTATGTAACATTTTGTTTGGCTACTCCCCTAATGTATCCTCCCTCCCAATTATTTCCTATCATAAAAAGTGCTGTTATCAATATTTTGGCATATAGATGAACTTTCAACTTATCAGTGGTCTCCTTAGTGTATAAACCTAGTAATGAAATCTCTGGATCAAAGCAAATGGACATTTTATCCACTTTATTTGAATAATTACAAATTGCTTTCCAAAACAGTTGTACTAATACCTCCACCAGCAATGCAGTGTGTCTATCTTCCTTCATCTCCAACATCGACTCTTCCCAACTTTTATCATCTCTGACAATTTTCAGGGTGTGAGGTAAAAACTGAGGATTGTTTTCATTTATATTTCTCTTATTATGAATGATTTGGAGCATTTTTTTCATATTGGTAATAGTTTGTAATTTTTTTTTCAGTTTTTTTTTAACATTAATATTCATTTTTAACATGGTTACATGATTCATGCTCCTCCTTTCCCCTTCAACCCCCCCCCTGCACACCCCCCACCCATGGCCGATGCGCATTTCCACTAGTTTTGTCATGTGTCCTTGATCAAGACCAATTTCCAAATTGTTGGTAGTTGCATTGGTGTGGTAGTTTCGAGTCCACACCCCCAATCATGTCCACCCTGACCCTTGCGTTCAAGCAGTTGTTTTTCTTATATGTTTCCTCTCCTGCAGTCCTTCCTCTGAATGTGGGTAGCATCTTTACCATAAATCCCTCAGAATTGTCCTGGGTCATTGTATTGCTGCTGGTACAGAGGTCCATTACATTCGATTTTACCACAGAATGTCAGTCTCTGTGTATAGGGTTCTTCTGGCTCTGCTCCTTTCGCTCTGCATCTGTTCCTGGAGGTCTCTCCAGTTCGCCTGGAACTTCTCCAGTTTATTATTCCTTTTAGCACAATAGTATTCCATCACCCGCATATACCACAGTTTGTTCAGCCATTCCCCAATTGAAGGACATACCCTCCTTTTCCAATTTGTTGCCACCACAAAAAGCGCAGCTATGAATATTTTCGTACAAGTCTGTTTATCTATGATCTCTTTGGGGTACAAACCCAGCAATGGTATGGCTGGATCAAAGGGCAGG